>NC_080594.1:115772367-116082324 GCF_027887145.1 Ammospiza caudacuta
CCACTGCAGTGAAAATCAACCCTACCCCAGCCCAAACCCAAACCACAGCCCCACTGCAGAGAAAATCAACTACCCAACCCAACCCCAAAACACAGCCCCACTGCAGTGAAAATCAACCCTACCCCAGCCCAAACCCAAAACACAGCCCCACTGCAGAGAAAATCAACTCTTCCCCCGGCCCAAACCAGCACAGCCATAAGAAAAACATTGTTCTTACCATAAGACATCATTTCCCAGGGAACAGGACAAATCCTGCTTCCCTGAGTAAAAGGCATGCATGACCTGACTCCCTGTGCACACCCATGGCACAGAGGGAATAATTCATCCGTTTGTAGGAACCCAGTGCGGGTCCATGTCATAGACATCTTGTATGAAAAATCCTTTCCTTAGGATTTTTCCTCCTGAGAAGCTGGGAAGCCTCAGGAACAAAATGTAAACATTGATTATCTGCTGCTGTGGAATGCAACAGGTGCATCTGGGATTGGCTCATGTTTGTTGTTTCTAATTAATGGCCAACCACAGCCCAGCTGGCTCGGACAGAAAGTCCAAGCCACAAGCCTTTGTTATCATTCTTTCTTTTTCTATTCTTAGCTAACCTTGTGATGAAATCCTTTCTTCTATTCTCTTAGTATAGTTTTAATATAATATATATCATAAAATAATAACTCAAGCCTTCTGAAACATGGAGTCAGATCCTCGTCTCTTCCCTCATCCTCGGACCCCTGTGAACATGGTCACAGGTCCAAGCCTGGAGAAAGGATCTGTGTGGGAAATAACCTGCAGCTATTTTAATAAAAGCTTGGTTCAACACTTGCTGAGCTCTGTGCTGATGAGAAAACATCCTTGTTCCTCCTGCATGCTGCCCACCAAGGAGCACAGCAAGCAAACACAGGATACCAAATGATTGCTTCCTTCACCTCGGGGTTTAATGGCAAAAAATAGCTGATTCAAATCTGTTGTTCAGCCCTCCTCCTGGCCTTTTAAATTTCTTCGGGCAGATTTATCTGCAGCTACTCCATTGATTTCAGTGCTGGGGAAAGGTGTCAGAGGAATAACTCTGGAAAATTGTAGAGCAGTGCTTGTGTAGCCTTTCCCTCAGTGCAAGACCAATGAGTACCCCAAAGGATGGATGAGAACCACCAGTGTCAATAAGGGTGACTCACTGCCTCTGCTCATGTGTTCCTTGACTTCCTACCTGAGATAAAAGACAAGAATCTCAGAGAAAGTCTGGCAAACAGGTTATTTTCTCAGGCTTTGTTTGCTGATAGCTGCTGGAGCTGGCTGTTTGCTCCAGGGACTCAGCCCTGGGTTTGCTTTTGGCAATTAGGGAACTTTCATGGGTTTTTTCCAAACAGCAGCACAGGAATTTTCTGGAAGTCACTTCAAATGCAAATGGCTTTCATTCACCTTGCTAAATATTTTAGTAATGGAAAGGATTATCAGAAAATAGCTCATTCTGGTAATTTGTAGAATTTTCTCAGTTCATTATACAAAGATTCCTGTACCTGATCAGTCAGTTTTGATCTTTCATTGTTCAGACAAGCATCCATTAACACAAGTCAGTTTTGTGCAGTTGTAGCCACAGACACTCATGCAGAGTTTCCTGATCAAATCCTCTCCTTCAGAAAACAAGAAAGTGCTGCTATTGAATGAGAAATTAAGAAATAGTTTTGAAATGGCAATTTGATTTTACATTTTGTTTTGCCATTTTTTTTTTCTTCTTTTAAATGTATTGCAAAAACCTCTCCTGATATACACATTTTTAATCTTAAGAGAACAGTTACCTTTTGTTCTGGATATCCCTCAGGAGACCTGAAGGTGAATTTATAAGAATAGTATATAAAATATATAAAACCAGCTTGTAGTTACAGTATATTTGAAAGATGAGCTCTCCATCCAATATGCACCACACATGCACACAAGACCAGTTCACTTTGTAAAGAACATGATTTCTTTTGTTTTACTTAGCTAGCTCTCCTCCAAAAGAAAAATCATTTTGTGCATTAAAATACCTCAACCATATTAAAATACAGCTCAACATTCTGGCCCCACTGAATCCAATGGCAGATTTCCACACCAGATTATAATAGCACCAATATTTCATTTCCAGGTAGGAAAAAAAAAATCCAGCCTGCCTTTAGCAAGCTAAAAGCACCTCTGTCTTAAGACAGATGCTTTTAGGGACCCAGAAGGTGGGGGGGAAATTAAAAACAAAAGGAAAAAAAAAAGAAATACCAGTGCATCAGGTTTATGCCATCTGGCAAAGCGATGAACAAAGCCCGTTGTGTCTGAGGCTGGGGCTTGAACTGCCATGAACTCTGCTCATTGACATCCCCTGGAGATGCTCTGCAGGGACATTCCCTGGGAAAAGAGGAGGGAGCTGTCCCCTGTGAATGGCCTGATCGTGACAGCTCCTTCTCCAGAGGCACCACGCCATTGGGAAGGCAGAATGTGTGAAAATGCAGAAATAAGCAAAGAAAGGTCAGAGGAGTAGGCAGGGATTAATGAGGAGAGACAAAACCTCTCCTAGGTGTCTAGCCTAGGCAAGCAGAGATGTAAAACCCCTCAGGTGTTCAAAGTCTTGCCTGGGAGGGAAGGGAATTGCCTCTTTTACTCCAGAACACACAAAGATGTTGGCTAATCACACCCAGGTGAAATGGAGTGGAGGCTCCTGGGGAAGTTTCTGGAAATGCCAGTCCTTGGGAGTTATTCAGAGCAGGTCTGGGCACAGCCTTGAGCATTGCAGCTTTGGCAGCCACGGGGGCACAGAAGGGGAGAAGGGTGGGATGGGGGCAGAGGCAGATGTGATGGTGTTCACAGGGGTCTCAGGTTGAGGGAAGAGATGAGGATCCGACTTCATGTTTCAGAATGCTGATTTATTATTTTATGATATATATTACATTAAAACTATACTAAAAGAGTAGAAGAAAGGATTTCATCAGAAGGTTAGCTAAGAATAGAATAGGAAAGAATGATAACAAAGGCTCTGTCTTGGCTCTCTGTCCAAGCCAGCTGACTGTGCTTGGCCATTAATTAGAAACAACCACATGAGACCAATCACAGATGCACCTGTTGCATTCCACAGCAGCAGATAATCAATGTTTACATTTTGTTCTTGAGGCTTCCCAGCTTCTCAGGAGGAAAAATCCTAAGGAAAGGATTTTTCATAAAAGATGTCTGTGACAGGCAGGAGCAGTTTTGGTCAAGCCATTACATTTCCTGGTGAGCAGCCATCCGTGGGTTCCTGCATCTTTGTGGTTTGCTCTGAGAGAAACCACACAGGCTGGGCTTATGAAGAAAAAAAAATAAAATCAGGAAAAAATTAATGATAAGACCTGTTATTAAACATACTAGAGGTCACAGAAAGAGGCATTTGGAAGCTGCCCAGGCTGTCCTGTGTAAAAGCTGCCAGGTTTTTGCAGCGCCGCCTCTGCGGCTGTGCCCAAGGCACCGCTGGCAGGCTCAGCCTCCAAAGCTCATTGTGGGCAGCCTGGCAGGGACAGGGGGTTTCTGGCAGGTAAACACAGCTCTGGTGGCTGGCAGGCCTCTATCAAGAGCGTGGAAGCAGGGGATATAAAAAGAAGGATGGTTTTGGATCAGCTGGAGTCACAGGTCTGTGCTTGCAGATGAGCTGCAGGTCACCCTGTGGTGGGGACAGCTGCTCCCAGGGATGCCAGCAGGAGCAGGGTGGGACATCCCCTCTCCATGGAGCCAGTCTGGGTCATCAAGGGTTCTTACTAGGCCAAAAAGAAAAGAAAAATCCACCATATGTCTTCCAAAGCTGCTGTACCTCAAACCCAGTTATGAAAGCGCTCTTTGTTTTATGTAACAAAACCTTTTACTTTAATCTTTTCATTTCAAAGTGCCTGGGGTACAAAAAAAATGAGCTCTTGTGATAAATGCTTCAGATTTCATGGCAACTTAATTGAGTATTTAAGTCCAGCTAATTTCTTACAAGGTAAGAAAATCTCCAGTGACACTGGATTCCCTTTGTTCCCCCTCAGGCACTCGGTGCCTGGTCTGTGCTCTCACAGCAAGAGTTTAGAGCACCTTGAAAAAAAAAAAAACTCCTGCAGACTTGTGGAGGAGGAGGCAATCCTTGGTTGGAAAACATAATTTTTTGGTAAAAAGCAGCCTTTCCCCCAGCTGAACCCTGAATCAGTGGTAGTCACCATCCTGGTTGAAGAAGCCCTCCTGGGTGTGGGTGTATCATTGCCTCTGCATTATTCCTCTGCCTGATATCTTGGGAAGGGCTTGGGGTTTCATCACTGAGTAAAGCAGACTGCGTTAGCCTCCTGGATACCCAACACGCCAGGTTTTTTCCATCTTCTGTCCTTTTTGATCAAATGAGGTTCTAGGTGTGAGAAGAGAGGCAGACCAGCATCAGATGACTTTGATACCAGTTTATTTGTTAACAAATCCACACAAAGTTCTGCTTTGATGTAGAAATCATCAAGTTTTCCTGTTAAGTATCCTCTAGCTGGCATTCCTGCCCTTTCAGGAATTCTGTTCCTTGGGTCACAGAAGCTTGTTCAACCCTGTGGCCGTGTTCACAGGGGTCTTAGGATGAGGGAAGAGATGAGGATCTGACTCCATGTTTCAGAAGGCTGATTTATTATTTTATGATATATATTATATTAAAACTATACTAAAAGAATAGAAGAAAGGATTTCATCAGAGGGCTAGCTAAGAATGGAAAAAGAAAGAATGATAACAAAGGTTTGTGTCTTGGCTCTCTGTCCAAGCCAGCTGACTGTGATTGGCCATTAATTACAAACATCCAACATGAGCCAATCACAGATGCACCTGTTGCATTCCACAGCAGCAGATAATCAATGTTTGCATTTTGTTCCTGAGGCCTCTTAGCTTCTCAGGAGGAAAAATCCTAAGGAAAGGATTTTTCATACAAGATGTCTGTGACACAACCCCTTTTCACATCATCATGTACATACATTTACACATCCCTACCTCCAAAAAACACTCAGTTAAAAACAGTTCTGCACAATGTTGAGGTTAGAATCCTCAATGTTTCCCTTAACTAAGCCCATCAAGAGGACCAGACCCAGCTGGGCCAGTTAACCCTGGATAACAGGGCTTGAATTCCAAGTCAGGAAGCCATCCAGCTTATAACAACACTGAATACTAAAAGTCCAAGCTCTCCCTGTTAATGAGCACAAGCATCAAGAGGCAGAGCAGTGACCTGTGCTACCTGCCACACTGACTGCTGCTGCTAATGAACCGATGAAAAGCTGTTCTCTTCTGTCCATATTAACATTCTGAAGGAAGTTCCTCCAGTAAATTAAATCTTAGGGGAAATTGCCATTAGAGGGTGTTGGTCGTTAAAGTACATCAGAAATCTGCTAAAATGGGGGTAGAGTTGAAAGTACTTTTAATTAATTTAGGGTCAAATTGTCCCTGGGATGTCAAAATGGTCTCTCAGTATACCCCCCAAAACTATACTTCCAAGAGACAGGTGAGGAAGGTGTCAGGATTTCAGGATAACAAGTGGCAGGAGGTAATTAGCAGCTCCACTTGTGAAGATGAAGCAGGGAGAGCAGCACACAAACAGTCTCCCCAGCAGAAGGTGAGCCAGCGCTGACAGCTGGGCTGTGGCTGCTCAGGCTACCAAGGATTTCTTGCTTCAAAGCCTGTCAGCAACACTCAGGGTGCCAGGAGCCTCCCAGAGCTGGTTTGGGCTCACAGCAATGCAAAAGAAAAGCCTTGAAATGGTAACCTGACCCTGCAGGGGATGTGGCTGAGAAAGGCCAGTGTGTCAAGGGATGTGGTGTATGCAGAGATAACTGAAAACTCCACAACTTTGTGAAAGTTGTAAAGCTGGTATGGTTATTACAGCATTGGGTGCGTGTGGAGATTGCTCTTTTTAGAAGACATGCATACTTCTGGGAACTTTAAGTGTCGCAGACATCTTTTGTGAAAATCCTTTTCTTTAGGATTTTTTCCTTCTGAGAAGCTGTGAGGCGTCAGAAACAAAATGTAAACATTGATTATCTGCTGCTGTGGAATGCAACAGGTGCATCTGGGATTGGTCTCATGTGGATGTTTGGAATTAGTGGCCAGTCGCGGCAGAGCTGGCTCTCTCTCTCTATCTGAGCCACAGATCTTTGTTTTCATTCCTTTCTATTCTTAGCTTAGCTAGCCTTCTGAGATGAGACCTTTTCTTCTATTCTTTTTAGTATAGTTTTAATGTAATGTATATCATAAAATAATAAATCAAGCCTTCTGAAATATGGAGTCAGATCCTTGTCTGTTCCCTTATCCAAAGACCCCTGTGACCACCATCACACTTTAGGTTCTTTTTCATCTTCTTCTCAAATACATATGTATATAATTTCACAATAGGTTCATACATATTCATTTTGACGAATTTCGCCTGACATTTGCCAGTAGTTCTTCTTTATCAGAAAGAATTTTTAGGTTAGGTTGACTTACTCTCACAGCAGTCTCTTTGTCTTTCTTTATCACTTTCTGTTTTTCTCTTCTTTATCTCTGTCTTTCACTGAAGCAGTTTCTCTGATTTAGGCTTTTGCAGTCAGGCTAAATAGCTATATTTTCTAACCTCAGACTCAAAAGATGTACATTTCACTTAAATCAAAATGGATTTCTACTCTGGAGAATTTCTACTCTGTCTCAGTGGCTGACAAAGGGCCTTTTTCTTGCAAGAGAGCCAGGTGAAATGATGGAGAAGCAGGAGCTAAAAGTGACCTTTCATTCCCCAGTGTAGCCAACGCTGCCCCATCCTCTCCAGGCATGCAGTGATGGGGTGAGTTGGTGCAGACTCCAGAAATGAAACTCACCCATCAGGCACGTTGGAGATGTGAGGGAAAGGTGATTAAAATGCCTGGATTTTTGCGGATTTGATAAAAGTGCTAATCTTACACTGCAGGATAGATGCTGGGAGCCTGCCTGAGCTGCAGCCCAGCATTGTGTTAGGGAAGGAGCCAACAGCAATGTGTGTCCCATGGCAGGCAGGGAGTGCTCCCACCCTGTGGTCCTTTACCCAGATAACACATTAATCATTCAGGCTCTGCAGAACAGAAGGAATTGACTTGCCTTGCTCTGATTATTGGGATATGCTAATGAGTTTCAGTCATAGCTAGATAATTGCAGGAAGCATCTGAGACCTTAAGAATTGCATCTCTAAAACCAGATGTTTAGATAATGAGGTCCTCAAGAAACCCAGCTAACAGTAATTAAACAGATAACAAATTTAACATTTAACAGCACCAATTACTATTTTTTTTCCTTAGCAAACTACCACTAAATTAGAAATAGCCATTTCTTTGCCCTGGGGCTATTTTTTAACTCAAAATGACAATGGGGGAAAAATATAGCATCTCACAAAGCCTTTACTTCTCTCTGTTTTCACTGTGTTTTCCCCAAAGCAGGGAAAGGAGGGAAGGCAAATAAATGTCACTGAATTAGAAGTGATGAGTGCTGGGACACAGAGAGGAGTATGTGGAGAATGTCAAATAAGAAATTTCAGGAATGTATCAAAGAATTACAGTAAATTGGGTGGTGGTGACTCAAGGAGAGCAAGGTCTCAATGCTCCTCATAGGAATTACCAGTGCCTGACAACAAATGCATCCTCAGCAGGCAAAGGTGATTGCACAGAGAGAGAAGTCAGGGACCCCTCTGAGGCTGGAGAAGCTGCAGAACACATCAGGGCACCTGCTTGGCATCAGGGTTTTAAATCCCTGCCCCCAAATACACACACTTGCCCTGGTAAAGCTGGAGGGTGGCCATGGGAGAGCAGGGATATAAAAATTCAGATTTAAATTCAGGCTACATGAACATTACAAGGACAAAGAACTGCATTAATGCTGCTCTCTATTGACAGATAAAAGCAAAGCTCAGGGAACATGACTTGCAATTCTTTTCCTTTTTCTCTTGGGAGCCTCTGGGAGGTTATAATATCATTGGGGGCTGTTACTGGAGAAGGTAACAAACCCAGGGAATTTCAGGAATGAGGGAAAGGCTGTGCTGAACAATGGATTGGAGTTTTTTTGCTGCCAAATAATCCCACAAAGGATGAGAAAGAAGCAAGCACAGGTACCTGAGTTAAGGTTTGAGTACAGCAGGGGCTGTTAATTATTGCCTTCAGCATGTCACGATCCACATTTGCTGAAATGGGAATATCAGGAGGGAATATCATGCACAGCCTGAGTTCAGGCAGCCTTTGCACCAGCTGTGAGAGCTCACTCAAGGATTTAATGTGTTCTCCTCTCCAGTTTATCTGTTCCACCAGCCCAGGATGTCACCCTGCTTGTTATCAGATTGGATGGGGTGGGGTTTGGGCTCTGATTCTCCCTCTCCACCCCAAAGTCCTGTAGTTTCTCCTGGTTTTATACTGAGTTTGGCTTCATATTCATATTATTGTCAGGGTGCCCCTCTATGTTTCCATCCATTCTTCAGGGGGTGTTATTTCTCTAATCTCTGCAGTGTCTGGGGATCAGGACCCTGCATGTTCATCACCTCAAATTTTCCTTCCAACTTTTCATTTTTTCTCCTTTTCTCCCAGTTCTCTCCTGCCCGGTTTTCAAAGACAGTGATAACTCAGCTGCTTTCCTGCCTTCTATTTCTTCCTTTAGGTCCTGTTCCCTTTTAGTATCATTCTTCAGCCGTTGGATGGCTGCCTAACATTTTACCAACAATTCCACAATTCCATTTCCTTCCTCTATGTGATCCCTGGCCACCTTTAGGTGTTCTTGCACAGCTTTCCAGCCATCACAAGTGCACTCTCCTGAGGGCTCAGGACTTGGATTCCTTCCATGCTTTTGTAAGGAGTCAGGGATATCACTTCCCATCCTGCCCACTCTGCTGACTTGTTATGCATTTGCGGTTTCAGGTTGCTCAAAGTTTCACCATCAAAGGTATTTAGCAGAAGTAGGTTCAATATAAATTTGTAAAAGTGGGACTTGAACAAAATCTGATGGCAAGGGTCACTCTATTACTGCACTGATGAAACACACAAAGGAAAATTGAGTTAAAATTGACTTAGAATGATTTACACAGAGTCTGGAGATGCAAAATGTCAAAGGCAACCCTCCTATTGATCAGAGAGGAACCTCCTTTACCCTCTAAACCCCTGATAAAGCTTACGTGAGCTAGGTCCAACCTTAGTCTCAGACTTCATCAATAGTTTTATCTAAAAAACTTTATTTAGCAGCACTTAATCATTGACTAAACATTTATGGAGTGAATCAATAGGATTTAATACAGTCACAACAGTGATTTAATTATAGATCTGGATCCCAATGCTTGTACTATACTTGCTATAGGGATTTCAATCAATTAAGACATCCAGACACACAAAGAAAAAAATAAAGAGTAATGTATGTATGAAGGATCATGTTATATATTATATACATAATAGATAATATAATATTATGTGTATAATATATAATTTATTATATATATTATATATAATATTATATATAATAAATTCTATTATATATTCTAATATATAATAATTCCTGTTAAAAATCCCCTTGAGTATAATATATATATAATAATATATAATATATATTATATATATATATATATTATACTCAAGGGGATTTTTAACAGGAATACCTTTATATAAAGTATAATAATATAATATAATTATATATATTTATATATAATATATTTATATATATTTTTATACTTATATATATTTATGGATATATAATTATATATATATAATTATATATATAATTACATTATTATAGATTATATAAAGGTATTCCTGTTAAAAATCCCCTTGAATTCAGTTAAATATTTCAAATGTCTTGGTATTTCTCAATGGGTGAGGGTGGAGCTTTGAGGAAAGAGGAATTTCATCCCAGGCTTTGTCAGCTTTTGATGGCCATCCTCCGAGTATGGAAACCCTGAGGGTTGGAGAGCTCCAAGTGTCCTGATCTCTTGCTCTTCAAGATAATCTGGCCCACATTCTTTAATCCTTTCATCATCTTCCTCTGAAACAGGGAGTTTCCACATTTCCAGGCCTTTATCTCCTCTCTGTCTTCTGGTTACTCCAACATTCTTAAAGGCCATAAATTTAAGAACCCAGATATCCAATCTTCAACTCCCTCTGGCTTTGTTTGTTGAAGCTTATCAGGGTTAGTTTCAGCAAACCTGAGGTTTGGGTGATTTCATGATGAGAATTACAAGAAGGATCTGTGAGAAACTCCCAAGTGCTCACACAGGCACTGGCAAGATGATGTAAATTGGGAGGATTTTTGGCTGCTCCACCTTCCCTCCCCAGGGCTTATGAAAGATTTCCCCAGGCTGACCTCACAATTCTGAGGTGGGGTAAGAGCCTTCCAGAAAAAATGATGAAGAAACCCCTAGTCATTTAATAATAGATCAAGACCAAAATAAATTTATAATCATTGAGATCATGAGGTAATGCCTTGGGTTGAAGGATGCAATGCTCCTACTTTTGGAATGGGAGCCACTTTGCAGATCTTCTCTCAGCCTTTCCTTGGCCTTTTGCAAGCCCCCCGGGCTGTGTAGCAGCTAATTTAAAATGTCACTTGGGGATGCAAAAAGGATAAAAGAGCATTCCAAGAGCCAACTCCTCTCTTCCTCCCCTGAGCTCTCATTCTGTACTGCAGCTCCTGTGCCCAGGACAGCACCCAGGACTGTCCTGTGTCCTCAAAATCAGCACTTTAGAATGAGCCCCAAGAACTGCTGAGGCACAGCCTGAAATTCTTGACTGCCCACACCCTGGGGAGAGATGAGCATCCCCAGCCTTGCACTGCAGGAGCTGGGGTCTCCCATGGGGGCTGAAGCTTTGTGCAGGCTTTGCCCAGCAAGGTCAGATCTGAGGGAGCCTATTGCTTTATTCTGATTTGTCCTGTGTTTCTGCATCAGAGGACAGTCTCCAGCTATGTCAGGGAAGGTATAGGTTGGATATTCGGAAAAAAAAAATAACTGAAAAAATAATAAAGTGCTGGAATGCCCTTCCCAGGGAGGTGGTAGAATCATTACCTCTGGGTGTGTTCAAAAAAATACTGGGCATGGCACTTGGTGCTGTAATCTGGTTGAGGTGTTAGGGCATAGGTTGGACTCGATGATTTTAGAGGTCTCTTCCAACCTCATTATTCTGTGATCTTTATTATAGTGACAATTGGCCATTTTTAGATTAATTTTGTTTAGTCTGGGGCAATTTCATCACTCAGTTGAGGCAATTTTGTGTTACAGTGGGAAGAGTCATTCACTTCTGAGGGGAAAATTCACCAGTTTCAGTCCAAATGTTTGTGAGAGACTTTGGGAGGGAGAAGGGGTAGGTGGGGTTGGCCTGGGGATGACCATTTTTAGCAAGGAGGGAAAAAACTCCACTGTCCTGTTTTGCTTTGGAAGAGTTGCCCAGCTGGGGTGCCTGGAGGGAGTGCAGCACTACCATGATAGACCAGAAAAATGCAAATAACTCCCCTGCTTTTTTCTAAAAATAAATAATAAATAAATTTTATTTTATTCATTTAAAATAAATAAAATAAATTTCATTTCAAAGTCAATAATAAATTTTAATATTAAATAATAATTTTATCATTATATTAGAAATATCAAATTTTAAGATGAAATAATAAATTATAAGTATTATAATAATTAATATTATTAATATAAATAACTATAAAAACTAATGATAAATAATTATTAATAAATCCTTATTTTATTAATGATACATAATTAATATAAATAATATAAATAAATATTTTTAAATTTATAATAAAGTTTTAAGATAAATTGTCTACATTAAATACACCACAATAAAGAGAATTTTATTTTTAACATTCAGAAACAAAATTCAGATTTTTCTTTCCATTTAAAACTACCTTATATTCTTCTTTTTATATTTTTGTCCAATTAACATTGTGGATGTTTTCCTGCTCATTTCCAGTGCACCGTGCCCTTGTTTCAAAAGGTTTTTCCCACTCGTCTTCCACAATTTTGGGTTTCCAAGTAGGCACCTCTTGGGTTTATCCACAACCCTCCATCTCAGGCAGTGAGGAGCATCTCCCCCCTCAGAGGAGGAAGAGCAGCCCAGGTTTTTGGGGGTTCCTGGGGTCCCTGGGGAGGGGGAACAGAGAGGGAGCAGCTCCCTCTCCCTGGAGCACTGGGACAGAACAGGGAATCCATTCCCCTGCCAGGTGCCTTGCCCAGGTTTGACCATCAGAGCCCCTCAGCATGGCAAAGGTGAAGTCAAACATTTCCTGCAGATCTCATAAATCAGCAGCTGCCCCATTTCCCAGCTATTCACCATTGTTACTTCATGCCTTCCCCTCTCTGCAGGAATAAAACAATCCCTGTGGAGGGTGGTGGGGTAAATCAGCTCCACCAGACTCCCTCAGAATATTCCCCAAAGGCAGGGCTGGGGGACAAGGCACCTCCCTCCTCCAGAATCGTCCAAAATCCCCAAGTCCTTGGTCCTGAGAGAAAGGCAGGGACAACCCACTCCTGTATCTCATTGATCTGTCTGTATGGAGTGAGGATCTCACTCTCTTTACAAGGCCCCAAGAAATTTCTTAAATATCTGTGCCTTCCTTCCAGCCCTTTGCCCCTGCCCTATTCCTGGCAGCCTGGTGGCTCAGGAAACTGATGCAGGTGAAAAGCAATGCCATTTTTTGCTGGCTGTGGTTTCCACCAGGATCAGCTCCCTGAAACAGCTCACTGTGGGTCTCCTTAGCAGCTGAAGGAGCTGCTTTGAACTATGTGTATTTAACCTGTAGCAGGTGGAAATTTCACCACACACCTGAAAACCTTGTCTGTCCCTGTCCCTGCCCCCCTGACCCATCCAAGGCACCTCTGTTGCAGCCAGTGCTGCTTCACTGTCTGCTGCAAGAACCTGAATCGTGTCAAGGGGGTAAAAAAGCCTCAAGAGTACTAAAGAACTATTCAGATCCAGGGAATAACACAGATGGCCTCTAGAAGTGTGCCTTGGATTATTTGGGTGTGTTTGCTCTCACTGATAAGGGCACCTGGGGTTTTTTGTAGTAGTGATTTAGCAAACTGTCATTTAAATAATAAACACAAAGCTCAAGCTTTGCTAGCATTAATGGAGTTGGGTTTTGCACTCCAATAGCCTTGTTGGTCACCAGCACAGCCCAAAAAACTCAGAATGAAGAAGGAACCTGAATGCGTTGATGCTGCAGCACCAGCCAGGACCCAGGTGTGAAATGCTGGATGCTGGTACCACTGAAGGGAGATGTTAAATCCCTGCCTGGTTTTCCTGCAGCTGAGGCATTGCTGACAGCAGATTTAATTGCCTTTGTCCTAGCAGGCAGCTAATGAGCATTACGAATAATGCTGTGGCTTTCCAGCCCTCCTGAAGCCATTTGTGGGACCTGACTCATAATTCAGCTTGAATCAAAAGGCTGCCAACCTCCTGTATTACCCTTCTGTTCATACTTTATGCTTATTATTCAGGCTAGTCTTTGGGGGGGGCAATGGGATAGGGAGGTGGTAGTAGCTTTTGTTATTTCAATAAATTCCTCCTGGTTATGTGGCCTGTAACGATCTTCTGTTGTGTTTGCAATTAAACTTACTTATCAAAGGAAATCAGGGGTGAAAAGAAGTCCAGCAGGGGGTAAGCAGCCCGCTCCATGGGGAGGGCTGGGATTTGGGCAGTGCCAGTCCATGGCTGGGAAAGGATGGGAGCAGGCAGCCCCTTCCATCCTTCAGCACTCCTGGGGCACCAGCAGGGCATGCAGAGCTCAGAGGCACAGTGGGCCTTTCTGTAGCAGGTAAACTCCCTGCTCAGGGGCTGAGTTATATCCAGAAATTCTCCCCAGAGTCACACCCACCTCCTGGGTCTGTTCCTCCTTACATTTTGTACTCCCTGCTGTGTTCTCTGCACCGCCACAGCAGCATCCAAATCAAGCAGTGTTTCTCACCCAGTTCCTGATCCTCAGCTGTCCCAGCTGACTCAGGGAAAGACCTGGCTGCCCCAGTGAACTCCTTTTTTTCAGGAGACACTAATTATTATTTTTTCACAGAGCCCCTGGGGTATGTAGATAAATACAGATATAGATAGATAGGTAGATAGATAGATAGATAGATAGATAGATAGATAGATAGATAGATAGATAGATAGATAGATGATAGATAGATAGATAGATAGATAGACAGACAGACACCATATAATCTCAGAATGGTTTGGGTTGGAAGGGATCTCAAATATCACCCAGTTCCAACCCCCTGCCATGGACAGGGACATCTTTCACCAGACCAGGCTGCTCAGAGCCTCATCCAGCCTGGCGTTGGACACTTCCAGACTGGATGGAGCCCAGAGCATCCACACGGATGGATGGAGCTCTGTACAAATCTCTATATAAAACCTGATGTTTGCATCTCTTTGCCTGTGTGCACCCATGTGAATTGATTGTGATTTCATTGTTATCATGGATCTATAATTTAGTCACTGTTATAATTGTAGCTAATCCTATTGAGTCACATTTAAGTGTTAAATTAGTTGATGATTAAGAGTTGCTAACCCCCTCTGCACCCTTATCTTTTTGTACCCATATCCTCCACCCCCTTACCCTTCTGCATTTCTGGTCTCTGTGTAAATCATCCTAAATTGCCTCTAATCTGATTTTCTTACGTGTGCTTCATCCATGGCCTAAGTAATGGAGTCACCTTTGCCACTGAACTCTAATAATTAAAGTTGCACTCTCATAAATTCATGTTAAAACTTGCTTCCTGCCAACATATCAAATATTTAATAATATTTAATATATAAATACTTGCTTCTTGCCAACACCTCTGACAAAAGTGGCTCTTTGAGTGCCTTAAGTGCTCATTCTCACAGGGCTGAGGGAGGGAGCAGCTTCAGCACTTTCCCCTAAAATACTCAAATATTTTCAAACCCCTCCCCAGCTGCTGTTTGTATGAGAAATAGGAGAAACAAACAGGAAGCACTGGGCAGCTCCCAGAGATCTGATATTTGGTTTTGGAGAGACTTGGAATGTGTCCCATGTTGGAAGTGCTGGGATGGAGGGTGCAGGCTCAGGAGAGGTGTAAGGGACAGGTTGTGATGAGGTTGCAATTTGTGATGATGTGATGAGGTTGCAGTTTGTGATGATGTGGTTCAGAGCCTTGCAGGGGGATTAGAGGGGATGGAAAAGATAAGAAATTTGCAGTGGGTGTTCATTACTGATGGCCCAGCATCAATCAGTTGTTCTATAGGCACTTAGGAGAGGCTTCTGGACCTTCATTCCTGTGGAAGATTTCAATTTCCCAGACACCACCTGGGAATGTCATTCTCCCAAGATAAGCGGATCTTGGAAATTCCTGACTTTTGTGGGAGATAACTTCTTATCACAGACACTCAGTGAGACAAATGGCAAAGATGCCCTTCTAGGCTTGCTCTTTGTGGCTACCACAGGACTTTTGGGGGATACAGTAGTTTGTGGCTGCCATGGCCACAGCAATCATGAAATGACAGAGTATAAAATGTTCAGTGTAATGAGAAAAATATTCAGTGTAATGAGAAAAAAAGACAGCAGAGTTACTACCCTGGACTGCAGGAGAGCAAATTTTAGGCTGTGCAGAGAGCTGTTTTAATGGAGTACACTCAGAATCTGCTTCTGAGGGTTTAGGGAGCCCACAAGTGTAGGTCAGACTTTAGGAACCTCTTTTAGAACCACTGGAGCAGATTATTCCACTGTGGTTTGAGTCAAGCAGAAGGAACAGGGAACTCCTCATGGAGCTCAGGAGGAAGAAGAAATCATGCAAGGTCAGGCTTTAGAAGGCACAAAAAACCAAAGCTCCATTAGAGTTGAAAGAGAAACATCACCAAGGGAAAAAACCAGAGACCCATGTTTAGGAAAGGAAATGTATTTTATTGAAAAAAAAGGTTACATTTCACTTATACACCATGAAAATACTGAGTTGTGTGTTATTTTCATAAGAAGAGGTCAAGACTTGCACAAGAAAACCACATTCTTTATTACAGCATTACTCCATGAGATGAGGCTCTGGTGGCATCTGCACTGGGTGTTTTCACTAAACAGTAGAGCAGGGCTAAATGTGCTTTGGGCAAAAACCCTAAATATTGGCCTCTTCCAGTGCTACTGCCCATTGGAGACATGGCATCCATTTGGTCAATACTGAATTATTTCTGAATTAGAGACAAATCTCATATTCTCTACTCACATAGTCCTAGGCAAATTCATAGCTACCCCTCCCCTCCATTTTTAACAATCTTGTTTAGTTTTCCACATTCAGCCAGATAAAAGCATGTTAAAGCAGAATATGGGCTGCCAATCCCCACTTCCCAGCAAGAAAACATCACTGAAAGGAGATTCATTGCACCAACAACCACTGACAGCAAATCCAGGATCACTGGATGGTGCTGAATTCTCCAGGGATTCCTCCCATCACTGCAGCTCCAGCAGCAAGCCAAGTTTCCTCCCTGCCAAGGCATGAATTCACACCCAGCACCTGTCAGGCATGTGAACACAGGTGCTGTACCAAATGCAGGGCAGGAGAGCCTGCAGGTGGCATCCCAATGCCATCTGTCACAGCTGTGTCCCAAGGACTGTGCTCCAAGCCAGCTGTGACAGGCTCCATCACACCTCTGAAAGCCCCTGTGAACTACAGACCTCTGGGGTGGAAATTCTTATCAATCTGTCAATGAAAGTTAATGCTAATGCCACATAAATTCTCAGGTAACTGTCCTTATTTATTTATAGATTTATTGATGTCATTTTTTCCTTGCTTAAAGGGGGTGGGAAGGAAAAGAGCCAGACCTGGACAACTCTGACACCATGCAAGTGCTATAAAAACAAACTGGACATTTTCTCCACCTGGATCTCCCCATTACATTCCCTGTTTAGAGCACTGATTTATTCAGTGCTATTTCCTGCTCTGATAGGCACAAGCACCACACAGATCATTAAGAACAGCCACACCAATTTTTTCAGTACTATAATATTTTTGCTACACAGGGGATGGGATGGATTGAGAACATCAAACTCTGATTACTGCATCTCTAGCTCTTCCTTTAAGTGCTTTGCTCACAAAGATTTCTTTTCTTAACCATTAACCATGCAGCTCTGCAATTAGTGCTCAGCCAGCACCTCACTGCCAGGGAGAGGCAACTCCAGTCTCCCTCCTTTAGAGCAGCTGCATTGTCCCAGACCCTCTCTAGCATGGGCACTCATCTGTTCCCAGCATGAGGGATTAAGGGAACTAAAGATTAAAACTTCAGGAGTTTTGACTGCATGAATTCCCATTGATTTTAGCTCCTTCATGTCCCTTGTTATGGGGACAGGTAAATCAGGGACAGCAGAGATGATGGGAGAGGAAGGTTTGGGCACAGTTTTGTGGTGTAGCTGAGATGGACAAGTTAGATCTATGACAGCAGCTGATAATTCTCTACCTTTCTTTCCAAAAGCACAAAAGCCAAGCCTGAATCATCTGGATAATGCACTGCCAGAGTCTCTTGGTTCTCCATGGCCTGCAGGAGAAATTTAAGGGAATTATGCCACGGCCAGAGAGCTGGGGGCTGCACACCAGGAGTTTTGGGGTGCACAAGAGCTGTGCTGAACCACAGCCTTGGGACAGCCCTGCCCCACAAACCCAGCAGCTCCACACCACCCTCAGCTCAGAGCAACTCCTCCACATTCCCCCACAGGAGGATGCAGGCAAAACAGCCCCTGTGCCACCACCACGGGGATGCTGCACCCACAGATTCCCAGGGGAGGAAAGGCAGGCACAACAAACCCCCAGCACTGCTGTTCCCTGCCACTGCCTCCCTCCTCAGCATCAATTATTCATTCCAGTGACATTTCCACTGCTAACTTAGCAAAGCAGAAGTGCTTCTTTTTTAACACATCCAGAAACTGGGAACTCTCGGGAGAACAACTCAGGATAAATTCTCCTCTATTTTTGCAGCGGTGATTCATTCACAAGAGTGGTGAGGCTGCGGCCATGTTAAATTAAAAGGGACATAAGTGATCCTCAGTTTTGCCAAATCACCAACTGCTCTGGTAGGTAATGACATTTATCACAGGACAATGCTCCAAAAACTCCTTTATGATGCAGACCCTTGTGGTTTTTACAAACACCCTGAAGTTCAACCAAAAAAATGAACCTGGACTGTTGTGCTTTAGCCCTGGTCTCCCAGCCATAACAAACAAAGACTCACTATGCTTAGCAAGATGAAAACACCCCGCTCTGGTTTGAACCCTGTGAGCAGCTTTGCCTTTTGACTGAATGGGATTTTATCAGCAACTCAGCTCTCCTGAAAGGTATTTATGAATTTGAATTCGGCACAAACAACTGAAATTCTTCATGCTATTACAGCTGACAAACTACAAGGGAAAAAAATCTTTGTTCAGCAGTCTGTGCACAGGTTTAGCACAAGCTGTGAATTTGCTTGATCAGCTCCATACAATGGAACAAGCCATTTTTCCCCATATTTTTCCCACCTCTTGGCTTGTCCATGTTGCTATTAAGCACTTTTAAGACCTCCCTGTTTTATTTAATTAAATAAACAAACCCATCCCAAATTTTTTATCTTAGATGTATTTGAAACTTCTTTTCAGTGCAAAATTCCAGGCTTATACCACAAAGCTTACCTGATTTTAAAGTGGATAAGGTAGCAATATTTAGGGTTTTCTTTTTGAACAATGGTTATCTACCATCCTATTGCCTCTCTCTACAAGGTAGAAGCCTTACTGCAGGAAGGATACAACTTGTAATGGCCAACCGGAAAAATACACAAACACTAGAAAGCCTACAGTTTCATCAGAAATTAAATCATTTGCTAATACACAGAAATTCATTGTTTTTCTGGCACAGAAGTTGTTGAATTACTACACACACCTCAAGGACAATCATTTAAGATGTGTAAACAGATAACAGGTCCACCTAGTCAGTACAAAGCACCACACAAATTTTAAGTACATAGAAAGTTTGCTCATAAATATTTCTTTGTTTAACAATTCAGCACTAAAAAAATATGACTTAAAAAGGCATCTTTTATTAAGTTATTCAGTTTGTCCAGGGCTGGTGGGGTTGTACTATCCCTACTATATTACAGCCACCTGACTCTCTTTCCAAACCATTTTACTTCTCTGGAAGAAAAGGCTATGTGTGGCTGGGACCCAAAGCTTCAGCACAATCTATAAAAATATAATTCTTTAAGACCTTCTGCTCGCATCCTGAAGGCCTACTCAGCCAGCCCCCCAAATTCTGCTTCCCACCCCTACCACATTGCAAATAAAGCTTCAACATACACACACACACACAGAGTACATAAATTACACTCTTCTACACACAGATTTTGTTTTTCTAAACAGCAATGCAACCGCGAGGGCAATAGGTAAGTGTGATTTCAGTGGTAACATATGGCACAGCCTTCTCATATTGCTGGTTTTCTCTCTCTCTGAGTAATGTGCTGCCTTATTCACTGGGATTTATTACCATTATTTGTGGAGGCACTGATCAGGAATGGGTGCACATTTAGGAGCATCCCACCTGCCTCAAAAGCAGCAAAAGCACCAAACTGGTGGCACTGGGTTCCTGGTGAAGCAGATGGGAGTTTTCCCTGGCTGCTGGATGCCACACCACATTCCTCCCTTCTGGGGAATGCTGAGGGCTGGCTGGGTCTCTCCTGAAGCAGAGCCCTGACAGCAGCAGCCCTGGCTCAGGGCACACTCCTGCAGTGGGTGACTGAACCTTGGGGATGTACCTGAAATCTGCTCCTGCATGCATGTACAAACTCACTGGTTTGTAATAAACTCATTTATTGACAATAATGGACCTTCAAGAGTTTCCATTTCTTTCAAAGAGCTATTTTTGGGCTGTGATGGAACATGTCGAAGCTCAGTTTCCATGGCTGACAAATGTCTCCAATGGAGGTGGTGCAGAAAGCTGCAGAGCTGCTCAGCAGGCTCTCACTTACCAGGAACATGGAGAACATGTGCTTGCAGGAAGAACAGCTCTCTGGGTATCTAATCCTGGCATTTACAATGACTACAGCCAATAAGCCAGTACAGCAGCAAGGGGATGTAAAAGGGATGTGTCTCTCTTTATGAAGAAATATTTCAGTACCAGAATGACCAGAATTTGTACCAGAGTGACTAAAATTTGTAACATGTCTCAGCTTTTAAAAGCATTCTTCACCTGGACAAGAACCTTTACTTGGAAGAGATTTTTTTTTTTTTCTCCAGTATAAATAGAAACCAAACCTCTGCAGGACACAAATGGAATGACACAGCACCTCCTGCTCTCCTTAACCTGGATCCCTGCTCTGCTCCTCCTGCAAACCACCAGGCTGGCAGGGACACTGCTGAGTGCTGGCAGAAGCTCCTGTTCCCACAGGAGGAACATTTGTTTCCCACTCTACAGCCCCTGTGTGCTCTACCCTACACAGTGAAGGTAAAAATTCAGTGAGTGGAGTGCAGTTAAATGCTGCACAAGGATGAGATCTCAAAATGAGTTATGGTTCTTACTCCAAGCCCCTCTTCTCACCTTGTCTGCAGGAAAAAAGAGCACAACACAACGAGGTCCTACACCTACAAGTAAGAGGAATGCAAGGGAGTGCTGCAGAATGCCATAGATTATCTTCCCATGAAACCTCTTAGGAAAATAAATTAAGACAATGATGATGTTACTTCCACATCCACATCTTACAGTAAGATGATTAAAGGGCACAAATGTGCTCTCTTCCATTAACTACCCTTTCTCTACCCTAGGACATAACTAAGGAAACATTTAATTACATCCACTTTATTCAGCAAGACTATCAAACCATTCTTGTGCTGTTTAATTCTGAAATGATTAACATATTTAAAAATAGGATCTAAACAATTTGTGTGTGCACAGTATAATAAAGGTAGATGCTTTTATTACAATCTTCCTTGCCACATATTTTAAAATAAAATTAATCAATACAATCACCATAACAGTCTCAGACAACAAATTAACACCATCCAATCAAGACACAGTTAAGATACTCAAAAGGCAGTATGAGTAGCTGGAAACCTTGGTCCTCCAATTCTTTTGTGTAACACATGGATTATGGATTTCTCCCCATCTGAGATAAAAATCGGCACACAAACATCAACAATTCATACTGCAGGTTTCTGAAGTGTTTCTATTGAGTGTGAGTAGCACTGATTTTAGCACAATGTCATTATGCACATCTCAATTCTCAGCATGTAGAGACTAATCCAGGCCCAGAGTCCATGGTTTGTAAACAACTTTTGGTCTCTCCTGCACAGGTGGCTCCAAAAACGAGTGGGTGGACTTGAGCAGTGGCCACAGGCACTGCAAATCGCTCCAGGAAGAGGGGACCTGACACAAATTCACTCCAGAAGGGAGAAAGAATGTGAGGGCAGTTGAGTGGACACAAACACAAAGCATTCTCCTCTCCCAGAGCTCCATGTGCTGCCAGGAAAAGCCTCCTGTGCCTCTGAGGTCACACAGGTGGCACTGAAGCCACCAGTGCCCAGCAGGGTCACACCTTCCATGCTCCCAGGATGGCCACGGAAGATTATCCATCATTACAGACTCCCTCTCTGGGCTAAAGTGCTTGTTCTCCTGCCATCAATCAGGACCTAGGCTAGTTGAGATTAACCTTTTATCTTTAACTAGAGGTTTGCAAGTGAATCAGACAATGCTGGTCAGTCTCCTTCAAGCCCCTAAATGAGCAGTGGGCACTGTCTAGCACTGAGACAGCTCCATGAGACAGACAGCAGGAACTCAGGGAAAGATACAGGTATAATATGCAGGAGAGGAGGGAATGGAATATTACACAGGACTGTGCTGAGTCTTTGAATTTTGTTCTGCACATGAGCTTTGTGTAACTCTAAACAAATAAAAATGTGTACCTTGACATTCAAAAATACCTGTTAGCCTGCTGTGGCTACGGCTACAAAACATTAGCTACAGAATATATTTACAGATCATTTCTGATGTTTGTTCCTGGCAAGAGATGTTAAGCCCAATTCTTCACTGAAGATATAAACCTGACCTAATTTAGACCAGGTCAGTGGGAGTTTAGAACAGGTATCACATGAGCAACCCTCAGGGATTCAAGCAGAGGAAGCAGCAGCCCATTGCTACAGGATCCAGCTACTGTGAAACAGAACTTCTGCAAATTGAGCACATTAGTATGAATATTCTTTTTTTTTTTTTAACATGGGTATGTCACAGATTCTGAGGAAGGTGTGAATTACTGAACAGATCCATTCTCTATGAAATGAGAAAAGATTACACCTGACAGGTGTAAACTGCTCCAACAAACATATCACTTTGTATCTCATGTTAAGATCACAGCTCATCGTGGTTTATAATTAAAATCTTCTTTGCAAGGTAGCTCCAAGCTTCCCAAATTCCAAGCTTCTTTATTTCAGAGAAAACAGCCCTTGCCTTGCTCTCAGTCCTTTGTGAAGTCTGTTTATTCTAATGGCAAAATAAAATTGTGCTGCCTTACTAAAAGGGCATTGACCATTGTCTGTACAGGCAGGGAAGTTCAGGATGTGGATCTCTCCTTCCTAAGAGGATAGCAGGGATTATACACTTCCACATGAAATTTTAAATTAAATTTTAAAAGATTAATAAACTCACAGTTATGTTTGGAATATGGCATGCAGTACTTGGTTAATCAATGTTAGAAACAGTTAAAATCCTTTTCATGTTCAACTGCTGAAACATATCACCAGCTACAGTATTTAAAATCTTTGCTGAAAGCAAGTATCTCAAAAAAGGTAATTGTACTCCTGGCACAGCTGCCCAAGCAAACAGCAGCTTACCTTAAAAGGGGGGAAATATTATTATGAGTATTTTCCAGCCCATCTGGAAGTTTGTGTTGCAGGGAGGACAAAATTTAGAACTGTAGAGCTGCAAAGAAAGGTTGTTCAGTGTGCTCAGAGAATCATGGAATGGCTGAGGTGGGAAGGGACCTGTGGAGATCTGCTCCAACCTCTGAGCAAGCAGGGCCAAGTTCAGTCAGCATCTGAGCATCTCCAAGAACAGAGACTCCACAACCTCTCTGGGCAGCCTGTGCCAGTGTTTGACCACCTTCACAGTGAATTACATTTTCCTAATGTTTAAATGGATTTTCCTGTATTTTAGTTTGTGCTCCTGTCTATTTATCACTTCCTTGGGCACCACTGGGAAGAGCCTGGTTCCCTCTCCACTGCTTCCCATCAGACACTTGCACACACTGTCAAGGGAGGTCACAGCTTTTTACAGGTTGGGTAGCAGCCATGAGCTCATATCTCTGCTATTGACTGCTGATTTTAGCAACTGTGCACAACACCAAAGTTATTGCTAGAAAGTTATTTCATTACAGTGGTTACTAGAAACTGGCAGTAGAGTCTCATTTTGTAGATAAATTCCTGCTGATTTTTTTTCCTTAAATTCTCAAGTAACATAATTTTTTTTTTCACTTTCGATGCCAAATGCAGGAGAGGAAATCAATCAGAAATTCAATTTCCATCCCCTTATGTAGTCTGAGACAAGAAAAGCTCCTCAGCTTGATCTGGATTTAACACCACACTAGACTTTATCTTGGGACAAGCAAGAACATGGATCCCATACAGAAATCCTACACAAGTGCGAGTGTCCAATACCTGTCAGCAGAGCTGCCCTGCTGCTTTGGGATGTGGCTATGATCCACAGGACACTGAAATGATTTAAAATCCCATTCTGATGCCTTATCAAGCAGAATTGTGCATTATTAATAAAAATAATAATGTATTTCTGTAATCTCTAATTGGTGTTGCTTGCAGAGACTTTATGAACAAGTTAATTTTTCTGTTTCACGGCATTTGGTAAACACTTGTAACTGACCAGATTTACTAAACCAAAAATACTACTTTTGCCACATTGCTTCATTGCTGAGGCTGCCAGCAGTACTCACTAATGTTAAGGGAAGTGCTCATGTAGTTTTTAAGTACATCCACCCACAATGAATAAACCAAGGCAGCCAACTCCATGGTAAGAGCTGCTTTCTCTTTTGCCCTTAGTTAAAATCAAACCTGGCCTCAGAGGCCACCTTTCTAACCAGTGGTACTGAATCAAGGCATGATCTTGTTGATGAAGATGCTTCTGGAGCAGCTTTTGGAGGAAAATCATGTGGGCACCCATGGACATGAGAAATAAGCAGCCAGGACCTGTGACAACTGAAACTGTGCAGCTGTTCATGGACAAGAAACAGGAGCAGAGATCAGCAACATGAATGACACCTCAAGGTCACTTCAGAGTACTGAACATGCCAAACATCTTCAAAGTCCTCCTACACACGAGCAGAACTGTGTGTGTAGCTTTAACCCTGCTTAGTTTCATAGCAGCTGAGATACTGAGGTACTGAATACCAGGGTAGGTAACCAGGTACCTCCAGGAAAAGGGAGCATGGAGCCAGCTCCATTGGCACTAGATGCCATCTTGAAATACATTTTCCAGTCAGTCAAGCATTCCATTAGCAAATTCACATCTACAGTCTTTGGCAAGGCAGGAACATTGCTCTTTTGCCCTGGGTAATCAGACAGACTAAGTGAATCTGACAGACATTGGGATACCTGGGAATATGCTTCAATGCACACTAACTGTTCTGGATTTAAAACTGAGCAAGGCCAGCACATATGTTTGAGAGTGGACATCTGCCTATGCTGGGCACTATTTCATGAAAGTCAGGTTTCTGTCACAGATCTAAGGCAAATATTACAATTTACAGGAAAGAAATGAGGACATCGATACATTGTGCGTTATTGGAGACGTGGAGCCTTTATAACACGGTGGCTTTCACTATGATCTCTGGGTTTTCTATGTCCTTTTTGCTTTGGACCATTCTCAGTTCCAGCTGGGCTGAGTTTGGTTTGTTTCCTTCTCCAGCTTGCACTAAAAAGATGACATCAGAATGTCATTAAAAACAGCAGTATTACATTACAAAGTTACATTGTTTTGTTACCCCACGATTTTCTCTACCTGCCTCCCTTCCCCATTTTCCCTTACTGCTCCATGCTAAAAGCTTCCAATGTGGAAAATCCAAGTCAGCACTGTGATTTCTTATCACCACTGTTCCACACCTCTCTCCAGGAAAGAAACACAGCTCTGCTGTTAATTAGGAAGTCACACAGACATGCTCAGAGAACCCACAGACTTCCTTAAGAATTGAAAGATGGGAACTCCAAGGGGAGAGAAGCTGAAAAAAAATCACTCCTCACATGGGCCAACACAGCAAAGAAACTATTATTAGTTGATAAACCCCTTTCAGTGCTAAACACACACTCATAGGGACAGTGGGTGAGCTACACTGAAGCAGGAGCTCTTTGGCACACCAAACTCAGCAAACATCTCGAGTTGTGCCAGGTTTGCAGAGCTGAGTCAGGCACAGTCAGCACGACTGCCACCCAGCACAAGCTAAACAGTGACATCTGCAGTCAGCTCTGGTCAAAAATGGCCCTGGAGGACACAGCAGGAACATGCACACAAAACTACCAAGCTCTCATTCTGTAAATCTCTGCCTGCTTCTGCAGTGAGGGGATGCCTTTAGTCAGGAAACCCAGAAAGCTCCTTGAATATTTCTTCTGATTCCAATCCAGACAACACAGGAACGAAGTCTGGATGAACTTAATTTACCTTTTGCACTCTTAATGGTCCTTTGCAGAACGTGCTGCATGGCTGACACAGTCTTTTCACATGCCACCTGCAACAACATATTCAGTGTTTAGTAAAACTTCAGCTACCTACATCAATATTACTAAATAATAACTAATGCTAGTTCAAAAATACTGCTATTAGAAGGAAAACATGACTGACAAAGCAAACATAGTGACAACTATGCAATGCAGAGTTTGGGATAATTTTTTTTTTTTTTTACTTAATTCTCCCTAAACAGGTATTAGAAATCATACTTGTATCAAGGACTCTGTGTCCTTAAGGGAAAGAAAGATGGATTTGAGAAATTATTTTCACTGCTTATTATGAAGTGAGGATAAAAAATGTAATTGTAAACATGGATGCAGTCTGTCTCTCTAAAAAGAACAACATTTTATTTGGAAAAATTAAAAAATCAATCTAACTGAAATATGACAATTTAATGTCCCTTTTGGCCAAAGGGAAATTCCGTGGCTTTTCCTCTGAGGTGAGGAAAAAAAAAGACAAAACAGAAGACAATATTTAAATAATGTCACAGATCAGAATTAAAAAAAAAAAAAACTCAAGAGAAACAAGGTCCAAAGCTGCAGAGAGATGAGATAACTTCTTCCCCACCTTCAAATTGTTTGGGTGCTTGTGTGTCCATGCCAGAAGCATAGCAGCAAACAAGTCTCCTGTTCCCACAAAGACAGCATCCACTTTGGGAGACTCCACTCGAATTCTCTGTGTTATCCTGGTACCATCTGCTTTAGCTACAACACAGATCCACAGTTAAGTGACAGACCCAGCCACTAATACAACAGCAATCACTAGAATTTAAAAAGAATTTTTTTTAAAAATCGTCATCAGATTTGAATGTTTGGAACATAAAGGAGTATTGTAAACTTTGTACCAGATCTTTTAAAAGGAAAAGCCTTCCAAAATTTGGCCAGCTTGGGACAGCATTTACAACTTCTATACTGTATATACTTTATTTGAGAGGGAGGAGGGAGTTACCACCTTCATTTTTCATCCTTCATAACTGTAAGCATCAGGTGGAAACATTGTGTGAACACACTGAATCCTGGTGACAGCACAAAAGGGGACACAGAGAAGAAGCAGGAAGGTATTTTATAACCTATCAAGGAGGGTATTTTATAACCTATCAAGGGAGGAACAATCTGCTAACAGGAAGGAGAGAGTGACTTTTCAGGAAAGCATTCAAATATGCCAAGTTCCTGTTTTACATCCTTACTACCAGGGTCAGTACCAGGGGCTGTAAGAGTCCCAAAAAACCTTGCCTAGGACATTCTCTTCCTCCTCCTCTGCCCAGGAGCTGCATGGAGCTCAGGCCTGGTGCAGATATTCCTGTGTACAGCCCTGCTGCCCTGAGACACTTACTGAATTTTCCAGATATATCTCAGACCTGCCTTGCCTCCCTGACTCTGGACTGTCACTGGGACCTGTCTGCCACCACCCCCCTGTCCTGCTGACCTTATTCAGGTCCCATGGGTGGGGACAGAGTCCTGCCAGGGACTATGATCACACTCAGCTCCTGTCCTTTCTCATGGAGCAGCCCTAGTCTCACCACTCCTGGTATTTATTACTGCAGGACAAGGGGCTCACTTAGGAATCTGTGCTCCTTCCATGCAGATGGGCCTGGTAGAATTTCTTCTTCAAGCACAGACAGGTTAGAAGAGAGCAGAGGTAAGGAAGGAGCTCTTCACTTACTTTTTTGGTGGCTTCCCAGAGCAATCAGGTAGTCATTTCCCAGAGGTGCCTGTAGATCTGAGCTTGTGATCACCACAGTCTCTGGTCCCATGGCATGGAGCATATCCATTACCTGTCCGTGTGCAAAAAGGCAGCAATCAGTGACTGCAATATGTGTGGATTAAACTTTCATTCATAGTACTGAGGATTTTTAACAAACACCTTATTTTGGCATCTTTTGTAAAGAGAAAAAACACCAGTCTCTATTCAAATAATCCACTTGAATTAGGGGCATTACTTTGAACTAGGGGAATCAAAACAGCCACATTTAAATGTACACACTTGTTAAAATATACAAGCATTTCTGTTTGTGTTATCTTTGGATGCTCCTCTGGAAAAATACTCTGTTTCAGCTGGGATCAGAATTTTTGCCTGCATCATGTTTTCAGAACATACTATCAAAAGAATAAGAGAATAAATATACAGACACTTGCAACTTATCTGGCATCTTGAAGCATTTTCTAAAAAGTCCGCAACACCAGGTAATGAAATCTTAATTAGCTACTAGTTTTAGAGTTACCAAAAATTAAAAAACCTAAATCAGAGGCAGAAGTGTGTCTATCTCAATCTTCTTTTCTCATTCTGTTTCAACCCCAAAACTACAGCTGTAAATTATATACCTTTGCAGATGTATTTCCACTCTGTCTGTTCCTCATTAAACTCATTAATACTCTACTCCTGACATCACAATTGGTTGTTACAGACAGAAGTGATTTTGATTTCACAGAATAAAGAATGACTTCAATAATGAGTTCAGTATAAAACATGGATAAAATATTAATTCTCCCAGAAGAGTTTAACTAAAAACCCTCTCAGGCTAGCTATGACTCATGAGCAGCTGGATGATAAGGATTTATTTCTGCTATTTTTTAATACTTTATTGCTTTTTTTTCTTGTCTAAGCCTCCAAGTTTCTTCAGCTGTCAGACCTCTTTGCACAGACATCAGTGGGGTTTTGTAGAAGCAGTAAATCCACCAGCACACACTGACACAATCAGTCTGTGCAGGAATATTAAACTAAATTTCATTCCTCAGTCACAATTCACCAGGACCCTAATCTCCACTGTCTCTAGCTGTAGGACTTAGTCCTTTCCACATTAATATTACATCTTGCTAAATTTTATGTCAGAAGACACTACTGCCATCACAGGTCTTGTTAGGGAAAGGAAAGCAAGCATGAAATCATGGAAATCAATGCCAGAATTCCTGCCACCTTTAAAAGGGACAAATTCCAGCATGAATGATTACTCAGACCCATATATGACATGCAGCTGGAAATAGAGACAGATTAAAGTATAATATCCTGCAAACAACTTCTTTAAAAATGTTTCCATTTCTAAGTATAATTCCACCTCTTTGGGAGAGATTTTTTTTAAAGCCCATCACAAATCAGAGCTATGGCATTAATCAGTCAGAAGACTAATTGGCAAAACTGTTTAGCACAAGCAACTCAGGTTTGCAGTTGAAATATGCAAATTTAAAACTAATGGCTGCCCAGCTAATTATGTTCTTCTCAAGACTGGTTCCACTGGTGAGATGAGAAAAGAACTGAGTTGAGGTTGCTGTTACTGGCATGAAGCACAGCTCATCATCCTCACCCAGCACAGTGGGGGTAATGCAGAAATGGGGGCAGAGGAAATTCAGAGATGAGATCTCTGTAGCTGCTTCCTGCTGTGAAGGGATGGTGACCAACCTGTGGTGTTTGACGTTGCTACAGCAAAAAAACAACAAACATTTGGGCTGAGAGATCCCCAGCTACTCTCCAGGGTGCCACTGCAGCTGCTGCTTGTTTAAAGATTTTGTGTTCTTTTGAAGTTCAAAACCAAACTGGAGGGAATTACATCAGCCCATTATGAAAGCACTTGAGTAGTCAACAAAACAAAGAGCTCAGCCTTTCTCAAGACATCAATAAAACTGGATTTCTATTTTGTCCTTCAGCACCAAGCCCTACAGGTTTTTATTTTCTTCACTTTGTGTGAAAGGGCAAATCATTACACCTCCATGCAATATATTTGCAGGCCATCTATCAGCTCTGTATGGCAATGACAGCAGCTGTCAATGCTGTGGATTTATCTGGGAGAGTGAGGAAAAGCTGTTATCACACCCAGCATTGCTGAATGTGGGCAGCAGAGCCCCAAACAGGTTCCTAATGCCTGGGGTCCCCTGGGGTTTTCACCTCAACCAAGTAATATCCACAGAGTGGATTATTATACATAATAATGCACTCTGTGGATAATGATATATTATGATATGATATGATATATGATATAACCAACAGAGTGGATCATTATATATAATATATTTTATATAATAATATATATTATATATATAATTAGATACAATAATATATAATTATTATAATATATATTATCTATCCTTGTAGATAATTATATATATTATATTATATTATTATATATTATATACACTATATATTATTATATTATACTTTTTTTTTTTTTTTTTTTTTGCCATGTGTGCTGCTGCCACTCCTCCTTCACTGCAGAAAGTAAGTTCAGAGAGATGTACTCACTACCACTGTAATCCCTTTCTCTGGAGCTCCTTTGGGAAGTTTCTTTGGAATTCTGACACTGAAGCAGGAAATATTTTGTGCCTGAAGTGTACAAGCTTTAATGATAAACACATGGCAAGGACAGAGGCCAAAGTGACTCCAAGGTTGAAGGCAAAGTGCAGCACTGCAGGCAGGAATGCAGAGATGTCACACACCCCACCCACCCTTTGCCCACTCACCTCCAGTGCATCTTTTTCTGTGTAAATCTTCCTGCCTGTGAGTAACCTGAAAATGAAGCAGAAATGTTAAAACAGCAGGAATTCTCCAGGCAGTGATTTTTTGTTTGCCCTTTCAGAGGAGGAGAGCTGGGACTGCACCAAACAGGCCAAACCCATCTGTAGCTCCACGGTCTGCTGGAGCAGACCTCAGTGTTGTACGTGCACAGTGCACTCACACCAGTCCCACCCTGCCTCCTCCAGAGACCCCTGCATCACAAAAATCCCCTCACAAGTGTTTTCTCTCCCTCTGCCATGTAGCTGCTGCCTCCCCTTTAGGGCACAGCCTGTGCTGCACCACCAGAGTTTATCTCCTGACCAAAGAGTCACAGCTGTGTAGACAGGACACGAGGAGACATTTAAATTCTTAGCTGCCCTGAGATGCTGCCATGGTGGTAATTCTGAATATATTTTTTTTGTGGGGGGGAATTTTGTGGGGGGAAATCCAATTTTTTGGGAATTGGAACCAAACAATTTCAGTTCTGATATTCTGGCACATAATTAAAATGTTCATACTAATGACTAAGGATGGGGAAGGTATTTTTTAACCTGTCCAAGAAACACGCCTCTGGTGATAATAAGAAATAATCATGAAAATGAGACACTGAAGAAAACAAGAATAATCTTTTCCTCACATAACTCCTGGGTTTTTTATTGTTTTCAACATTCAGCAATTGAGGTCATCTGAAAAACACCACTTTAAACTAACAGTTAAAACCCAACACATACATACAAAAGGCACTATATTGAGACAAATAAAATTAAGGGGTATCAATGTTCCCTGCTTTTTTCCACAAGTTTATTTGGCTAGAAAAGGAAATAAGCACTTACTCAGCTTCAAACTGGTTAGGAGTGATTATATCTGCAACAGGTACAACTTTGTCCCTGTAGACTGGCAGGAGATCCTTGGGCACATACTGGGGAGAAAAAAACAGAGTCAGAAGTTCTCAGAGTGTCTGAGATGTGGGACTGCAGCTCTCCCTCCCTCACCCACCACTCCAGCTGCCACTGAGGGACCTGACAGCTCCAAGCTCTGCAATTGCAGTGGCACAGCATCCTCCAGCTGGGGACACTGTCACCATCAGCCCTTTCTTCCCTGGAGGGGATGGGAAGCACCGTTTTTAAGCAGATGGACCTAAACTGGCAGCATTAAAAGGAAATGATGTCTGGGTGAGAAATTTTTAAGTTCTTTCTCACCAAGGTGACTCAGCAGCATGAGGAAGTAGAGTGTCCCAGCTCACTCATGTCCTTACCTCCAAACCAAACTGTTTTGTTAAAAAATTTTTGATTAAAAATGAATGGTTTTTTTTGTCAGTGTGCAGCCTGGTACTGGCACACAGGATCTTTCTGTCACCGATCCCAGCTCAGAGCCCAACAGCTGTCAGATCCCACATGAAATAAATAATCTTCATTTAGGTTCCAGGGCTGTGTCCATTCCCCAGGATGACTGACAATGGCAGCCAGGCTACCAGCCAGAACACAGCTCTGGACAGGTGATGAGAGAACTCCAGAGAGACAGGGATGGGGGATATTTTCCTGTGGACAAGGTCTGTTGTCTCAGGAGAGAGCCAGAAACCATCCCAGGGCTGGGCAGCTGTCATTCTTTCCAGATACCAATCTCATTCAAAACCAAGGAATTTAAGTACTAACTTACTTGATGCTGGGATCCAAAGCACCTTTTTTTGTTGTTGTTTAAAAATAATAAATCTTTATACACCTTTATACCACAAACATTCACTACACAGAGAATCCAAGCAGAAGAGTACTACTCACCATAGAGCCTTCTCCATTCCACTTGTCACCCATCACTGGATCACACACTGGAAAAAAATTTAGGTTTAGAAATAGGGTACAATTATGAAGACCCTGGTGGGAGAGAGAAATTTTAGGTAACAGTGATGGCTACAAAACAGCATTGAGCACCTCAAAGCTTACACACTCTCACAGCTCTTGTAGCACACAGAAATTTGTATCTGGTGGCTGCCTATTTTGAAAGAGTAGGTCATGTGTCTTAAAAAGTTGTCTGGAATGGCAGTATGAAGGGGAGAAACATGGGAGAAGATAACACCTCTGAAAAGAGTCCTGTTTTTACTTTAGTATGAAAAAATATATTCCAAATGTACACACCAAAATGCTCTGTGTGTATTAAATAAAGAAACTATTATAATGAAACAAGAAGACAATTCATGCCAAAGTATTTGGTATAATGATATTTAACACATGTTTGGAACAGGTTCTGGATCACCAGCAGTACTAACAACACACTCCAAGAGTCCTCAGTGAGGATGGAAACAGCCTGGCACTGCACTTCAAAAAGGAACATTGTTCATTGTATTAACAGATCTTTAAGCAAGATCAAAAAGAAGCACAAATCCAAAGATATCAAATCAATGTCAGTATTTCAGGAAGTTTCTATGAGTAAAAAGAGGGCAATTTGTTTTACATTTTAAAAATATTTTCTTTATGTTAGAGTCTATTTATTAAACATACAGGATCTTAGAAGCCTCGTTGTGCTCTCACCACCTGACCACTTCCTTCCTGCTCTGCACAGTGAGATGTCTCTTTCTGTTCATATTCCAAAACACTTTTTAGCTTTTACACAAGGCTATGAAGAATTTGACAATCCAATAGTGTAAATAAAGGCTAAAAAGCAACAAAACCCAGACGAGATTTCTCTGCTATATTTTGCTAATTAAAACCTATGCTTTGTTAATTTTAAATCAGGTATCACAGCTCAGTACAACACCCTGCAAACCCTGCCAATCATTCTAGATGATTCCTGGCCATACTGTTTACTGAGCCTGAAGATGACAGCTCAAACCATCATTCCCAGCTTTTTATCCCACTAAATCCTCACTGATTTTGCCCTATCAGCTGAAATTCAAGCCTATGCTGGTTATTCCTGAAACACTCAGGAAAGGAAGGAAGGGAAGAGAAGAAATCTTTTCTCCCAGGTTGAAGCCTGATGTGACATTTTAGTGACAACAGCTGCTGGAGCCTCCTGCTCCCTGGACAGTCCTAGGGAATATTAAAATGAGCAGAGCTAAAAAAGCCCTGGAGTTCAAGGTAAATCATGAAACTCATGAGGCAAAGCAGGACATTTCTGGGATGTGACAAGGAACCATGGCAGGGTGACATGGGAGAGCCTGTCCTGCCCTGGCTGACTTGGGAATCAAGGAGAGGCTTCATCTGCCAGCCCACACAGCCTCTGAACTGTGTTCTGTGCTGAACTGTGGCTGTTCTGAACTCTGAACAGCCTCTGTATCAGCACCAGCTGGATGGGAATTTTATTTTTTCCTGGATACAGACAACCAGTCCTCAAGGCACACTCTCCTTTGGATGGCATGATGCAAGAACCACACTGAAAGGCAGCAAATAGAGAGATAAAACCCAACACCCTGACCACCTAAAGCTGAAATGAAACATCACTGAAGGCCCAGCTGGCTCCAGACAGATCAGAAGTGTTGTGTAACATCAGAACAGTGTTTCCATCCATCCTAAAATGTGAAAACGATGAGCATACTCAGTGAGGGAGTAGGAAGGATTATAATGCACATCCTTACCATACACGAGGTTGGAATTCTGTTGCTTCAACTCCTGGACAATATCCACCACCATTGCCAGAAATGATGTGTCTCTTGTATACCCTTTCAGGAAAAGAAAAAAAAAAGACACCTTTGAAGTCCAATTTCTTGAACACTTTTGCTGCTTTTAGTTTTGGATAGGAATGCTGCATACTTCTATTCTTTGGATAAATGCATTTTTAGAACAAAGGCATTTATTTCAGTAGTTGACTCAGGAATAAAAGGTTGGAATACAAATTCAGACAGTGCTTGCACAACTACAAGTACAACCTTAAAAATCCATTTACTGAGAATGTTGTACAGGAAAGGCTCATATAACTTCACAATGCTTGAACATATATGAACAAAGGTCAAGCTAGAAGGAAACAACATTCCTTTTAATTTTGATCAGTATTATTTTTCATGCAGTAATAAGAAATTTTTCAAAATTCCATATACTTTTCTCATATTCTGTCTTGATGCAATTTTTATTATTAATAGTGTTCCTGCTGATAGAGTCCAACACATTAATGCAATAGAGATTTAACCTTGATAATTTTAGAGCGATCTCCAAAACACCAATAAAGTTCCTATTTTTCAGGCTTAGCAGTGAAATAAGCTGGAAATAAGTTTTACTGTATTTCAAGGCTACAATCACAATGCTAGCACCAAAATATTCTTATTTAATCACTAGTTTTTAAATGTTATAGATGTTCCTTAATTGATATATTTATGTATTAACTTTACTAACAACATTTATGAGTTATCTATTTGATTTTAATTTATTGTAGTTCATTTCTTGGGAACAGTGCTGTGCAGGGCCATAAGCTGGACTCAATATTTGTGGGTCCCTTCCAGCTCAGCATATTTTGTGATTCTCTGATTTAATACTATTATTTTTAGCAGGGCAGCATCTTTCAGTGTCCTTGGAAATGTCCATTCTAATAAAATATTTTAAACTACATTAAAAAAGTAGATTTTGGAGATTTTTTTTTAACTTGAAAAATTGATCAATTCTTGGGTGCTGCAGAGAAATGGAAAAGATTCTTTGCCAAAATTCTGGATTTTATCCATGAAATGCTGACAATCAGTCAAAAGAGTCAAGCAAAGATTTTTTTAAAAATAACTTGTCATGGCAGACTGGCTGGAAAATAATACTGAGTTGAATAATAATAATAATAATACTGAGTAAATAATAATACTGAAAACAATACTGTACATCACTGACAGAGGTGTTTAAAACAGTTACACTGAACTGAAATTTATCTCTTCCCTTGAGTGTCTTACTGTAAATGAAACAAATACAAGAAGATCTACAAATAGCTAACAGTCACAAAAAGCCCATGGAGTGTTACTTTGTATAATTGGCCTAAAGATAATAATTTTAATCTCAGCTGAGGTATCTATAATCATCAGACAATTAACAGTCAAACCCCATCTGCTGATAAATTGCTTTTTAGTGTTTAAATAATCATATTTCAGTGTTTAAATAATCATATCCAGCTTGTTTGAGATACAAAGTAGTTGTACACTATAGTGAATGTCTGTTTGAAGAGAAAAATCTGACTTTTGGTCATGAATGGAAAAAAAAATGGGTTTTAATTTCAGCCACAGTGCAGCTGAAGACTAAAACACAAAACGTGTTATTAGATGTTCAGAAATTACTGCTCTTTCTACTCATGCCTTCTTTTTGTTCATACTGAAAATGGCTGCAGCAAAAGAGATTTTAAAACAAACTTGAACAACACACAAAAAAAATCCTATTTTACAAGACTTTTATTAATAAAGAATCCCTTTTTCTCCCAAATTCGTTTTTGCTGAAGATTTCTATTTTCCTTCTACCATTTTTAATCTCTTAAATCCATTTTGCCAGTGATAAGAAAGGAGTAGAGGTCTTTTCCAAGAATTGGAAGTGAAATAAAAAAAGGAACATTTCTGCTAACAGAATACTCAAATATTATTTATATATTTTGCACACTTACATCTCCTGAAAATTCCTACAATACAGTGTGCTTTTCCTGGAAATATTTTCTGTGTGAGTTCCTTCCAGGAAAGAAAGGGTGCTTATCTATTTCTCAATAGCAAACAGCCCATTAATACAAAAATTAATTTCTTAACCTTAGTTCAATCTATTTGCTATTCAGTCTCCCTTATTTTGGAGATATTCCTCAAAAAACCCCTGACAGTAACTCTTTGGACATGCCACACCCAGAATGACTGCTTTGGAGTTATAACCCATGCACTTAAAATTTCCAGTTTTCCCTGTGTATAAAGAACTTTCCTACATGTGGAAGCCCTGAAATCAATCAAATCTGGTGATGTATTTCTGCTTACCTTTAAAAAGTCCCTGTTCACTGCTGTAAGAAATCGATACTGCTATGCAAACCAGATGCACAGCTCTTACTGAGGTGAAATCTGACCAGTAACCTACTTTTGAGAAGCAGGAATTGGGTGAGAAGAAATTTTTATTAAAAACTTGCAGAATCTCTCCTTTCTATGAAGTATTCTACAAGAAGTTCTCTTTGCCTGTATTTATAAACACTTTGTGCAAGCACAGGAAAACACTGCAGAACTGTATTCACTCAGATGACCTACACAGTAACTGTCACAGACATCTTTCCATGAAAAATCCTTTCCTTAGGATTTTTCCTCCTGAGAAGCCAAGAAGCCTCAGGAACAAAATGTAAACAATGATTATCTGCTGCTGTGGAATGCAACAGGTGCATCAGTGATTGGCCCATGTTGGTTGTTTCTAATTAATGGCCAATCACAGTCAGCTGGCTCGGACACAGGGCCCGAGCCACAAATCTTCACTATCATTCTTTCAGATTCTATTCTTAGCTTAGCTAGCCTTCTGATGAAACCCTTTCTCCTATTCTTTTAGTATAGTTTTAACGTAATATATATAATAAAATAATAAATCAGCCTTCTGAAACATGGAGTCAGATCCTCGTCTCTTCCCTCAACATAAGGTCCCTGTGAACACGGTCACACAGTAACAAGAGCAAAAATTCAAGATATATGACAGTCAAAGCAAAGACCCAATTCTATTCATACTTTGCTCACTGTCCAAAGCACTAAGCCTTAAAGATCAAATAAAAAAAAAATCAAGGATAGAAATAAAATCAAGAGAACTGTTTATAAAATCACACTGCAGTATCACAGAGTGCTAGCACTGCAGACTTAGGAGAAAGGGTTAAACTCATGTCTTCCTAATAAATTTAAAAATAATACTCTGACATTCCTGATGCATTGTTCCAAAAGAGGCACTCCCAAAATATGAAGTGAGCCTGTACATGCCTGGCCTGTACAAGTCTGTAAATGATACTAGGGGATCAATTTACCTGCCCAGTTACAACCTCCCAGGTGAACAGCACTGAGCCAGTTCAGATTATAATATACAGCTGAAATTTTAATTGCTTGGCTTGCAACAAGGAGGGATATGTGTTTTCAATTTCTTTAGCCCTGTTTACACCTGCTGGGAGCTGCAGGGAACAAGCTCTCCTTACCTGTGAGCACATAATCGTAGCGGTTGACCTTGTTCAGCTTCAGCCCCTCGTAGAGTTCATGCAGCTCATCTGAATTCAGCACCTGACCCTTCCAGTGGGCATAGCCTGCAAAGAAAACACCAGGGCAGCTCTCAAGAGATGGATCTTCTGCTTCAGATCACACAGATGATACACATGGAGGGACCACACATCCAGTATCAGCACAGGAAGGATTTTCACCTCCCCTCCTGTGAAATGCTGGTGCTGAGTGAAAGCTGCTGCCAGCAGAACAGGATGTGCACTCAACTTCTCCTCAGCACCTCTGCCTCCCAAAGGAGCTGGAGTGACTACACTGCAGTCTGAGAGTGTCTGTTTAACAGCAAATCAAGCTGAGCACACACAAGCTCCTGCAAGGTTTCCCACAGAGCTTTTGCAAGTTATCCCTTTCCTGTGTGGAGGAGGAGAAACATATGTTCTAGATTTCACTGGAGGAGGGTGTCAGTATAATCTATTTTTGTTATCTTATACTATATATAAAAAAAAGGAAATATTGACAGTTAGATGACAATCTTAATAGGCTTATAGATCTGTCTGGACAGAGGCCTGCACCCATCAGATAAAGCATCCACTGGGACCTGCGTGCCACAGAGTGACCACAGCAGAACACTGCCACGGGTGGTCTTTAAATGTACAGGGCCACCTGACAGACTTTCTTCCAAAAATAGCACACATTCAGTGCTGAGGATCCTGGAGGAGGAAATGAGTAGCAGAAAGGCACTGCAAACAGATAAATAATATCCATATACTCCATATATCCTTGAATGATCTCTAAGAATTGCAAGCAAATATGCTCAGCTGAGAGAAGCAGATGGAAGGTGGAAGTTACTTGGGATAAACTCAGCTGATTTCAGCAAACAGTGGACCAAGGTGCATGGCAGCCAATTCAAAGGAAAATAAAAAGTATCTCCCTTAACAGAATCTAAACATTTGTTGAAAAATGTACATGCACCTTGCACCTTGTCAGCAAAGCCTGCCCATCTACGTGCACCAATCACTCCTCTGTATGTAAGAATGGGGCTACCTCCAGGATATTGGATGAGACATCCACATTTTAACTCTTTCAATCTCCATAAATTCATATTTTGTCAAAAAGTTTACCTTTTTATTAACTGGAATTAGGAAAAGTGAAAGGTTAAGTGAGGTATCCTCTCCCATACCTCCCCTGTGTAAAGACAATGGTATTTTGTTTGTTTTCACTTCTGCTCTTGCAGCTAAAAAATTCTGTGATGAAAACTGTTGGCTTTGATTATCACTCCAAAGTGACTTATTAGAGTGACTGCCAAAAGGTGTCTAGAGGCTGGGATAAGCACATTTTTCAGATTTCCTTCTTGTGAGTGCAAACAGACCCACGGTATGGTGAGCAGATGGATCATTTTGCTCTCCTCAGCTCACAAAGGCCAAGCCTCTAAAACACAACTTGCTGCCAGCTGGCTGGGGGCCTGACTCACATCAGCCACCCAGGAAAATGCTACTCACAAAGTCCCTAGGAAGAAAGGGACAAAGTAAGGGATTTCTGTTCTGAAGAACACCTGAGCGCATGTAAATCCAGTGTTTGGTTTATTTAACACAAATGCAGGTATTTGTTGTGTCACATCTGCAGCATCACACAAAAATAATCTGTCCTCTCCTCTCCCCCAGCCTCTGTAGCACTGAAAATCCAGTAAAGGGACACAACAGAGTGTGGCATTCACATTCTCTGAACATGCCCAGGGTTTTTTCTCCTGGGAAGCTGAAAGGCAGCAAGAGGCTTCAGGAAAAAAGGAAAACAATCCTTATCTCATTTGCTTCTCCTGTGTTGTGCTCAGGTGGAATGTGTTTGGAGATTATTTACCCACAGGTGATTGCCTGATTGGATTTTGGTGTGAGTTGTTTTGACTCTTTGGCCAAGCTGTGTCAGGACTCTCAAAAGAGTTTTCATTATTATCTTTTTAGCATTCAGTATTTTTTCTGTATTCTTTAGTATAGTATAGTATTAATATAATATAGTATAATAAAGTAATAAATTAGTTTTCTGAGAACATGGAGTCAGATGCATCATTCTCTCCCCTCATCAGGCTGCCCCCATTTACAACAACAGAATTCTTCCATTTGGGCCACCAAGGAAACTGGGGGCACTTTTCACCCAGAATCAAGGCCAAAAATGCTGATATTTATATTACACATGGCCATAAGAATAACTATGACAGATGGCCCAGGCAACCTGGATACTTTCAGGAGCCATTTCTACAAAGACCCTGTAAATTCCCTACTTAACCAAAAGTTCACCTTCCCATGTCAAGCTGTCTTAAATGGTCAGTGCACAAGGCTCATGTTACACTGATCCTCCACTGAGGGAGAGAAATAAACACAAAAACTCAAATTCAGGCAGCAGCCCAGCTCATCTCTGGAGCTGGTGTTACCCACATGGGGCAGGGACATTGTCTGAGCTCTGCAGCAATGACTTCCACAGGTAACTTGAGGATCTTTTTAATTATCTGGCAATGTGTAATACGACCTGAAGTCTAACTACACCACAGCCAGAGTTAAAAACAAAGCCCTAGGGAAGCTCTCAGGGAAGCCCCAGCTATTGAGACATTAAAAATAAAAGGGAATGACTTCACTGGAGCTGCAGAGAACTGTGATGTCACTAGGAACTGAATTATGTTCACCAAACTAAATCAAAACTGGCAGCAAGATGAGAACACCCCTACGTCCTTTCCCCAGGGTAATTTCATGTAATGTGACAAACAGAAGGGGCAAATCTCATGACCCTGCATTTATCCTACTTTCCTGGCAGAATGTAACACCAAAAAGCAGAAAGACTGAAGAAAAAGCCAGTTACTCATGTTCAAAAAGGTTTTCATGAACTGGAGGATGGGGTTCCAGGAAGAGGGACTGTCTTGAAAGGGGAAAGGCAGAAAGGAAGAAAGCTGAGTCTTCCTTGCTTTGGGTACAAAACCACCCAACAATTCCCCTCATTGCTGGTCTGAGAGAGCAGAGAGAACACTGCAAATCATGACACAGCTCTTCAAAACCCCACTTGGCTCAGACTGCATTCGTCTCCCACGTCTGTAATAATTTTAAACACACAGATGAACATAAACACCTCAATAACCTTACACCCCTTCTGCCTGGGTTATTATCTTTTATTGCAATTACATCCTATCTATTTGCTTTTAGCAGATAAGGCAATGACAAACAAGTAAGATACAACACCTCATGTCACTAAAATGATGAACATATTCATCAGTTTCCAAGGAAATGTCCTGGTTCATTGGACATTGGTATGAAAAATAAATAAAGTAGCAAAAACCACAACCAAGAGAGGCAGCTAAAACTTCCCCCAAGATGAATTTACATACTTGCCTTCCTCTGGTTTTTTTTCCCTTTGGAGTGTGTTTATAATCATCTTAATTACTTTCAAAAACAAGGAAGAAAGAAAATTAAATTACCAGGCATATCAGAAGGGAAAAAAAAAAAACAACTGACCAACACAGCAAGAGAAAAACAAGCTACCATTTTAGTATAGCAAAGCATGTAAGATTCCTTTGTTTTTCAACCCAGAACATTCTGTTCTGAGGTTTGAGTTCTTCCTGTGGTGCTCCCTGCAAAACTATTCCAAGTGACTCCAGTAACAAAGAATTTCACATGGGAAAAAGGAAGAAAGTTGTAGTGTTTAAGATGGACAGGGAATCTGGGCCCAGCTGTGTCACAAAATTCACATTGCACACTCCAGCAGACAACCTGCTCTGAGCACATGACTCATCTGCAGCCACCAGGAGGCCTTCAACAAAAGCAGAAATTAGGTACCAAATTCCCCAGTGGATTTTTTATAGCTGGTCACAGAGTGGGAGTAAAATGTTATCAGTGTCAGGCACAAGTGGAGATCTTTTCTCTCTGCCCTGCACACACAGGGGTGAATGAATCACCTGGGTGGGCAGACTGTGCACAATCACATCAAGATATAATTGTAATTTCTCATGTCTTAGACCTACCAGCCAACCCAGCCACCTACTGCACACCCACTAAATGGAAGTCAAACGTGCTCAAGAATAAAAGGAAAAGTAACAAAAAAACCCCCAGGCTGTTAGTCCCAGAGATGTTTCAAAGGTAGGATTTGGATGGCAGAGTAAGCACATTATTGCTTAAAATTTACCTACCAATGAGAAACAGAACTGGAAATCACTGAAGAATTAAAAAGACACCCCAAAAAATATCAATTATACAATTAAAAATAAATCCAGGTTTTTATTTTTGCACATCATATGAGGTGATGCTTCTGCAAAGGGTTTATTAATATAGCATAAAGAGAACAATCTTAATAGGCTGCATGACAGCTTCTTTTATTTGAATGTGCAGCATGATGCCACTCAAGTGTGAGTCACCCTAATCACTGAAGTTCCTCACGAAGCAACATGACAAACTCTTCTCTCAGGGCCACTGATTCAAAGCCCATTTTCCAAATTTCAGGATTATCAGAGACTAAAGAAAGCTGCAATTTCTGAGCAGGAGTCAGCAGAAAGAGGCCTGTGGTATCTTACTAATTTGTAGACAGGGCAAAAAAAGAGCAATAATGATTCACCAAAGGCTGTTAGTCATAAATTCTCTCTGCATTTTATTTGCTGCTAATTCCAAATTTTAAAGCAGGGGAAGAAGGAAAGAAAGGATACTATGTCCAAACCCCACACATGCTTCCACCTGTGCTCCTCTGGCATTCTTCCAGAAACTAAAGCTTATAGCTAGATTTTGAAGGAGGAATTTGTCCTCCAGCTTTGATGATGATGACAGAAATGGTTCTTGTACAATTTCGTTTTTATAGGAAAACCAAGTTACCTTCACCCATTCATCCAGCACACAATGCCTGTGTATTGCAGGACAGTGCCAGACACAAGCTCTGCTTCCCAAAACCATGAGGTTGTGTGGCAAACTTTGGGACTTTTTAACAGATTCAGTAAAAAACAAACAAACAAAAAACCAGAACCACCCCTCCAAAAAAAAACCCCAACAACCAAACAAAAAGAAAACAAAAAAACCCCACAAAACAAAACCAAAACAAAACAATGACTCCTAAACATCAGGAGTAGTTCCAGTATTTTAAAGACTTGTGATATTTGAGATAATTTTTGGGTTTTGGATGCTCATTTCAGTCTTCATGTGGGAGGAGGAACCACAAATTTAATGTTCCTTCCACTGTCTGCCAAACCTTGAATGAAACACTGGAAACCTCTCCTTGGCTGTGATATCATTAAAAACAAATTTAAAATCTTCTTTTTTGTTTTAAGAACCTGGTCACCCTACTGATAATGTAATTTTCCCATCTTGAGACACATTCACTTTATGGTCTATAAAACTTCTATTAAGCTCTTGCAGTGCCCTATAAAGCTGATTTAATCTTGAAACAGAAAGCCAACAAACAACATGTACTCATGCATTTCAAGCACTGAATAATCTGACATGAAAAAATTGCTTAATTTTGTTTAAGATTACAACAGTTTTATCCAGCTATTGAAATTAAACAACAGAAAATCCCAAACTCCAAAACTAAATAATTTTTTTAAATAAACAGAAGTCACACCTAAGTATATTTGAAAAACACAAGGGAACCTTTGTACTGTGCCAAAGGGTACAAGCAAAATAAGCAGATTTTTGTCTAAGCCAGGAAAGGCCCCATTCCCTTGTTTAATTATTACCTTTTTTGGTTTTTTTTGTTATTACCCTTCCTCAACAAGCAGAGGTAGCTTTAAAGCCAGCTTTGAAACATTAATTTTTTCTACCCAAGGTGACACTAAATTCCCTCCATGATAGTCATCTTAGAACCTTTTGAAAGCTGCATGGACAGTCTGATCTCTGTTTCAAAATCAGCAGTTTATTAACAGAGCTGCACCTGTAGAGATACTAAAAAAGTACCTCAACTTTTGCCCTCTTTTTTCTTTGTCAGAAAAAACTTCTGCTCTTTTCCAAGATGTTAAAGCCAGAATTTGCTCCCAGATTATTTTCTGAAGACACCTATAGATTTTCTCTATCTAGAGTAGCTCTCCTCTCAAACTTGCCACCACCAAAACATGAGTCTCCAGCAATCCAAAAATAGCAAGTCACTTGGAGCTCCTTTATGGGTGAAAGGTATTGCTAAAATAAACATACATTTCAGGTTTCTTTTAAAAAATCAAGTCCTCTACAACTGTGAGTATTAGGAAGTCTGAACATATTAGGTGAGTGCATTGCATTCAGGCTTAGAGCTTAATTAAAAATACACCAAAAGGTATTAAGGCCTTTCTTCCCACCAAAATGAGATTTTGGGATACTTGATAGTACCTGAATGGGCACACAGTGAGGAAACATTGCATCTACCTCTGTGTTTTTCTGATGTTTGATTTGATAATGTGACTGTGACTTTCATAGAGCCATAATTCATAGAAAACCATTTTGAAGACTCCTTTGTTCACATGCCTGGCTGTGTAGATGCCTGTATTTGTATTATTTCACTATCTGACTTAATTAGATCACTGCCTAACAAAAGAAATTCACACTCTGAAGGGCAGAAATGGACATTACCACATCCATCCTACTCCCATATTCAGGCTTCTGAGAGACTTGAATAAAAACATGAAAATTACATTTCCATCCTCTATCATGAAAATATGAGTGAAAACACAAAACCAATATCCTCTTTAACTGGTTTGTGGCTCCCAAAGAGTTTATATCTTTACATAAAACCAATGTCCTCTCCACTGCCATGGGATGAGGGGAGCCCCATGCTGAGTGAGTTTAGGGACACTGGAGTAAATCTGTAAAATTTTACCTGTGTGGTTTGAAAACTGGACAGAGTTCACCGTGTCAACTTCAAATCCCAAAACCTGTAACAGAACACAGGAATATTTCTTTTACCAACACAACTTTGTTAATACATTACCCACATCACAAAAAAAGAGAACTCCTTGCTGTCCCATGCATACTTAAAAATCTTGGGAGCTGAGTCAACAAACATGCAACATAAACAAAGAGCACACTGCTCTACTAACAGCAACAAACAGGGATCAAAAATGCCACTGGCAGCAGCACCAGAAAAACACAGCTCAGGATGCTCAGGCTGGAGTTCATCTGGGGATAAGGCCAGAGAGGCTGCTCCAGCAGCAAGCACTGAAACCTTGAAGAAAGCCTTGGCTGATATTTCTTGGCAAGAAAAGAAGTACAAGGTACTAAATTAATGCACAATATGGAGGGATGATGCTGTTGGCATTCCAGAAAACCAATTTTTCTAAAAGGAGGAGAGAGGGATCTTAAAAGGGATCAATACTACAAGCCATACTTGGATGTCACAACCAGTTCCTTTAAAGCTAAAAGAGAATAGAAAGAAGTCACAGAGAATTAATTTGTGGTATGATTAGGCAACACAAGGGAGAAACAAACACAGAATTTAAAAAAGCCTAAAGCATGCTCTGAAAGCCACCTGCTACATTGCATTACCAGCAATCCAAATACTGAAATAACCAATAATTTCCTAGTGCAATCAACAAATATTCTTGTCACCCAAAAATATATAAATAACATGTAAATAAGAGCATCCAATCAGTAGAAAACTAATGAGGATTTTTAACCTGACAATACCTGTTTAACACAGACAGGCACTGCTAGTCAAGCCATTTTTAGCCATTTTTATGTGTCACGCAAGGAATTCTAATGCAAAAGTGACATTAACAGTCTGACAGCCGAGTCTTTGTTTCCTCATCCAGCTTGCTCTGAGTAAGAAATCTCCTCAAAAGAAGTGCTGCTATGTATGGCTCAGTGAGTCACACTGGAGATAACAGCAATGATGCACCACTGTGCATGATCCTCTTTCAGGCAATTTGCTGCCAGGGGGGAGTGAGCAAACAAAGCTTTTCCAGTCACGTTTTCCAGGCAGACTCACTCCTCTCCCTTTTCTGTCGTGAAGGCAACTCCTTCTCACAGATTAAAACCCTTTTGGGTGCCTGGTGCCAGACATCAGGTTTTCCCTGTGCCTGTACCTTCCCTGGGATAAACCTTCATTCCAATACCTGGCTACAAGATGAAGCTACGTGCTGTGACAAGTTGTTCCTTTCTACTCTTCTGTTGTCTCACAGCTCACATCCACACAGGTCTTCTTAGAAAAAAATCTCTTAATTCAATAGTTAATAAAGGTTTCTGTTCCTTCCTCACCAGAAAGCAAAGTAATTTTGGATTAGTGGTACACAGAATGGTGGATTACCTCAATGTGACCAGGTTCAAATTAAGCTGAGCATCTATGCTCCCCCAGGTTCTTATTTAACCTTGGTGGATTTTATTTTAAAGTCCCAGGAACATGACAACACTGTTATGACCTTAACCTTGATGTCTGGACATGCTCTTCAAACAAATAAAAGGAAACATGGCCTCTAGCCAGATTATCACCCCATAATCAACTCCCCTCCCTGTAATGAACAGACCTAGGATGTTACTTCCTAAAGTATCTTGGCAATAACTGTGAATTAATTCATTTTCTCTGCAGTATTCAGATCACATCTCTCCAACTACTTAAACCCTAAGACTACAGAACACCCTTGCAGTGATTTACTGACTAATCAGGTTTTCACTCAGTGCTTTAGGGATGGAGAGCAGGCACAGCTGCTGCAGGCAGGGCAGTTCGACAACACTCAGATGTCCCAGATGATGGCCATCAAAATGAGCAGCCCTTCTTTTGTGTCCTCCCCAGCACCAGTTATCATCTGATTTCCCAGCCAGGTTTTCCACAGGATTAGGGATTTTTGGTTTGTTTTGGCCAGTTAATCTGCTTCAACCAAAAGATGGAAAAGTACAAGGAGGCCACGTCTCTTGGAGATAGCCAGGTGCCAGGTTAGCTTGGCTGTACACTTGGTAAAACATTAAATAAAATGCTTTGGAGAGAGGATAAAAAGCCACAGACAGCTCAAATTCTGCAAGGGACCTTGATATTCTCCCTTTTCTCATCAGTCCAAAACAGGCTAAAAAAACCTTTCAAAGTTTCCAATGAAAGTCACTTACTGGTATTAGTCCACTCTGTCACAGTTTCCAGTTTCCTCCAAAGTTTTGTTTTTAATAGACATGTATGATTGAAATCTAACACATCTAATTCTGAATCCTGATTCAACTCTTAAAATAACTCACAGTTACTCCAAATCATTTCCTTTTATAAAGGTGCTTGCTAAGGCCTAGGCTTAGCATTAGTAGTAGAATAATCAAAAAGAATGCTGAAGCCATTTTAAGCCAAGTTGTTTGTTTTCAAGGCAAACTGCATTTAAAAGTCCTGCAGAATTTAGTCACGAGAGGACAACCTGAAAACAGGACTGAGGTGATAAAAGCAGCTTTTCACAGCAATCACCTCTTCTAGGAATAGAGAAAAAACTGTATCTTTATTTTGGTTTGCATAATTCATTTTAACAACTTGATAGTTTTTAGTGGACAAGGAAGTGCTGTTTTCTCCCTTTTAATTGTTATTTAATTGCTTTTATTTGTTGTTTCCAACGAATAATTAAAAACCAGTGTTAGTGACTGTCATCCTTCACACCTGAAGGACATCAGAGACAGTTTCTGATGCTCTGAATGATGAACACTTTCCTTGCTTACAAAGGGAATTTTGTTCCAAAAATATCTTGTTAATCCTTTTTAATACATACTCACACTTTTAATTCCTTGTGCAAACCTAACTAAAAGCACTGGTTTTGAGAGTTTTTTCAATTATTAAAAATTTCTGCTCAAACCAGAGGTTAAATAAATATTAAGTGAAAGTTAACTAATTAGAAATACATTATTTTTGTATGTACAGACCCTTGAAAACTGAGATCAGAGCAAATTAATTGAATGAGACAAATCATACTTAAAAGAGTCAATCTATCATATTTGCACACAGAAGTAGCAACTATGACCTGAAAATATATACTTAGTAGGATATAATAATTTTCATACTGTAATAAACCAGTAAGAAGCAACCTTTTCTTCAGATAACCACCAGAAAGTAAAAATTCAAAACAGAACTAAACTCAATATATAAAATTTCTTGCTTGTGTACACACACGTGTTCCTGGTACCTGTGTGTAAATAAACTGAAGGACTCACCCCACTTGGAGTTTGCCTGTGGCAGAACAAGTCCTATTTGATCACACACATCCCCTGACCTGCATGATCTGCTCTCCCAAAGCTCTCCAGGAGAGGACAATTCTGAATTTCCATGCTCTGCTGTCACCCTGTGTAAGTATCATTTGTTCACAGAACAGGAAACCTTGGGCAAATCCAAACCCAGAGCCAGTGTGAGTAAGGATGGTAAGTGTTTTTCCAAGGAAAAAAGATGGATGAGTCCATCCTAAATCTCTCAGCCTGCAGTTTAAGCATTTGTCAAATGTTGTGCTTCCTAAGACCCAAACCGTATTTGCTTGGATCACATCATACAGCGATATTTGCAATTGAAATCTTAAAGGAAAATGGGCAAATTCAATGTATTTTTCAAGTATCTTCAAACAAAAGAGGCAGAACTGTTATACTTCTAAAATTAAATCACAAAACATTAAAACTGGAGGAGTTCTGTGCTTGGAAGGTCTGGCTGGCAGATCTGAGTGACCCATTTCAGAAAAATATTTGCAAGACTAAATCTAAGTACACACAGCAGAGCAGAACCCATGAGAAGAAACAATCAGCACAAAGCACATTATGCATGACATCAAATTCAGCTGAGTTCTTCATCACAGGTAACTGAAGGGAAGGAGAAAAACCTCATCCAGTTCTTCCCCCAGGTGCTTTCTCTGCCTTGCAAAGAGAAACTGGGACCAGGGCAGGGCTGTGGTCTAGAGAACTACCCAAATAAAAATAGCAAATATTCAAGGGGAAAATCAACACACAAGAAAGGAAGAGACTTCAAAATACATGGACAACCTCTAAAGGTGTTGGCTCTTTTGGAAAAGAGGATAGACAGCCTAGTTTTCCTAAAAGCACAGAAGTAGTCTGAACTTATATCCAGCCATTATGCTCAAAATAAAAAGCCAAGAAATGGGTTTCCTTCAGGTTTAAAATTTTCGAAGAGATACCAGTTGTTTCAGTAGTGGAGCAACCTAAAGGCCCAGACAGACAGAAAATGTCTTGAATTGGGTAAATTCCATAAACAGCTGGATCTCAGCTTTGGTTCACTCTAATCATGCAACCCTCTGGACTTTGCCACTGCCCTAATCTTAGCTTTGTTTAAAATTTACAGTTTCTCTTCCCATTCCTTCCAGAAAACATTCCAACCACATAAACACTAAAATGTGTTACTTCATCACCATGACAAACCATTGCCTAAGACTGTTAGAAATCAAGTATTACAAACATACAGTCCAGAGGAGAGCCTCAGATGTTATGCAAAAGGGAGGCTGAAAAAGAGGAAGAAAACCATTTCACAGTATGGAAAATTGTGAGTGTAGCAACAGAGAAATGAGCAGGAAGATTTTGAAGCAAATGCAACATCTGAAATTCAGTTTTAATGATTGCCAACCTTTATGTTTATATCTGTGTAATCTACATTATGTACCAATGGCCTAGAGACAAATAAAGGTACTCACTTCTACCTCCTAATCCTATTTGGGATCTGATTATTAACACCACTTGAGTCAGAAAACTGTTAACTTCAAAGATTAGCTCTGCCTCAGAGTAAATATTAATATAACTTCTCATTTAATAATTTTATTTACTCTGAGAAATGTGAAAAGCTGTTACTGAACTGCTTCTGTTTAAATTTGTTTTGCAGCTTTACTATGCTCCTGCAGGGGAAAAAGGCATATTTCCAATGTCACACTTTTTAATAATCAGGAAATTCTCATTTTTTTCATTGTTTATATGCAGTTTGGGGAGGAAAAAAAGTATTATTTTTTTTTAAGAGAGAAATATCTTGTATCTCCTAAGTGTGTGAGAAAAACTGTCACTTGAATTACAGGAACATTTGAACTGAAATAAGTTTTAGTGGTTTTCAGGGTACTAAACATTAGAAAAAACAACAACAACAAAAAAATTCCCAATTTCCAATGGATTATATGTACATATTCAGAGAAAGGGAGCTTAGAGGGGGCTGAGATGCTCTGGGAGTTGCTGTCATTGGAGGTTTCCAAGACCCAAGGGGGATAAACCCCTGAGCAGCCTGGGCTGAACTTAGGCCTGCCCAAGCTTTGAGCCAGAGACCCCTGAGGTCCCTTCCAGGGACCACTTCTCCTCAGTGACACAATTACCTACAAAAACCTCAGTTTTATCCATTGTAGAGCTCCATGTGTAAAATCACACAAAATTCCCCCACCAGCTCCCCAAAATAAAGCTCTGGCTCTAAGGATAAAGCCCAGGGGTACTCTAAGTTTACACTATTAACTATGCCAGCTTTGACAGTAAAAATAATACATCCTTTGCTGTTAAATGACCAGTGGACCAATTTAACTAGAATGCTTTAGTTTGTACTTAATTTAAACAACCTTAGAGAACAATGACCTAGTTCTGCAAGAATGAAATTCAATTAAAACCACCTCTCTGCTCTGCAACATGACTGGTATATATTGCCCTCTTAGGGCGCTTGCTTTGTGCCTCCAGTGGTGTTTCATTTTCAGGTTTGAAATTAAAACCATGAAGCAGTAATGCAGCTCAAGTTAGAGGAAACATCTGGAATGAGGAAAAGGCAGAGGGAAAAAAAAAAAACAAAACAGTGTAAGAAAAGAAAAAAGCCGAAGTTTGTTAAAAACCACCCTGTGTAGACCTGCACACATGTTTCTTCCATAGCTTTTATGTTCCTGATACATGGTCACAGGCTGCTATCTACCTTTCATGGAATGAAGGCAAGACCTTCACCCAAAATCTTCAGGTCCTTCAAAGTTCTTAATTTTAGAAAACATTAGCTCTACCATACCACAACACACCCAAACCAATTTTCTCATACGAGTCCCCAAACAAAACAGTCTGAAAACCACAAATCTAGGAAAGTGTCAGTAGCTGAAGTTGTAAATCAAGCTCAGCCAGTCATTCATGCAAATTCTTCTATTGTGAACACAAGGCATCTTGGGTTTTTTATTACCTGAGCTACAAATGTGCCACAGGTTAAAATCTCACAACTCTAAAAGATGAGTTTATCTCTAAGGGAAACACAGTTTGACAGGAAAAGGGCACAGAAAAATGGTTAAAAGATAAGAAGGAACAAAGTTCTGCTAATCAGGAGAAGAAAACTTTTGAGACTCCACTGCTGAAAGGAGGATTTGACTTTCATGCACCCAGTTGCCCCCAAAATATATGCAGCCTTGTATTATAATACCTAAATTCCTTAAATTATAACACTAAAATTCCTTAAATTATAACACTAAAATTCCTTAAATTATAACACTTAAATTCTTTGCATCTCAACTCCTCTGCTTTGCAGCAGGATACTTTTTTTGCAAGTAAAACTTTTATGGGAAAAAAAAACAAACTTTGCAAAATTTTTGCAAAGTAAACTTTGCAAAACTTTGCAAACTTTTTACTTTGCAAGTAAAACTTTTATGGATTCTTCTTCTAATTAATATTCAAATGATGAAACATCCAAGCCAGGCATGTCCCACCCTTTGTGCCAACAAACGGTAACAGACTGATGAGTTAGACCACAGTAGGAAAAATACTAAAAAAAGTATAAAAAAGATAACACACATTATCAAATGAACCAAAACCACCCAGCTCCCTCAGCCTGTCCTTGTAAGAGAGATGATCCAGCCCTCTAATCACCACACTGTGAAGTTGCCTCTAATTTTCAAAAATTAATGGCTGCATATGACAAGCCATGGAGCTCTACAGAAAGAAAAAAAAATGTCCTCAGCTTCAAAGCCAAACCTTCCAAGCATTGGGAAGTAGTTTGATTTTTCATCATTTAAAGCACACAGCAGCATTTAAAAAAACAAGGGATTATTTAAGGGCAAATCCCACATCTCAAATATATACAAATACACAAAACACAAATATTTGCCCCCACCCCAATTATTTTATTAACAGCCTGTGAGGTTTATCCCAACTGTGGCATCAGTCAAAGTACAAATTTTTATAGCACAAAGATGTACATAAACCATGGGGGTTACCAAGACTTAACTAGACACAATTTATTAGGAATTTTCAAGAAATCTTGTGGTATGGCTCCAAATTGCTGATTTTTAGCAGAGAATGTGTACAGTTCACAAACTGAATTAGCCAGTAATTTGTGTAAAAAAAAAATACTGTATCACATAAACCAAATCCATTCTATTCCTTCCAACTTCTTTATATATATTAAACCCAATATTAATTGGAAGACATTAACAGAATGAACTTTATTACCACTGTTAAAATTGCCCTGTCAAACAAGGTAATTGAGGTTTGGGGTGTTTTTTGCCAAATAATGGCAATACTTTGCAATAGGAAAGCCTCTGTGTCAGGCCATGGATTGCTCTATGTATCCATTGTATCACAAGCTGTTTGCATTAATATCCTACAGTTTGGAACCTCATCTCACACAGCCATCACTGCAGCTCCAGTGAACATCATTGGTGCACGGTATTCCTCTGGAGATGGCATAGAAATGTGTTTTTAAAGGCTGAATTTCTGTAATCAAACTGATTTGGAGTGGGAGAAAAAGAAAAATTTCCCAGTTGCAGCTTGTGCCTCTCGCTATGTGCCAGCTCTTTCCCTTAATTGCATCTCCTTCCATTTGCTGCTGAACCAAAAAAAATACATTGTACTGGCTGCAGAAAAGTAAAAACACTAATTCAGTTTGAGAAATAGGAACTTGGGAAAAAGAAAAGGCATGTCCTGACAATTAGTGAACAGGAATAATTGCTGGCGTGGGCTGATAAACTGAACTGAAACTGCTATTGACTAACCCAATCTCTTTTTTCTCTGAGCTTTTAATAAGGCACGCCAAGTATCTGAAGAGAATTCTGTACTTATAATATGGTGATATTTTTGTGCAGTATTTGACAAGGCACTGCAAAGAAAAATCATTAGGATATTTGGGATATAGTGTATAAAATACTAGAGCAAATAAACTGGGGACAGGGATGCTGGACATATTATTGTTGATTTATGAACAGACCAAATTCTGAGGTTAGAAATAGACAATTACAAAACAGACAGTAAAAATATACACCAGATGACCTTGAGAAAAACGCACCATAATGGAAGAAGGATATTAAGCTATTAGAGAGCATCCAAAGGAGGGCTATGAGGATGGTGAAGGGTCTGGAGGGGAAGCCTTGTGAGGGGCATCTGAAGGGAATGAGGTTGTTCAGCCTGGGGGAGACTGAAGGGAAACCTCAGTGAGGGGCAGGCACTGATCTCTGCTCTGTGGGGACAGTGACAGAACCCAAGGGAATGGCCTGAAATTGTGGTTTAGGTTGGATATAGGAAAAGGTTCTTCTCCCAGAGAGTGGTTGGGCACTGGAACAGGGCTTGTTTCTGCAGTGACACCCCTTTTTTACCTTTGATCAACTGCATACCCATTTTCAGGATTTATAAGCTGACTTCAGCACTGAGGACATTGTAAAGACTGGAGCAGAAAACAAATCCTCTCTTCTGCCAGAGCAGACTACAATTTTTGTCACAGTACTCTGGCAAAATTGGAACTCACTGAGAATTTGCTGATGGGCTGATCTAGCTGTAATATCATGACCAACTGAACAGAAAAGACTAGAACAGCCTGAGACTGCAGTGAATCTGTTCTCAAATAATTTCTTGATTTTTCTGAAAAGGCTTGTAATGCAAGTGCAATCTGAATGACAATTAGGCCAAATTCAAGATTATCCAGTAATGCCTTGAAGATGCTTTTCCAAAGAAGTCTTGGAGCCACAGGAACACTTCAGAGCAAATACCACAATGTCATTAATTTTTCTTTGCACCTGGACAGATTGATTAGCATGCATTACTAACTGTTCAATGCAAGATACTCAGATGACATAAAATAAATCCCTTTATCAAAATTCCCCTCAGCCATTTTATTCAGCACTAAGAAATTCCTTGTTCTACATCATGACCATTTCCATAGGCTACTCAGACAAACAGCCTCTTGTGCCTGCAAGACACACACCCTCCTCAGCACTATCCCTGCATCACAACAGCTCTAGTTTGGGATTGAGATGACTGCAGGGTCAAAAGATTTGTGGTAGAGCTGCTCTGTTGACCTTTCCATGGGCAGGAGGCCATTGCTGCCATCTGGAGTGGTATTAAGTGATGGACCTGCAAGACATCTATTTATAAAGGTTAAAGCCAATGAAAGACAAAAAACCAACTTGTTTCTGCTGCTGTTTTCCCCTTCATTCTTCCTACTAAAGGACAAACATAAAAATAGCAGAACAAGGTGGTGCTGGGGGGGTCTCTGCCTGCCTTCCACCCAAGAAACCCATTCTTTACTGTCAAGCAATGACTTCAGATGCTGATTTCAGATGGAGAAGTAGGTTCACTGCAGATTTCAGATTCATCATCTTCATGCTGCTTCCTACTACACTTGGATGTAATTTGACAAAAACACCATACTGTCACTGCAAACTCCTGCCAGCTGGAATCCTGCAGTGCTACACGAGGAGGTTTGCAAACACTGATAAGGAGAGGCAGACACAGACAGCAGCAATAGGTTCAACAGGCATGGGAATTATCTCTTTTAGTTCTGTGAATGAAATGGTGGAGGAGGATCCCACAGCACATTCTTTTCCTCTGATTTTTCACTTTATTTTTAGTCCTGTTTTTCGTATTTTGGCTAGCCAGGTCCTACAAGGGAGATTTGTTTTATCCAGCACATTCCTTATGTGGACTCCTTAGGTAGACTATGAATGGATCCCACTCTCCTACCAAAGGTTTAGACATTAAATTGCATGGTAAGAGATACTTGAAGAAACAGAACAGGAAACAGCTCGCTGAAGGAGGTGCCACATTATGTGAAGATCAGATCAAGGCCATAAACAGGAAGAATGAAGCTGGTAGAGGGTGGGTGTCGCACCACTTCCTTCAAAACAAGCAGAAGTCTTAGAGAAGAGCATTCTAGAAAATGTTTCCTTCAGCAGACAGCAGGTGCAGGGCCCGGGGCTTGCTCCTGCCCTGGCACCTCAGCTGTGCCAAAAGAGCTTTTCTGTGGGGCTGTGTTTAGGAACTGGCTCACAAAATAAAACCTCACTTTCTCCTTTTCCACTTTGGCCAAGTCATTTATAACCTGGGTGCCTTCTCAGAGCAGTTTACCACATGGCCTGACAAAATGACTTTCCTTGGAGCACTGAAGTTGACACAAAATAGTGCAGGTGGAAGGAGCAGCTGGCAGCATTTCTCAGTCTGGCTCCTCTACTGAAACCAGCAGATTTCAGTACCCCAGAGGGCAGGTGACAATATAAAACTTCTCAAATTTAAACACTGCTTGCCATGGGTTTGTTTGGTTGTTGTATGAATAGGCAGAGGCACAATGTTACCTCCATTAACTACAGTAAGTACAAAACAGCTGGGTTTTAAAAAAAAACTTATGTTTTCCTTTCTGTTAAATGCTCAGAGTTGTGTTGATGGTTTCTCACAGGTAGTGTGATACTCACCCAAGTGAGATACACCCAGGGGCTGTATCCTGCCAGAAAAATGAGAGTAACCACAGTGAAGATGAATGGAAAAAGAGTTTTCCTTCATTGTAACCTTGAGCAGTAGTACTCACCATCCAAAATAAGTAATAAAATACACAGGTTTGTAAGGTACACAGATTGGTAAAATATTTTTTTTCTAGATTTAGGCGAGACTTTACTAAATACATGACCATAACCTCCAGTGTACAATTCTGCAAAATAGTATTAAATTTTGACATTTTTCTGCTGTAACTAATTTTCTTTTTCTTTTCCCTCAGAGAAGATGGAGACAAAACTGCCATGTATGAAGAAACGTGGTAAAATTTAGGAAAAAGAACCACCTAAGCTACTTAGTGTTAAAAATAAGAGAAGTATGAAAGATAACACTCTTGGCTTTATTGGCTAGCAATCTGCTAAATGAAGTAAGAGAAAAAATGTTGCTGTATTCTGATATTGTGGGACAGACCAACTTTGGATGTTTCCAATGAACACTGTTCTTGCAGACTGCCATGGACTCCTCCCTTCTGTTTATTAATGTCATTGATAGCTGTGCCATCCCTGCTGGAGATTTCCACACAGATCCTCCTCTAAGAGCTAAAACGTGAGTGGACCCCACAGCAGAGAGAAGGGGAAGAGCTGTGGCCAGACTGGGAGAGTTCTGCAGGTCAGAAAAAGCATTTACTGCTGGTTTTGGGAGCGACTGCACCCACAGATCAGAAAACAACCCTCCAGTTTGTTTTGCCACAGGGGAGAGACTTTCCATTTTCCAGTGTGTGCTCCAGCACCTCCTCAATCCCACACATGCAGCTGGGAAGAGGTGATTTGCATTCCCAAGACAGCAAAATTAAATCACCATGCAAGGATTTCTACTCAGCCCAAAGTACTCCATATGCTTAGAATTTACAAAGGACGACAGAGGGTGAAGAGAAGTTTGTTTTGTTTTTAAATGAAGCACAGAAGAGGTTTGGGTACCTCAGTTCTCTCTCCTGCTCTATGGATAATTGCTCCAGATGCTAAGCGAATGGAGCTGGGAGGTGTCACGGATGAATTAACATGAACAAATACGAGTCCTGAACAAAGACTTGAAAAATTTCAGGTAGTTCAGCACAGCAATATTTTTTTAGCTATGATAAGTCACCCCACTGCTGCCAAGCCACAAGATGATGAACCAGTCTGGCTTCTTCTGGGGCTCATATTATCCATCAGCACAGACCTTCCTGGCATCTTTCAAACATTAGGCTTATCATATATATATGTTTTTTCCCCTCTGTACATATTACTGTGCAGCTGAACACTCTAGTGCATACAGTAATTTCAGAAGAATGGACATTTTATGTCCCAAGACTAATGTCCAGCTCCTCACATTAAGCTTGCCTCACCAGCTCCAGCCTGTTTTCCATCCAACACGAGCAACTGAAGTGGAACTTCCATTGCATCCATTCAGCCTAAAAAAGCTAAAAATACCTGCCTGGTATGTGCTCAGTCAGCCATGGATAATGCTGTATCCCTTATCTAAAATGACTAAATTTGCTTTTCAAGGAAAAGTGACCATCATTTTTTGGATATAAATAGAAAAAGTGAACAGTAAAAGACAACTATTTACTTAAAAGAGTATTTTAGAGAGCTGTCAGTAACTTTGTATGTCTCCTGTTTTTATCAAGTGTACCTTTTGTATATATATCCTGTTTTTATCAAGTGTACCTTTTGCATATATATATTATTATTCATCTTATTATTTCAAGCTATACTTTTGTTTTTAATACATTTCCATACATTTTAACATGAAATTAACTTTAACTTGAAACTTTTTTTCTTTCCCCAGAAACCTGATCACTCTCCCTCTGTTATCTGTCCCTGTTTGTTTATGCACAAAAAAATATTCTCTCATCTGGCGATTTAATTTGGAGCAGAAATAAGACATCAAATACTCAAAAAATTTAAAAAACCAAACCTCTAAGATTTAAAGACAGAAAATAAGGCCGTTCCTAAAATAAAAATGCCTTCAGCAAGTAAACACTTGCTACTGAGTCTCTGAGTACATTATACTCCCCGCACAAACAGTGCAAATCCACCTCTAGGCAAGGTTTTCCAGTCTTTTAATAAGATTTGCAATTTCTTGACAGCTCAATTTTTTTCCCAAAGACAGTGGGTGAATCAGGGTAAAGAATTTTTGCTTCATCTCAAGTCAAATATTTGTATGTACTTGTAGGCACCAAATGGGATCCTCCTTCATCTTTTCCCTTTGCTGTGTTGAGACAGATGAAAAGATAACATTTCTGTCAGAAACTGTTTGTTAACTACACATCACAACACACACTCCAGTGTAACTATTGTGTCAAACACCAGCATATGCATCTGCATGGCTCAAACTTCCACAATTTACTATGAAAAAAGTCAGCAAATTATCAGAATCATCAATCACTGTAGATATTTACCACCATCTTTTTGAAAAATTTAAAATGTAACTGGTCAACTGCCCCCATACACACACTGCATATTAACTTGAAGCATATCTTAAAATGCTGTTTGCAGCTTTACAGCTGGGTTATACAATCAGCCTGTGAGGACATCCCTCAGCATGTCTGTATTTTCATGGCTGTATTTTCATGACAAAGGCGTATTTAACAAGCTGCCACCACTCAGTGGCTTGCAGGAAGAGTCAGAAGCCACACAGAGCTGACCCTGGATGAGGATGGTTCAGCCAGTCCCACTCTCTGCTCATCAGAGGCTCTACCCAGCCCTTCAGAGTCCACAGCACATCTGCAGCCACAGCTGCACTTCTTTTGGGCAGGTTGAAATTACTCTGATTTTTCAAGCTGATTATTTTGCATTAGTAGCTGAAAAGATTCCATTAGGAGTTCAAAGAGAAAATTGAGGTCTCTTTGTTTAGAGCTGTGCACAAACATAAACTCCTATTGCTAGGTAAAAGTGAGACCCCAGCAGCCTCAGTTTTGTCTATCTCAAAGCAATGTTAGGAGCTGAAAGTGACACAGACACCCCTTCTTGTTGGCTTTTGTTGTTATCTTTTGAGTAATAATCTACTTTCTTATCTATTGTATTTGCAGGGTGCCCCGTGGCAGGAAGGAATGATGAATCTGACTCCATGTTCCCAGAAGGCTAATTTATTATTTTATTATACTATATTAAAGAATACTATACTAAACTATACTAAACAATACAAAAAGGATACTTACAGAAGGCTGAAAAGATAATAATGAAAACTCATGACTCTTTCCAGAGCTCTGACACAGCTTGGCACTGATTGGCCAATAAGTCAAAATAATTCACAGAAACCCAATGAAACAATCACCTGTGGGTAAAAAATGTCCAACCACATTCCAAAGCAGCAAAACACAGGAGAAGCAAATCAGATAATTATTGTTTTGCTTTTTCTCTGAGGCTTCTCAGCTTCCCAGGAGAAAAATCCTGGGTGAAGGGATTTTTCAGAAAATACGAATGTGACACTTTATCCCCTCCCAGTCCTGTCCCACTCACCTTCCCTCCCAGTTTACCATGCAGGTGGAAAGTCCATCTCCTACAATCTTCTGACAGGTTCAAAGTTCTCTCAAGTGCATCTGAGCTGGGTTCATCTTTCATCTGGAAAAGCACTTCTGGAAAGGTCTGGCAAAGCCTTTCCCCAGAAATCCACACTGCCAGGCTGGGGGAGCCACTTCCTCTGGACTTTTTGGATTACAAGTCTTTTTCAGGGCCTCGCCTTGTGCAAGGTATTCACCTGGATTTTGCAGCTACTTGTGCTGGCATCCACATAAGAAGCAAATGCTCTTTACACAGCTTTGAACAAGCCGTCCCAGAGAGGTTGACAATTTTTTTATGTCTTGGGTTGTTTTATTTTTAATTCATTCACCCCTTATCTACCTTTATTAAAAGAACAAAGGCAGAAAAGAAGCATGCTTCCACAAGCTTCATCTGAAGTATGGTTCTAGAGCAATAATTGTTGTTTTAGATATGCAATTTAGGACAATCTTTGGGTATTACAAAGACCAGATTCATTCTTTCATCTTTGTATTTATTTTTTGTTTAAGGTTTGGGTTTTTCAGCCTTTGATCTGTAACAAAGATAAGGGCTACCCAGCAAGAACATTTCTTATTGTTACTCTGTAAAGACACTTGATTGATTCATCCTTCTTCTGACTCATACTATTAACACAATAGCAGGGCTTGAAAAAGAAAGTCATCTTAAATAAGACAGGCACTTATCTTTCTACACAATCCTTAAGTCATTTGACTATACTTTTTAACAAAATAAAGAAAAAAAGTCTTTAATTTTTTTGCCATGTAGATAGTCAGCAAAGATTACTGATACTGGTTTTGGTCTCAGCACATACTGGACAAGATAGTTCAAGACTATCCATAAATATCAAAGAAATTACCACCTGTGCTGACCAAAGTTGTTTTCCCATCTTTTCTACAATTAAGAAGGAGCTAAAAATGTAGACTTACTTACAGAGGAGAATTACTGAGAACTGGTCAGAGAACCATCAGTCCTTTTTAATACCTGGACAACTATCTCCATTTAGCAGGAGGAAAAAAGTTAAAACGAAAACAAAATAATTGAATATATTTCAAAAGGCTATTTAATCCTGTATTGTAGAAACTGTTTATGTTCCTACAGTTTAGGACAGACAATTTCATTCTCCAGATACAAACAATTAATGGGGCTTGTTTCAACTTTTAGCTCTCTCTTCAAGGTAAGCAGATAGAAAAGGAAGCCAGGAATTAAATACTCAAAACAGAGGCATGATTTTCTCAAATTCTATGAGTGTTAGGCAGACAAAACAAACAAACAAAACCACCTCAAACCATCACTACTACTGAGACATAAGCAGACATCAACATTTTCTGGTTTGCAGACAGGGGTATGAACTATTCCAGTGGCAACCAAATGCCCAGGTAAAACTGGCTGGGATTTTCTCATGCCCTTTCCTTATACTTTCAAAATTCTTTCTTGGAAGCTCACGGAGGCCCCAAGAACTGAGCACACAGACTGACACACTGATTCCCAAAAGCTGGTTTAATGATGGGTGCAGTATATGAACCCTAAATTCCTCTGCCAACCAAAGTTTTCCTGTTGGTCAGGATGAGAAATCACCTTGTCCTTCTGGATCCTCTGTGGTTTGAGGAGGACTGTAACTCTCTACTTGTAGTTCTGCTCCCCTTACTTATTGCCACATTCTGCCTACCTAAAAGGTGGGGCAGGAAGGGCAAGATAAAATTATATTCAAAATTAACAGCTAAGAGGTTGTCTCTAAGGAAAACAAAACCACATACGATAAAAGTGAAGCTGAATGCCATGGTGATAATAAGAAAAACTATGACAAATCTTGGTAAACAATGGAAACATTTAGAAACTTTTTTTGTGTTTTGAAATAACTTATCTGACTCCCAGTGGCAACTCCCCAAGTTAATGTACACTCTACTGCTCTTACTGTCTTAAATGCTGGACAGTCCTGAACCATCTTGAACCAATTCTGAGCTTTTAGTATCACTTCCTGATACTGAAAGCTCAGAATACACAGCTATGGAACAACTTAAGACTATTCTAACAATAATTCAGAACTACTTTCAGAACATTTGAAAGAGATAGTAAGATCATGCAAGTAGAAACTATTTAAACTCTTGACAAGGCAGAATTCAAAGCTGAGGGCAGTTCACTCTCTGGCAAATCCAGGTGCACATTTCCTCTATGATCTATTAGTTAATCTAGACTGTCTAATTACTTAAATTTATTTTAACCTGAAATGATGTAAAAAGTTCTAATATTTCTCACTTAGCTCTATTATTCCCATTATTATAACTGCTCTAATATATGGTCTAACTCTGTTTTGCTGTGTTTGCCTTATAGAAAGCATTTACAACACACTCCACAGAGCAAGTCCTACCTACATTTTAAATACTTAAGCTTTTACTCTAGTGGCAGCCTGACACAATGCAACCAACTGATTGAAAAAAGACCTTAAAAATTCTCTTCTGTGCAGATTGCTATTGATAGTAATGTCACAGATTTCCACCAAAGATCAGGTCATGCAAACATGAGTGATGTTTTTTGGATAAGTCTGCAAAGAGCAGGTGAAACCATGCCAGGTTTTCTATTTGGATGCTGCTGTCCAAATGTGGATTCCTGAACTGTTGTGTCAGGATTTCAACCTCACAAGCACACAGGCACACATATCTACATACACCCTGCCTTGCTAACTCAATACAGATGAGCTCCAAAGGGAGCCTCACTTAACTGGTTCAAAAAACTAAAGTAAAAAAAAAGAGAATAGGAAATAAAAGCATGCCAGACTTGCACCCATCCTCAAGAACAGATACAGGTTATTTTCATGGCTATATAAAAACAATATAAGAGAAAGACTCAGGTTTGTGATTCTCTTCATAAAGAAAAGCAAAGTGACACTTTGGGGCACCTTGCCCCATCTGATGTTCTAGCAAAACCAGGCTTTAGGTAACTTTCCAATGAGCACAACTTCACTAAGGGCTGCCTACATAGGATTTGCAAGTGCAGCCAGCAGTGGCAGGAGTTTGGCTGCTCCCCAAGTAAATTTCTTTTCCTCCCACTCCAGAAACTTCTTGTTACACTATTCACTGAGAAATACTACAGAGTGCGAGTGCAACAGCCTCCTGAACAAAACCCAGCTACACCAACAACAGGGGTTTTTTAACTCCAGCAGTATTTTATGCCATCATAGCCAAGGAACTAAAAACACTCTCCAGGAACCCATTTGCCAAGTTACACAGCTCACTTGCCACAGAAAGGTTAAGCTACAGAAAAGTAAAGAAAACCTTTGACAGAGAATTAGAATGGAGAGAGAGAACAGCTTAAGAGACTGGAGGTTTCTGGAATAAGTACTGCTGCATTCTCTTCTGCTACACAGAAATTGAAGGGAGAAGCACAATTTCGAGATCATTTTGCTAGGAAAGGAAGGACAGGTGACCTGCAGCTCATGATCACATTTTTGGCCTGGAGCTCTACATACTCGTATTTTTCCACAATATTCGGATTACACACGTACATCACCCTTCACCACACATTAATTTTTAAGAGACTTGGTTACATTATAACTGGATGGTGCTTTGGGGGTGTGCCAGTGGCTTGTTGCAGACCTGATCTCACTTGCATCATTTATCAGAGTACATCATCTCTCCTGTCTAGTCAAATGAGCTACACCATTTGTAAGCACACGCCAAGATAACCGATGTCACACACAGTGTGCACTGGTAATGAGGCTCTTAGAGAGCTCCACACCGACATTCCTGTTTAAAGGCACAAAGATCTCCCGATGGGCAGGCCCAAATCCGCCCTTTAGGACACAGACCCTCCACAGGAGCCAACAGTGCGATGTGCAAAGGTCCGCCCGATGTTTTCCCAGCACCGGCGAGATCCAAGCAAACAACTCCGAAGGCAGCACATGACAGGTACGAAGGCCAAGATCCAATTACACCTCCAGCCCCGGGCCATGTCAGGCAGCTCCTCTGGCCCTGCCTGCCACACGCATTAAGTGGCCCCTACACCCCACTACACCCTCCCCAGACCATCCGGGCTGGGGGATCTTCCAGTCTCTGCCCCTGAGGGCCGGCGGGGTTTAGCTGGGTGCCAGCACAAGGACACCGCTGCCCCGGGTCCCCGACACGGGACACGGCGATCACCCTGCCTTAAGAGCAGCAGCCCCGGCTGGCTGCCCCTGCTGGCGGCAGCGCAGCCGCCCTCAGCCCGCAGGCAGCGAGCAAACCCATGGGCAGCACCCCCGGCTCGCCTCCCCGGGCACAGCCCGCCGTGCCACAGCCCCCGGAGGAGCTGCGTTAACGGGAGCGGCGCGGAGCCGGCGGGAGGCGCAGCCGCAGCGGCCGCGGGGTGCGCGGAGCCCCGGGACGGGCACTGCCGCCGGCAGCGGAGCGGGCGGGGAGGGCGCCCGTGCGGGCATCTCCCCGCCGTGCCCTTCCCTTACCCCGGCTTGGCAGGAGCCGCTTGGGCACCGGAGCTCGCCGGGCAGCGCTGCCGTCACGCCGCCCGCCCGCAGGGAACAGCGGCGGAGGGAGAGGAGGAGGAGCAGGTCCGCGCCCGCTCACCTGCAGGGGGAAGGTGGCCGCCTTGTTGCCCACGTAGCCGCGGACGACGTGGCTCTGGATGGAAAGCACCCGGCACTCCGGCTCCATGGCTGCGCCGCGCGCGCCTGCCCGCGCCGGGCCGAGCTGGCGGCGCCGGGAGCAGGAGCGGGGGGCGGAGCGCGGACGGCGTGACGCGCTCGCCCTGCCCGCCTGTCACACACCCCCTGCCGCACGGAGGCGGGCGCCGGCCGGCTCCCAATGGCCGCCTGCCGGCGCGCCCGCTGCCCGGGGCTGTGGAGGGGACACGGCTCCCTGCACACCCACCGGCGTCACGCGGTCACGCTCCCCGCGGCCGCCCCGCCCGGCCGAGCCAACGGCACCGAGCGCCGGGCCCGGCCCGATCCGCCCCGGGCTCGGACACGGCGGGAGCGGCGAGCGCCGCGCCCCGGCACTGCGGGCGGCGCGGGATGGGGCAGGCTGGAAGGGACCGCGCTGGGTCACCAGGTCCGGCCTCCTGCTGAGGCAGGGCCAGCCCGGAGCACTGGCACAGGGTTGCTACCGTATGGCTCTGGAATATGTCCAGTGAACATGATAGCCTTCCATACTTTGTCTGCCCAGTCACTGCCCAGTGAAGTTCTTCCTCATGCTCAGGTGGAACTTCTCACCATTAGTTTCTGCCCGTCGCCTCCTGTCCCCTTGCTGGGCACCACCAAGCAGAGCCTGGTCCATGCTTTGACAGCCCCCATTTAGATATTTATATCCATTAATGAAGTCCCTCTCAGTGGTTTCTTCTCAAACCTGAGCAGGCCTCAGCCTTTCCTCATAAGAGAGATGCTCCAGTCCCCCACTCGTCCTCATTGCCCTCTACTGGAAGTGCTCCAGGAGCTCCTGTCCTGAGGAGCCCAGAACTGGACACATTAAAGGACCATTTTCTACCTGAAAAGAGACTGTAGTCAGGTGGGGGCCAGTCTCCTCCCCAGGCCTACAGTGAGAGGACTAGAAGAAGTGGCCTTAAGCTGAGGCAGAGATGAGACAGATTTTTTCACAGTTTTAGGGTGCTCAAATATTGGAATAGGTTGCTCAGGGAAGTGGTGGAGTTACCATTCCTGCAGGTGTTTTAGAGACATCTGGATCTGACATTGGGTGATGTGGTTTAGGAGTTACGGTGGTAGAGTGGGGTGGACAAACCATGCTCCCCTGTGCCATGCCATGACCCACCCACAGTTGCCCACATCCCACTGGGAAGCCAGGACTGGCACAAACTCCCACCTGTGTGACAGCTTCCCTTCCCTGAGTGTTCAGAAAGCCTTGTGGAGCCACAGATGCCACCTGTGACAGCCCCACAGGCAGCAGTGCCTGGAGGTGGCACAATGGCCCAAGCTGTGGGTGCCCTGACGGAGCACCACCCTTGCAGCTGGGTTCTGAAGTGACTGCAATTGTGTGTTATTGACCCAAAAGCAAAAAAACCCTTCAGAGAGCTGCCAAAGAGTAAAAGAAGATGTATGCGTTGGCTGAAAAGTGCTACAATACATCAAGACTCTGCTGAGAGTCTTGGTAATGTGTTTGGGAATTTCATCTTCCTCTGGCCATTTGTCATTATTGACCATCACAGCTCCAATCACAGCTCACAACAAGAAATGGCACCTGATGCCTCTTGTTCTTCTTCATGGATAGCTTTGAATTGACTCTTGAAATAGTGTGATTATTTCTTAAAAATGTGAAAGAGTATTTTCTTCATCATAAGTAATCTGTTGGAAAATGACAGAACATACTGTTCTCTCTTCAGTTGTCACTTGCATTAAAAAACTTAGGGCTTATTCTAGGCTGGCCTTACAACTGCTGCTTCAGCACTTCAATACATAATTTTTTTTAATTGCAGAGATCACTGCATCTCCATAGAGGGCCAGAGGAATGAATTATCTGCATCAGGTACATTCCCGCTCCTCTAGCTTAGAGGACAATTGTTGGAATACAGATTTTTTCCCCCTTTTCTCTGGTTTTCATCCTTTGCTCAGCATTAGTGCTCATTGCACCACTTTGACCTTGTAAGCAAAGATACCAGCTCTATGCAGGATTGCTACTTTCTTCCTAATATTCTGAAATGTCCAACAAATTAAGGATTAAGGAGTAGAACCTGCATGCACAGGATGTGTGTGACTCAGTATCCAGCCCTAACATTTTTCAGAGTATGGGGGATTCTATATCTCCATACCCTAAAAAAGTTGCCACAAGCAAAACAAAGGCCAGAAAACAATTCTCCTTCCCTTCCAGAAAGCTGCTAATCTAAAGGTGAATACACAATTTCTGAGCAGTGTTTTTTTTTTTTACAGACTTTGCTATATTTATTCTTTAAGAAGTCAGGCCTCTCCCTCATAAAAAGGACTGTGTGTCTCAGAAAAAAAGTGAAGATAAGCTCCAATTTCATAGTGATTGTGCTTCCTACTGCGCTATCCTTCTCAAAAAAATAGCTCCCAGGTACTCCTCCAAATTTGGGGATTACTCAGACTGTTCAAGGAGTAAATAACTGTTCAATGGATGACAGAAAGATTCATTAAGAGAAAAAGAAAAAGGCAGGGCAGGTTAGATTAAAATGTCAGCAATGAGCAGCTGTTCTCAGCTTCCCACAACAGCTGCTGCTGTAAAACTGCCTGGATGATGCTTCCTCAAGCTCCTGGCCTCTCCATGGACTGGGCATAGAGTTATACAGTTTATTTTCTTTAAGGTAACCTGACCTCTCAAACCGGATCCCCTTGGTCAGAGCAGAACGTTTGCTGGAAATAATGAAATTTGAGGAGTTTATCAGAATTTGATCAAGGAAGAGTATAGTCCAAAAGACTACTGTTTATCAACAACTGGCAATCTTCCACAAATATTCCTCCTATGCTCTCCTCCTGCAACTCACCTAAATGTTTCTCACATCTCCCTCACTCTCTGCTCAGCCTGGCAGTGCACCACAAACACACCCTGTGGCAGACCTGAGGCAAGAATACACATGAGAGTTGCCCAGAGCAGTTCTGGAAGATGGACATCTTTCCCTGCGCTCCTTGCTCCTGGGCAGACAGGACAAACATCCTTCTGGGCCAGTTTGCACAGGCTGCTGCCTTCCTACATCTGTCTTGTTACCCTTTGGAATTCCAGCTCACTATGCATGAAGAAATTGTGAGATTGCAGTGATTAACAAGCTTAGCATGGGTCTACAATGTCACAATATTGCAATAAAGGTCATCACCTTTTGGATTGCATAAACAACAGCAGAGTCTGCCAGATATGAGAAACCATCCTGGACTCCTCCAGTCATGCTCAGCACTGGTTGGGTCTCTGGGGAAGTGCTGCCAAGTTTTTGGGTGGTGTTTTATTCAAAATGGAACAATGGCACAGTGCAAGGGGCTGTGAGAAGGGTCCAAGGCTCAGGACACACAGCCAAGGAGGAAATGGTTTCTTTAGTTTAATGAAAGCTCAGCTCTAATCACAGCCTTCAAATACATACAACACAGAGCTGGGAGGGAGCAGAAGGGAATAAACAAATTTCCATAATGGAGGCCTTGCTGCCATTATGAAAGGGATTATGAAAAACACAGGAAGAGATTGCTTTAAAAGATTGAAGAGGTTTCATTTTCAGTTTGTTTGTTTTTCATATCTACTGGAAGAAATATTTTATAAATATTGATAACTATGTGTAAGTTTGTTTTGGAACAGTTGACTTTATCTGACAAGGTCTCCTGAAGCCCAGATTTTTGATATAAGCACAATGGGAAAGATATGGGCGTGCCAAGATTATGATCCACTGAGCTTGATAGAAGATGCATAGAGAGAGGGCCTTAAATCAGATTTTGTGGATTGTGTATGGATTCTATAAATCATCATAAATGTGACAGAAAATAAAATAATCATGGTTATGTGAAAACAGTATCAATACCCACTTCTTTCCTCAATAACTCTTGAAGGTGGAAGAATTGAACCATCAGAGATTAATAATTAGAATCATATAATCTTTTAGATTGGAAAAGACCCTTAAGATCATATAGGCCACCACTAAATCATGTCCCTAAGCACCACATCATAGCTCTTAAATACCTCCAGGAATGGTAACTCAGCCACAAGCAGCCAGTTTCAGTGCTTAACAACCCTTCCAGTGAAGAAATTTTCCCTAATACCTGTCTAAACCTCCCCTGTTTCAGCTTGATGCCTTTTCCTGTTGTCCCGTTTCTTGTTATTTGGGAGAAGAGACCAACCTCCCCTACAATTTCCTTTCAGGCAGTTGTAGAGAATGATAAGGTCACCCCTGAGCTTCCTTTTCTTCAGGCTGACCGCCCTCAGTTTCCCCAGCTGCTCCTCACAGGGCTCATGTTCCAGACCCTTTCCCAGCTCCAGTGAACAGTGTACCAGTCCAAGCCAGGTTTTTTCCAGAAGAATTCTGTGGGAAGTGGTGTCAAAGGCTTTGCTCACGTCTAGACAACATCTAATTGTGCATTCCGGAGTCAGCTGGATTTAAGATACTAATGTTTGTTTTTCAGTTGAATATTTGCTAAGACAGATTGTAAAGTACCAATTTATGATTGTGATAATTGCCATAAAGTATTAGCAACATTTGATGTAGGAGGCCACTGTTATGCTTGTTTCATGCCAAATTTTCCCTTGGCCTCATTAAAGTGGTTAACTTTGTCAGGAATTGTCAGTATTAAAGGAAAACACGATCAGAAGATCAAGTGGGCTGTGTATTCACTTACATTTTGACTCAAACCTGTTCTCTGTCACTGACTTGCCAAAGCTCCATGTGTTCTGAGCATTCTTGCCTCCAAATGTCAGGCCCAGTCTTGCAATCCTCACATCCATTGTTTTACTGAGGTAAATGGAACTGCTGGTGGGATAGCACCCAAGGGGCTGGGTGTCCAGGTGTCACTGTCATATTTTCTGGAAAATCCCTTCCCTAGGATTTCTTCTCCTGGGAAGCTGAGAAGCCTCAGAAAAGAATGTAAATAATAATTATCTGATTTGCTTCTCCTGTGTTTGCTGCTTTGGAATGTGGTCTGGACATTGTCTACCAACAGGTGCATGTTTGAGTGGTTTCATGTGAATTATTTTTACTTAATGACCATCACTCTTCAGCTGTGTTGGACACTGAAGAGTCAGTCACGAGTTTTTATTATTCATTCTTGTTAAGCCTTCTGCCTGTGTCCTTTCTTTAGTATAGTTTTAGTACAGCATTCTTTAATATAATATAAGTACATAAAATAATAAATCAGCCTTCTGAGAACATGGAGTCAGATTCTCATCTCTCACCTCGTCGTGGAAACCCCAGCAAACACAACATCCAGGTGAGAGACAGGTCAGTGATAAAAAAGTTCTGTTTAAAATACTCCATTGCTGTGACAAGTTGCCACAGCTGAACAGCACTATCTAGCATGGCATTCTTGATCCTTATCTCCTTCAGAAACTGAAAATACAGCTTTTTTATTGAAACATGCAACACCACTGTGCTGGGCAATTCTAAGCTAAAGCACTCCTTAGTCTGGTACAACTCCCCATAGCTATACACAAAATATTTTGGCTGGTGCTGATGTCTGCATATATTGGTTCCAGTGTCCATGAAATAAAATAGTCAAAGTTAATGAAAACCAGGAAGCCTCCTTTGCTTGGCTAAGGGAGCTAAGGTTCTTTGTATTAGCTTGCAGTTTTGTCCTGAGTGCTCACGCTTGCACCCTCAGGAGCCAGTTCTATTGCACTCAGTATCCACTACCTAACACTGGGGAAAGGAACTCATTGTCAGGAGTTTAATTCCAGTTGTCTCTTTCTGTCCTTGAATTATAATAACTATAATTCATATCATTTAAGGGGTAGCCAGGTAAGTGGAAATACCCCTTTGTCAACAAGTGTATTTCCAGCAGCAGAGCAGAATCTGGGAAGCAAAGATGTAGGAGATGCAAGCAGTTATGGGGTGACACAGTACAACATGTGTCAGGATACCAGCTTTAGAGAAATGCATACAAATGTTTTTGTTCTGCTTCATTTTTAAGGCAGTTTCGGGGAAAACATGAAGAAATTGATGATATTTCATTGCCTTTAATTCTTTGATTTCACAGACACTTCTATACCTGTTTTTTCCTATTTAACCTTGAAAATTGTTTGACTTAGGGTCAGAAATTCTGCACACACTGCATATTTGTTTTATGAAACCTGATAACAGCTGGAAAAGACCAAGGCCTTCCCTGGCAATGGGAATAAACCTCTCAGTCATGAACTGCATCTCTCAGCAGTTTGTCCTGTGTGTGTCTTGCATCACATGCTGTCGTCTTGCAGTCATGAGTCACTTGCTCAGCTCCCACTGCTCAGGATATCAGCTTGGCAAAGCTGCACAGATTATTCCCTGGGGAAATGTGCACACAAAGCAGTGGGGAGCCAGGCCACTGCAGTGCTGGAAACAGAACAGATTTGCATTTGAGTTTTCAAGCTGCAGGGTGTACATGCTAAGTTGACTAATACCACATCTATTTCTAGTCCTGTTACCTGGGTAATGGTGATTTCATTTTGTTCTTTTCCTTCAGTGGTTACAAAGAGATTTTCTACTTTAAATTAACCTTTAAAAATCTGAATGAAATACAGTAAGTTGAGACACGAGCTACATAATTTTTACAGCTGTTGTAATTTTTCACTAATTAGCAAAATAGTAGTAATAGAGGACAGATTTCAGGAGTCTGAGAGAGGCTGGTTCTGTCCCAGGCTGGAAATTCCTTCTAATTTGCTCTTGTTTTTGTCTGTGTTATTAGGGGACAACCCTCCCTACTCTTGTCACTTTGACCATTGTAATTAGTAGCAAAGTCTAACCTATGTAGTTCTGAAAGTTTCCTGGGTTTTTCTCCTTAGAACAAAAATAAAATGGTAGAATTAAATCAGCAGACATTATTAGGATTTAATACCAAACTTTGAAACTTGCATTCTCAATGATTTTTCTCCAGGACAACTATCAACCTCTACAATTAAATAAGCTAAACCGATAAAAAAGATACAAAAATTGCAGGAGATAAATGGGCAAAAATGAAGAGTTGTCATCTGGTTCTCGCAGATATTTGAGCTGTCTAACATTATCAGCAGCAGTGGCAGGTTCCTTGGGCAGATTACATCATTGTCCACAGACAGTTAGAGATAATCAGCAAAAATGTGTGCGCAAGCCCTGAACATGCCAGTGGCCAACTGCAAATTCCTGTGCCTGGCATTACAATGCAATACAATACTTTCTACTCTTGGCAAGCAACTCTGTACAGCTCAGGCCCTCAGTGGCCAATTTTGCAGCTTGGGAACAGCAAAGCAAGTCTTACCCTCTTGCCAGAACAGGTTCCCAAGCAGATTTCTAGGGGAGAAAGAGTTGGCTGGAAGGCAGTACAGACCTTGTGAGTGATTCCTATCAAAGGGGCTAATTAAAGAGTTGAAGGCTTTATTTTCAGAAATAAAATTATTCCATGACAATATTCTGCAAAGGCAAGTACACATTATTGGATTAGACAAGTGTTTACAGTTCAAGCCTTAATTTTATAGTAAATGTCTCCCAGATGTTTATCATAGTGGCAAAGCCTATAAAAACATGGGGCAGCACTTGATGGAGATCTGCTCCCTAAACTGAGACTGGAATTCATTTTCCTGAAGGGCCTAGCTCTTGGCACTTCCAAGTTTTTTCACAGACTTGTCTCAGCGAGGTAGGATTTAGTCAGGAACTCTCTCCCCATCCCCATTCCTTGCTAAAGAGCAAAATCTCCTTGTAGAGAGCTATGTTAGTATTGTATCCTCCTTTGAGTATGATCACTGAGAGGGTCCAGGCTGGAACCTCACCAAACCTTCACTGACTGAAAGCATTCAAAAGCAGAAGGGAACTCTAATGAATGACACACTCACAAATCTTACTGGACTAAGAGAAGTCTGGCTTTTTTGTCATTAAGAAGATCTTGAACAATTATTTCAACCTTTTCCTGTTCAGTTTAATTCTTTATTTCACTGACCTAGTATGCATGTTTTTGTGCTGCTCTGCCCACAGGAGAGCTGTGAGTTTGGAGGGTGAGCTGTTCTGCGGATGAGGAATTGGCTGGATGGACGCAGGAGTCGTGGGCAGTGGCTCCATGTCCAGCTGCAGGCTGGGATGAGGGGTGTGCCTCAGGGCTCTTGCATGGCTTCCCCAGTGGCACAGACAGTGGATCCAGCTCACCCTCAGCACATTCGCAGGGGATGTTAAGCTGAGAAGGGGAGGTTGCACTATGGAAGCATGGGACCATGCAGAGGCACCTGAGCAAGCTTGGGAAGTGAAAGCACAAGAATCTCACGAGGTTCAACAAGGCCAATGGCAAGGTGCTGCACCTGGGGCAGTCCCTGAGTCACAGAATTATCAAGATTGGAAAAGACCAGCAAGACCATCCAATTCCATCATCATCCCAACAGCACCATCACCACCCCTAAAGCACATCCCGAAATACCACATCCATCCAGATGGCTGGGCACAGGGGTCGGTGCCATGGCGATGTGAGCGTGGAATAGGTGTGGTGGGCACAAGTGTGAGAGTGCAGAGGGTGTGTGCAGAGCAGGAGTGTGAGCACAAGTGGGGTGTGCAAGCAGGGCACCGTGGTGGGTACAAACAGGCAAAGCCCCATTGCAGACAGCTGAAGCAGCACTGCAGTGGGAGTGTACAGGGCACCACTGGGAACGTGCAGGGCACTGCCCTGAGCTTTGGAGGTACTGGAATATCCAGAGCTGCAGTTGGCAAGGCCACCTGAAAGCCTCTGGAGAAGGACTGAGGGACAAACCAAGGGAGAGGGTGTTACTGTGGGAGGCTGCTCTTGGCCACCCAGCCAGCAGGTCAACACCAGCAAATGATTGTTTAAGGAACCAAGGGACACCTCCAAACCAGCTGCCCTTGCCCCTGTGGGGGAACTCAGCTTGCCAGGTGCTCACTGGAACACCACACAGCTGGGCCCAGCAGCCCCAGGAGGTTCCCCAAACACCTGGACCACAACTCCTCGCTGCAGGGGCTCGGGGGCAGCTGGCAGAGGCGCCCTCTGGGATCTGGTGCTCATTCCCAGAGGGGCTCTCGTGGCTGCTGGGGGATTGTCTGGGCCACAGCGACCGCGCAGCCGCCGAGTTTCAGATCTCTGCTGCTCTGCCCGCGCCCGGCTGGCTCCGAGATGGGCCGGGCACAGCTGAGCCTGCCTGGAAAAGCAGCAGCTTTTATCCATGTGGCCATGGCAAAGCTGCTGTGCCAAAGGGATCCTTTCACCCCGTGTGCAAGAAGCCAATCCCCACACAGAGTTCAGCTATTTCCTTTATTTACAGTTCTGCACAGGAGGAGCTGCTGGGTGGCAAATCCACAAAGGCAGCACAGCAACTATCAAAACTTTTAACTATTTATACATTTTAGTGAACAAAGGCATTCGTGCTCATTGGCTACCAGTTATATGGTTCTCTCACTGATTTCACATATTATTTCCTTTTAAAATTATTTTAACATTGTTATAGTATAATTACAAAATACTTATATATTATATTCATATATATGCACTATATAATGTTCTATATCATATATACATGATAAATATTATGATATTCAAAATATAATCATTATGAAAAGTAGATGTAGAGGTATTATAAATATTAAATAATATGGAATATTTAATTTGTATGTTATAATAATGTTTTTGCTATTTCTTACATATTAATATAATAGTTTCTGTTATTCTGTTAGCTATTATTATTAATTGTAATTTATCATTAGCTAATATGAATATCATGATATTTTCTTCTACTGGATATTAGATTTCTTTGCTTCTTAATTCTAACCAATCTTTCTCTATGCTCAGTCTTTTTTTTCTTCTGAAGAGGTTCCTTTATGTGGTATTCACATTCTGTGAACAGAGACATAATTCTCTCCCCCAGGATTTTTCCTGGGGAAGGCAGTGAGAACCTCAGAGAATAAAACAATTCTTATCTCTATTCATTGCTCCTGTTGTTTTGCACATATGGAATGTGTTATGGAGATTGTTTACGCAAAGTGATTTGTTAACTGGATACCAGTGAAGGTTGTTTTGATTCCTTGGCCTATTGGGTCAAAGCCATGTCGACTGTCTGAGACAGTCACGGGTTTTTCTTTAGTATCTCTTTAGAGTAATATTCTGTAGTATAGTATAGTATCTTTTTAGTATGTAATTTAGTATAGTATTAGTGTAATACAGTATAGCTTAATAAAGCAATTGTTCAGCCTTCTGAATCATGGAGTCAGAGCACATAATTCCCTGGCTGGGGGATCGCCTGTTTCTACAGTACTTTTTTCTCACTGGGTTTCTGGTGTCACTGGGCCAGGAGTTGATGGTTGCTGTCTCCCTGTGCCAGAAGTACCTTTTACCCAGCTGGAGCTGATTTCAGCACAGTTGCTGGGTTGGCTTTATGAGTTTTGTCCTTATCTGGGAAGTTGTGCCAAATGTCCTTGTGGCTGTCACTCTGCATCCTTGGTGTCCCCGCTGAGCGGGAGCTCCTTCTCTCCAGGCTTTGTGCCCCTGCCCTTGGCTCTGACATGGCTGGTGCCTCTCAAGCCCTAAGCCTCAGCCAGGCCATTTTCCCGATGAGGAGCGATGTCCCTGAGCCCTGGAACATCACAGGCAGCCCGTGTGGCACTGGGTAGGCTCTGGGCCTGCGGGACCGGGCCTGGCGCTGGCAGCGGGCACTGATTGTCCGGCTGTGCCCTCAGGCAGGGCCAGCAGAGCAGTGCCCGCAGCGCCCGCCTGAGGCGGGACGGGCGTTTCTTGGGGGGAGCCGGCTGCTCCCTGAGGGCCTGGGGTCCCTGGGCAGCTGAGGGGCCTGGGGGGCTGCTGGGGCTGTGCAGGGCAGGGCCCCGGCTCTGTGCCCCTGCTGCCTTCACCTGCTCTGCCAAGGGAGCTGAGGGGTCTGGGGGGCTGGTGGAGCTGTGCGGGGCAGGGCCCTGGCTCTGTGCCTCTGCCGCTTTCACCTGCTCTGCCAAGGCAGGAGAAGCTGCTTCCTCTGCCCAGTCCTGGGGAGCAGTGTCAAGGTCCTGTAGGAGCTGTGGGTACTTGGGGTTGATCCAAATAGTGTGGATGGTGATGCATTCCAAGTCCTTCTGTGACTCCTTTTTGTCACTGTCATCTCTCTCTTGGGACAACTTTGGGTATCGTCTGACTTCTCCTTCGGACAGCTCTTGGTCAATGGAGTGTTCCCATTGGGGAAACATTTTGTTGCTGTTGTTTTCTTCTTGCAGCAGCTCTTGGATTCTCATGTCCAGCCATTTGGATAGCTCTTGGTGTCTCTCAAATTCCTGGTGACACAGGTCTGGGTGTATCTCACCCTCTGACAGCTCCTGGTCTCTTTTGTCATCCTGCTTGTACAGCTCTTGGACATTCACATCTTGCTTTTGGGAGGGCTCCTGGCGTGTCACAACTTCCCCATTGGACAACTCTTGGTCTCTCTCAAATTCCAGTTGAGACAGATCTTGATATTTATCTTCCCTTTGGGACAGCTCTGGGACACTCTTCTTTCCCCAGTGGGCCAGTTCCCAGCCCACATAGGGTTCCCTCTCTCTCTCCTTCCTGTCCAAGTCCCACTCTACAGTCTGTGGCCCTGGCAGCTCTGAACCCCCTACTGCCCCCTGCCCCTGCTCCCTGAGGGCTTCCAGCCACCCAGGGCAGGGGCTGAGGGGGCACACAGGGCTGGGGGAGAACCTGGGGCTGTGTGGAGCAGGGCTTTGGCTCTGTGCCGTGGCTGTGGGGGAAGGAGGCGACTGCCTTGGCACATCAGGGGCTACAGGGCCCTGTCCTCCAGGCAGCTGCTCTCCAGCCTCATGCCAGCTCCCTCCATCCCCTCTCCCTCCATGGCTGGCCATCACCTGGGGTTTCATGCGCCGGCCCCGTTGCTCCGTGGCAGGGGAGGAGTTGGGGTTCACCTCCTCTGTGAGCGGCTCTGTCGTGCTCTGCCACAGAAGCGCTCAGGGGAGCTGCTGCCTCCTGGCAGAGCGGCTCTGCTGGGACTGGGCACCCCAGGGCTCTGCGCCCCTCAGACACTCTAAGGCACCCCTCAGACACCCCTCTGGCAGGACAGGGCTCTGCCATGTCACAAGGGCTTCTGGGTGCCACCATGTCCTGCATCACCACAGGCCCTGGCACCACACACCTGTGTCACAAAGGGCCACACCCCACATCCCTTCAACTGCTGACCCCACTGGAACTGGCATGGAGCAGCCCCTGACGTGCCCAGGCCCCTGTGAGGCTTTGGACAGGTCCCACACGACAGCCCCATCCCCACCCCGCAGAACCCTGGCTCTGGAGGCTCCTCAGGGATGGAGGAGCTCCAGATGGACCCAGCCAGGGAGCTGTGGGCAGTGGCTCCATGTCCAGCTGCAGGCTGGGATGAGGGGTGTCCCTCAGAGCTCTGCCTTGGCCCCAGGGCCCTTGCATGGCTTCCCCAATGACAGAGAGTTGGCCACAGACTGCAGCTGTTTCAGTTTCAGAATTTCAGAGCTCTGCTGCTTTCCCTGGCCACTCTGGCTCCCACAATGGACCAGGCACAGGCAAGCATGGTTGGAAAAGCAGCATCTTTGGATCATGTGTCCATATTGAAGCCACCCTGTGTCACTCCCCCGGGATGATGCACAGGCTCTGGGCCAGCCTCTTTTACACAAGAAGGAACTCTGTTCCTGTTTTACCTGAGGACTCATGGTTTAACTTTACTAGTGACACTTGTAGGGATAGATCAGTTTTCTTTGTCTGAATAATTACTTCTGCATTCCTGAAAATTATGTGCCTGTCAAAAAACTGTGATTGATTTTAATTGATCCCAAGCAGGTGCAGGGCCTGCCAGCACCTGAGGTGGGGCTGCAGCACCCTGTGCAGGATTTGACTATACATGAATTCCTTTAGATGTGTTGCTGGTAACAGGCAGGCCAAGAGCTTTCCAAGTGTCCATCTCCCACCTATCCTGGCACTCTGCAGTGCACATATGGCCACATTACCACTCCAGTTTTCAATTTTCATCAAGCAGTGACAGGGTGTGATCTACTAATTTCCCTTGAGCAATCTTTTAGGTGCTGCTATCTCTTACTCAAAGTTCATACACCTTGAACTTCATACCTTTGGAATTCAAAGTTATGAAGTTTAAGGTGTATGAACAGCTGTGTCCTGTCTCCAGCCTACTCCAAAAGTATCTGAGTCTTTTTCAGTTTGGGCTCTTTATACTATCAAATAAAAGGAAAAGACAGATAGCAGGTGCACACCAGCAAGAACAACTTTGTGCTTTCTAGTGGCCCCCCAGATATTACACTCTTCAACCTCCCAAATTCACAGATTTACCCAAAATACAACATCCACCAAAAATATGCTTTATTGGACTAGATTAAATGATGTAATGCTTAGACATTGTATTTGTATTAACAATGCTCTTGCAGAGGAACATAAAATGATACTTTTTTCCTGTCTCTAATGAAATCTCAGAACAGGTAATTCATGACAAAGGGCACTGGATACTCCCCACACAGCTTTGACAAGACTGACTATGAGATCTTGCATATCCAATAATTGAAACAGAATTTCCACTTTTTGCCTTCCTGAATTAATTCTGTGCTTTTAAGTTCTCTTGAAGCAATGAAGAATTATAAACTATTAGAGCTTGACAAAGTTGATCAGATTTGTAACAAAAATACAAAACCACTGTCCTTTGAAAGTTAGGCCACATTATTTTTGACTCAGAGCATGGCTGGCAGCTGGAAGAACACTGGAAAAAAATCCATGAAGTGACATCAAACAGGTCAGATAAGTTTTCCTTTTTCTTTTCTTACCACTACATCTCTCCTCAGAGTACCATTGTGTCTATGCAGTGGATATTGCAAATTATATTTCTTTTTTTTTTTTTTTGTCTTCAATGCTTATTGGCATTGTCACTATCCAAATAATTTGGGTAATGTATTCAAATGTACCTCAACAATGCTGAATAAACTGCATTGACAGTGGTAGGGTTTTGTTTGTAAAGTTGTCCTGAATGAAATTCCAGATACCTCTGAAGACAATACCCATCTCACAGGCATATTTACAGAACACTGCACCAGTTTCATGGTACAGATGGATTATGGATGCATTGCAACAAGCAACCACATCACTAAAATTTTAGATAAAATCCTGACTGCCATTTCTGCCCTCTCCATTTAACACTGTAGGCAACAAAATCGTTGGACAAACAACAGGTTCAGTGGATCTAGAATCAACAGAGATATAGCCAGACAATCAATACATTTCCATAATAAGTTATATGTATTAAAACCAAACCAAACCCCCAATGTGTCTGGATCCTGGATTTTTCTGTGCACACCAGATCCACCAAGTGATTGCATCTCTATCCTTGGAGAAATGTGGCATCTCTAACCTGAGGCATTCACAACCATGCACATACAAATGGTTTTATGCATATTCCACAAGAGACTTTTCACTCACAGGACAAAGTAACAGTACAACATATTGAACAGGCTGTTACACCCTACTTACCATCATCTTGTCAATAAAATCCATTATGCTAATTTACAATGAGTTTTTTAAAACATAAATGAACAATACTTGCATAAATGAATATCATTCATTTATCAACGTATTCTCCAGAGTTCTTTATTGATCACAGAAAGAGCTACAGCCTAGAACAATATCAAAACCAAATGAAATTCAGTCCTTCACTGTAAATGGGAAAAGAAAAGAGCAAAATTAATTTCTGGCAGTACCACAAACCATGGACTGTCACAAACTTAGTGAGAGAACTGGGACGGATCAGAATTGAGCAGCTGAGACCAAGCAGCCATCTGGGAGTACCCCAGTATTTGGAAGCAAGTGTAGCTGAGGTACAAAAGAACAGTTTCAATACCGTTGCTTATGAGGAGTAATCTGGCACAGGACTGGTAAAAGCCAGCACTGAAGTATGCAAATATGTCACAAAATGTACTTCTGGCTGAAGTAGCTAAATAAACATTTATCAGTTTATTTAACTGATAATCCAGTTATCCTAAGACAAAGTAATGAAGCAGGTTCACCCTCTCTCTTACAGGATCACAGCAATAACTGGTGTGAAGCTTCACAAACTTCAGAGCTTTGCTCTGGCACCAGGCTGTGCTTCCAAGCTGAGCTCTAATGTAGAGATCTGCTGCAAAGCCTTTGTGTCATTCACATAAGGAAAATTCCCAAAGAAAGGTTTCAAATCTTCCAATTGTATCAAAAAAGGTTTTATTTTAATTTACTCTTCCCCTCCTCACTGTTCCCATTCAGATTACATAAATGATCTCTTGCAGCAATGCATCTCAATCTTTACCAAAGAAGCAAATTAAAAACAAAACACGCAGAATAGTAATAAAACATCCAAATAAAAACTGAACTCTGAGAAATGCCAAGTGGACATCTGATTCTACATCAAAACCAAAACCAAGATGCATGGGCTGTAAAGTTTCACCCTGCACTGAGAGGCACAAAGCTTTTGGAGAGATGTGTCCTACCCAAAGATGCACTGCACCCACCTAGCTCACTTCAGTCCAGCAGAGTTCATGCCCTGAATGAGGGCTGAGTTCTGGCTCAGTGTGGTGGCACCAGCTGCTAAAGCAGAAACCCAGGAGTCCTGTCAGACCTTCAGGAAAGGCAGCAGAGGGGGCTGGGGGAAGACCTGGAAATATCAAAGATTTCTCCTGCACAAATTTCAGTTCAGTGAAGAGAAGGAGCCAGCTCACAGTGTGACAGGCTCAAGCCAGCTTTGGCACTTGCATGACTGAAAACAATGGGGTGACTTGTCCCCAGCTCAGCAGGCAGCCAGCCAGCTGTGAAGGTTTATTTGCACCAGTGACCACTTGAACAACAGCTAAGGGTTTCTTATCCCAGGGAAAGCTCTCTTGCTAGCTGCAAAGCTACCCAAGTCCAGCTGTTATTAAACAGACACACAAGGTAATCATTATTTCCAGAAGAATTAACAGGATGCCAGGGGTGACACATGATAAATGACAGAGTAGAATTTTAAAATATAGAAATACATGACCAAGTAGGCTTAAAATTTGCATTGCCTTTTTCCAATTTAAACTCTGTCTAATGAAAGACAGTTTAACAGCATGAAGTGCAAGTTGTCTTACACTGGCTCAAAAAAAAAAAAAATCACTGAAACAATCAAATCCTGTACATTCCTTAATTAAATGGACAAGTCTCTTGGGAATGACATGGGCAGAGACCATACTTTTTGTAGACCAAACCTGAGCAGAGATTGGGTTTTGTTTCTTTTCTGTAAAAAGACAAAACAAGTATTTCAAGGCAGAGCTGAAGTGGTTTCAAAATAGCAATGATCCAGGTCATAATCAGAATTTTGTATATACAATTTGTATTAACTTAAAAAAATAAAGAAGTTCAAAATACCTCCAGAGAACATTCTAGGTTAGCAAAATGTCCTGTACAAAAGTAGGCCACATTTGTTGGTTTAAAAGAAGTCCACAGCAGTTGGTCTCTTCTTAGCTGACATAGTAAATGGTCTCTTCATTTGGGGCTCTTTTGCTGGGGTCACTGTGGGTGACTTCAGCACCCCATGACGAGGTTTCTGTTCAGGATTGAAAGCCACACGGGAGGGTCCTTCTGGGCTCACCAATATACTTTTGTCAGTCTTTTTGAATTCTGTTGAAAAACAAGCCAACAAATTAAAATGAAATGCAACCCCTGGAATAACTGGGCCTCTCAATCAACTGTGGAATTTCCCAGCCCTAGAAAACTGAGTTAGATCCTCAAGCCCAGCAGGGCTCAGAAGCCTTGGCAGAGAAAAGAGATAGCGGTGAAGCACATCTCTCAGCAGAGCCCCTCTGTGGTATTTTTGGGGTCCCCAGGACAAAGCAGGAATTGATGAATATGACTCTTATGTTCTTAGAAGGCTAATTTATTATTTTATGGTATTTTATTATATTAAAGAATGCTATACTAAAGAATAGAGAAAAGATACAGACAGAAGGCTACAAAGAATGATAATGAAAACTCGTGACTGCTTCCAGAGTCCTGAAACAGCTGGAGGTGATTGGTCATTAAGTCAAAACAATTCACATGAAACCAATCAAACAATGACCAGTTGGTAAACAATGTCCAAACCACATTCCAAAGCAGCAAACCACAGGAGAAGCGAATCAGGAAATTGTTGTTTTCATTTTTCTCTGACACTTCTCAGCTTCCCAGGAGAAAAATCCTGAGCAAAGGGATTTTTCAGAAAATATGACAGTGACACCCCTTGGGGAACAGGGTCTGCTGCAATCCACTGTGAACCCTCCATGTAGTTCCACAGAGCACCAGAGACCCTGGGCCTTCTCCTCCCACACAAGAGTTCCAGCTATCCTGGAAAACACCCCACTGGACTTTAAAAGATGCCAGTGGGTAAGCAGTGTCTCTACTCTGACTGCTGAACAGCTCCAGAGACTCTTGGCCATCCCTTCAGCCAGCACTTATTTTTCATTTTGTTCAGCTGTGTTATATTAACATGAAGACATTTACCTAAATACACTGTTCTCAATTTGAACTTGACCTTTTGCACACTTCAGGGAGTTAAAAAGTAGCTAAATGAATTCATGGAATATAATTGTTAGCTATGGAGCAAGACATTTATTTAACAGGGAAAACACCACCTGCTTACAGAAGGGAAGTGACCTTTACCTACTCATGATCATTCATAAGCCACAAGCAGCCAAAATAAAAAGCAAACTTTGCTACTACAAAGTCTGATTTTATCAGCATGTCAGCATCTTTGCCTTGGGAAACAGAAGTGAGCAATGAAAACTGTGAAGTGCAGGTGTTTCCAGAGGAGCTCTGCACACAGGCAGCTCAGGAAGGGAAGTTCAGCACCCTGCTGCAGTTTGCCACCCATGAGGCTCCTTCTGCAGGTCACTAATGCAGCACCCTGGAATTGCTCAGGTCTAGCTGCAAGGCTCAGTGTCCTAAACTGTGACGGTGTTCACAGGGGTCTTATGTTGCAGGAAGAGACGGAGATCTGACTCCATGTTTCAGAAGGCTGATTTATTATTTTATGATATATATTACATTAAAACTATACTAAAAGAATAGAAGAAAAGGTTTCATCTCAGAAGGCTAGCTTAGCTAAGAATAGAAAGGAAAGAATGATAACAAAGGCAGCTTTGTTATCCATGGTCCTGGACTCTCTGTCTGAGCCAGCTGGGCTGTGACTGGTCATTAATTACAAACATCCAACATGGTCCAATCACAGATGCACCTGTTGCATTCCACAGCAGCAGATAATCATTGTTTATATTTTGTTCCTGAGGCCTCTCAGCTTCTCAGGAGAAAAAAATCCTAAGGAAAGAATTTTCATGAAAAGATGTCTGTGACACTAAACTTTACCATCTTGTCTGGAAAGGAACTTGAAGAGGATTTGTAAACTAAATACAAATATTGAGACAGGAACAGAACCATCCTGTTTTAGAGGTATCCCACAGGTGTGTGAGTGTGTACAGCTTCCCCATTCCTCAGTTACCAGAGAGACTGTGGACACACACATCAGACTCACCTGCAGTCATGTTTTTATTCAAGCCAAATGTGACTCTTTTGGAGCTGGGTGTCTGCAGTTTGTTCAGCTGTAAAGCAAAATAAAGACATTAAATAAAATAAGATTTTTGAGGCAATGCTTAGAGTTCTTTCATTTGCACCCACAGATGTAAAACAGCCTACTTCTTCCTTCATTTTGCTTAGAATTGCCCCAATCCTCTGACTGCTGCTAAGGCAGCACTGTTTTCCTAGCCAAAAGCAAACATATTCCATTTGTGCAGAAATCACATACTCTCCTTAATGTCATTACGTAAGTCAACAACAAACAAGAAGATATTTGTGTGCTAAACAGATTGGCCCCACTGCACTCAGGCCTCAAACTGCTAGGAGGACTTGAAAAGCTTTAAATGTTAAAAAGGTCTAGAGAAGAGGGCAGACTATTGAAGCCCTGCACTGTTGCCAGTCTCCACAAATGAGAAGAAATGGAGGCTCAAAGCCCCTTTGCAAGACTGAAATCAGTTTGTTTTTGCTTTCTTGTGAAATGAGCAGATTCAAAATGGCGTGTGTTCAACAAGAAGGCTGAAAGCAGAGGGGAGGGAAGAAGAGACTTCAGAGACATCTCTCACTCATTTTCTGAAACTCTGGAGCCATGTGTGACTGTTTACAGCAGCAGCATTTCCAGTTATATCAGCTCACGTTAGGAGACTAACAGGGAGTGGAAAAAACATCACAAGTGATGAGGAGCTTGCTTGGGAAGACATTTGTTCCCAGAGTCAGGTACCCTTTGTGAGATCACCTCACCTGCATGGGTGTCCTGGGGGAAGAGATGGTGCTTCTGGCTTTCCTGAAGAACACTGCCTTTGGTACAGTTGATTTTTCAAATTTTACAAAATCACTTCCCGCTTTTGATTTCTTTTTCTTTAATGGTGACAGAGCAGCAGTGCTTTCCTGTCAAGGAGGGAAAGGGAAAATGAACTTTGTACAAAGTTCTGTATTAACCAATACCTAGTGCTGTGACCAGTGCTGACCACACACTCACATTAGTTAAATCACCATGTTTAGCTCCCAGAAGGTAATTTTGCAATTGGCATGACTGAAAGCAGAAATTGAAGGCAAGCTCTGTACAGAAATAAGAAAGTCATTGCAAAGCACAAAAGGAAGAATTTGTAATAGATCTGCCAAGCTCAGCAGAGTGCAAACAAACATGTTTTCTCCATGTGCATGAGGATACTTTGCAATTGATCCTTCTCTCCTGCACACAAGTGATCTTTTTTTTTTCCTTCACCATAAGTAAAAACTCTTCTGTGGTACCCCTGAATGAACAAGATAAGTAAGTAATGAACAAACACAGCTTTGGGCTAAGATGAAAACTTTGAAGAAAAAAATGGAGTATGAAATCTGACTATACTTTCAGCTATTGTGTAGTGCTACTGGTTTGCTGACTAAAATTCATACTCTTATGGTATTTAAAGCAATTCTTGTCTCCAGTGGAAGGCAATGCTTAGGGCTTGCACTGGCAGAGCTTTCTAACCTGCTGCCTGTGGACTGTGGTCAGGGGAAGCTCAGTTATGCTTCTCATCAACCTACAGACATGGAATTCCAAAGGTATTCACTGACAAACTGTGGAAAATGTACAGCAGATATGGCCTCTTTTGATCTGAAAATCACTTCTGCTTCAAATAAAAGGAAAACCCACAAGACTTCTTGTTTTCTTAATTGTGGAGACAACTCTGAAACAATGCTGATCTCGTCTGGTTTTTTTCCCCTTCTCCTCCTCCTCTTTCCTGTGAATATTTGAAGCTAACTCTCTGGAGGTGTGTGTTGTCCTTGAAATCAAGAATCAAAACATGCCCCTCATTTCTGGGCACAAGGCCAAGGTTGCATAACTAAAACAAGGAAAGAAAACAACATGTTATTTCTCAAGCAATGAAAACAAAATTAGCAAAGCTCAATTTCCTCTGCATTTGTACATTTTAAACTTTCCCCTGACCTCTTCTTTCTTCCATCAGTACTCTCCCTCTCCTCCTGACTCAACTTCCAAGTACCTTTCCTTGTCTCCATCTCTTTTAACACACACACTCACACAACTATGTGGACTGAGCAAGAAAAAGCAAATTCCATAATTTCTTTGGAATTCCACATGAAGAGTGACCCAGTAGCCCAAGCCCTGCCAGCCAACAGGCCAGTGCTAGGTTGTGCTGCTGCCTTTTCCTCAGTGCTAATTTGTGCCAAAAACTCACTCCCATGAAGTCTGCAGGAACTTCTTATCTTGAATCTATCACAGGTTTTGGAATCTATTGGTCACCTGCAGCAAACTCTCACAGAAAGAGATGGGGGTGTCATAATCATATTTTCTTAGAAATTAAAACTTTTATAGGCAAAGTAAAACCAGGTGTGAAACATGGAATATTGAGGTAGGAAACAAAGCCAATGGTTCCTACTTTGGGAGCCCCACAGTGAGAGAAATGCAGTTTGAATAGTGGGGAGAGAGAAACCTTTTGGCTCTTACCTCTCAGCACTTCATCATCAAAAAAACAGAAAATGTCAACTATTTTATTCCTATTTAAGCAAAGTTTCAATATTAATTTTTTCTCCTGTGAAGGACTGAGTAGCTCTATCTCCATATACAAGGCTGCACTATTTAACTAATCCTACAGGTTTAAACATAAGTCAAACAGAAGTGAGCTCATGGGCTCAAAACATGCAGGTTTAACTCTTTTTTGTACTCATAATCTCATCTGTGCTTTATGAATTTTTTTCCACCAAAGTAAGACTGTCAGCAACACTTCCAAGAATGAAACTAAACTCCTGAATGTGTTAGGGTGAATATGCACACAGGAAATGAGCAGTTAAAAAGAATTTCAGTAGCAGGAGAGGGAAGAACACCTGCACTCTCTTTCTTTAGCCACTCTATCAAAACCATACAGTGCAAAATGCTTTCTGACTCTCAAATCATTGAGAAAAATCAACACTATTCTACCTATTACAAAGAAGAAAATGGGGGTGAAGGTAGAGAGGTCAAAAAAATTGGTTATTCTCAAACTGCAAGGCATACATTTTTGAAGAAGAAGACATCAGACCTTCCTAGTGAACAAGCACAGTGTTGTATTTATAAAAAACTGGACCATTCAAACATATGATCACACAGCCATTAAAGGTCACAGTATCATATTCTCTATTCCAATGTTCCAGTGTCTATTCTCTTTCCCAAATACCTTCCCCAGACAGTCCTATCATTTTTTCTAAGATGGAGCAGTGAGCAAGCAGAAGAAGCCACTCCTGGAACTGCTGTGGGCAGTTTCACAAGGAGCTGATCCTTATCTTGTGTGCTGGATGGGATGTTCCATCTTCCCATTTCTCACTGTTTTGCCAAACTATGATGCCCTTGGTGAGTATGCTGTAAAGCTCAAAGAGAGACCCAATGCAAAAGAATCATTAACCCAGAGACCAAAGGCAAAAAACCACAAAAAAAGACAACCCCATCTTGCCCCTAACATCCCATTTTTCAGCTAGATGGGTTCTTCCAGCTGACTGCCTGGCACAGGATTGAGTGTCATTGTACAGGGGGGTGTGACACTGTAGCAGTGTGTGGATTTCTGGGGACTCAAGTTCTTTTTTGGTGACAATGAATGATGACATCAGCCAGCAGCCCATGCAGCCCCATGGTCAGAAAGCCAAAGCCAGATCAGAAAATCAGCCTGGCAGTTCCTGAAGCAGGCAGAGAAAAAAATGAGATGTACATACCACCTTCCTGTTTTTCTTGCATACACTCTCCAGAACTCCATTGGCTTCCACAGAGTTTAGCACCTCTTTCACTTTTCTCTTCTTTTTCAGAGTTGCTGCATTTTGACTGGAGGCTTTCATCCCTTCCAAACCAACTAACTTTGTCTTTCTCTTCAGTGTGACCTTTCCGGAGGGTGCAGATTCAGCCTCTGCCTTTCCTGGCAGGGTCCCCAGCAAATCCTTGCTGGGTTTCAGGTCAGTTTGCTGCACAGGGGGATCCCCATTCACCAGGACAGCCCCTGCTTTCTGCTTCTTTTTCACAGCCTTGGGAGGTAACAGAGTGACAGAAGGGCTGACATCCTCTGCTGCACTGGCAGTGGCTGCCCCATTCTGACACGCTGATTTCGCAGGAACATTCTGCACTTTTGGATTCAATTTCTTCAGCTGACTCTTTTTATTCTGTTCTGTGTCAGTCAGGCTGTTCTGCACACAGATATTGTGATTTTCTCTGGTGTCAGTTGCTACATCTGTGGTCTCACTGGCCTCATTTACTAGCAATTTCTTTCTCTTCCTCTCCTTTTTATTTTCTGGCGCCTTTTCCTGGCTAGAAGGATTGGATCCAGATGTTTCAGCTTTTCCCTCCTCACAATTTCCATCAGCTGTTCCAGAATCAGCACTTATGCTGTCCCTCTTCTTCCTTTTTTTCCTCTTCCTTTGGGGAACTGATGGCACCTTCCCACTTGACAGGTCTTCTTTATCCTCTAAATCCATCCCAAAAAGAATGCCATAACACACATGTGAAACACAAAAGGTACTCACAACAACTGAATTCTATTCTATTTTTGTTCTTCTATTTTAAAATAGGTGCACCATTTTCCTGTTATCAGCCTGCAGTTTTATTGTTACAGCTGCTGAGGACACTGCAGTCTGATGACGTCTGGCCTAATTAATATTTTGCTAATTTTGCCTTATCACAGGTAAGATCTAAACCATTCCCTGTGGCAAGCCTATTTTTCATAGCAACATCCCTAAAAAGAGTTATTTTTACCCACCTGTTAAGCCCATCAGAAGGGCAACTCAGGGGTTAAGTATTTCAACATCCCCAAATTCTTATATTCTAACACTCATCCTGTTTTAAGACATGTTTCTGCTTTCCCACAGGAGCAATGCAAACAGCTGCTTTCAGTTCTACTTTTGACTGAAATTTTTGAGGTGATGCTTGCCTCAGAATTAGGAAGAGAAATCCTCCCACTTTCAACGGGAACTGAATTTCACATTTAACCTTCATCACAACAGGATACAAATCAGCACATCCTGAACAACAGTGTTGCCTTCCTCAGAACAGCTTTTATCTGACACTTTGCCAAACTGCACAAGTCACTGCAGATTGTCTCTCTCCCAAATATTGATCTTGCCTTACCTTTTACTTTTTCCAGCTCATTTTGTTGCCAAGGCTTGACAGCTTTTTTCTTTCGCTTTCGCCTACCGGGTTCATCATCATCATCTTCATCTGTAGAAACTTCTTCAGGAATATCCTGGGGGAAGATTCCTGTTGAGGAAGGATAAGGTATCAGAAAACTGAGAGTCCTACTTCTATGAACAGTTATGCTGTACCTATACAGCATAACTCTCACAGAAAGAAAAAAAACAACTCCTCTTTCTCCACCCAACCTTAAAGCAAAGCACATAACCCATTCCTATTTGCTTAAGCAAAAATAATCATCTTTCATTTAGGGACAAAGTACAGGGTTGCTCAAATTGTGAAATTAATTTGGCCATCTCCAAATATGTGTAATGTGTCTTAATGAGATTTTTAAAATCCACAAAACCCCCAATATAATATTCTTGAAATGCACATTAAAAAAAGAGGAGAAAAATAATTCCAATATGCATTGTATGGGAATATTATATGTAATTTAATGGAAAATAAAGACAGTGACTACTGTCTCTGTCTGCTGCTCAGTCCTTACCTTCTGCTAAGTCCTGGAACCTGCAAGTGAGAGGGAGAAAAGAAAAACCAAAACATAGTTACTCATTCAGTACCAATTATAACACCAGCAGAACAGCATCACTGCACTTACTATGGTTTTGTCAGAACAGGAACAACATATTTTTGCATAGGAAGTTATAAACTCCAGAACAGATCTGCCTCAGTAGCCCCCCTACTCAAACCAAATTACTGAAAATAGTGAGAAAACAACAATTTAACACTTTTCCTGCATCTGTTCCTTGCATCACACCCAAGCTGATGCCACATCCTGCAGTTCAAGCCCACCCTGTGCAGATAAACCCCAGCTGGCTGCAGCTGGCTGGTACCAATGAGGATCAGCATAACAATGGTGTCAGGACAAGACAGGTTGGGCAGAAAGAAAACCAAAGTAGCTCAGGACAAGGTGTATTTCAGCAGAACTTACTTTTTGACCAGCTTGTACAGCCTCTTTCTGTTCAGGGAAGGTATATTTTTCTTGCTGGCAAATTCGAAGATTTTGTCAGCAACAGCCTTGTAATCAAACTGTTGGAGGGAAGTACAACACAGCTGTTCTTAGTTTATCCATGCAAGATCACCCAGTGCAACTCGTGTTACAAATATATCAAGCATTAAGTTCAATAGGTAACTTGTAAAGATACACATCTTGAAACAAACACCTCCTTTAAACCCAAATGTTTTCCTCTGTTGAAATTTACGCCCCCTTCACACACTGACTTGTACAGATGGCTGCTTCATTAACAGAACAGCTGAACTTGCTACCACGTTCTCAAACATTCCTAACCTGATTTCTTACTCAAGAGAGAAGCCAACCCACTTCAAAACTCCCATAAATATTTAGCTAAATATCAGATTTAAAGTGTGCCGTGTCCTAATTCTTGTTTAAAAGCCACAAATACATCAAGTGTATCCACCTGCATGTGTGTTTGATGGGAGGATGTGTCAGAATCACTACACTGCACTGGCCCTGGGTTTAGAAAACCCAAATTGTAACATATTACCCTCTCTCCTAGGTAGGTATCCCATAATCCATGTTCAATGAAAATTAGGCTCATTGCTTCCCCACCCTCACTGACTTGGCTTTTAGCATACACATTTTTTAACTCTTGAAATGGGAAGGAAGGAGCAGAAAACAGAAGGTATGGGAGAGAGGAAAGAGGAATTTAGACATGGATTTAATTTACTACCACTGACAGAATACACATTACATAAATACCACCTTATAATAAATCAAGAGATTAAAATTTTCTAACATGTTTATCCATTAACACCCTTTACTTCTTCACCTCTTGAAAAGGATGGGGAAGAAAGAGAGCAGAAATATCAGTAACAGAGCAAAAGAGCCACAAACCTGAAGAACAGCCCCGATCCCATCATCAGCATTTTCACTAATATCCTCTGTGTTTTTAGCATCCTGCGCTGATTTTCTTGACAGAGATCTGTCTGCTATTATAGAAAAAAGATTGAACATTAATATTTTGTCTGAGATAAGCAACTCCAAAGGAACAAGCTTTACTAAGCACATCTGAAGGGAAGACAGGAAAACACAATTACCCTTACAACACCCTGAACATGTGTTTGATTGGTTCAGAGCAGAAATGTATTTTCAGGAAACAGGTTTCCTGAAATCTGTTTCCTAGCAACTCTTACCAGGGCAATTTAGAGTTTCCTCCTTACCTTTGGTTCTAAGCATCTCTTCATTTTCCTGTTTGCCTTCTTCAGAAACATTCTCCTCATCACTGTTGGTACCCAGCTCTTTCATCAAGTCCTCGATGGCGAAGGGGGACTGGTCCACGATCATCTCAAAGACACCGGTGGCCACAGCGTGGAGCACACGCCGACTGTCAGAGAGCAGGGTGAGCCCAAAGGCAGGCCATAAACACCCTCCCTCCCAGGTTAAAACAGTGGGGATTTGAGGGAAAATGGATGAGAAAGAATGTGGAAGAACACCATGCTCTTCAGGTGATGAAAGTCAACCTGTTACTCCCTAAGCAGAAATCCTTTAATCCAAGCAGTGTCCTGCTAATGTGCCCCTGTTAAATTTCACTCTTTATATGCTGACCTATATTACACTGCAAAGAAGCAGCTCAGCTGCTCTATGCATTAAAAAAAAAATTAAAATAACTGGATAAATTAACCAACAAAGGTTGACATAGTTCTTATAAATCCATGGAGACTATAGCTTTGATAAACACAAGTTATCTTCATATGACTGTGCACATTGATGGTAAAATACTCTTCTTTCTCTACATTCTGAAATTATGATTCTTTGATCTATTTATTACCATACTCAGAGTTTCTTAATTCTTAAAAAATATTTATCCTTTCATCAAACTTACTCCTTTGATTTGGCAGCAATTTTGCAGAAAGGTTCGATGAACTTGAGATTCTGGTCTGCTGTGAGCTGTTTGATTGGAAAGAAAATAAATGTGAGTACAGAAAATACTTTATGTGTACACTGAAATTCCTTGAATATTGGTGTTTGTACAGGAATTGGTGTTGGGGGATCTTCTTGAACAGTCTTTCAGCATATTATCCAATTCCAACTGGCAGAGGTATCCAGGATCTTTTTGTTACCACAAACTTCCAGAAGTATTACCAAAACACTGACTGCCTTGCAGACTTTATTCTGCTGAGTACAGAAATACAACAAAGCTTCTTACTTTAGATAAGGAACCATGAGGCAGAGAAAGCTTAAATAATTTTGTGTACTTTCCCAAAGGTCTGTAGCAGACAAGAATAGGATTTGGGTTTCTCTTAACTGGGCTGCTTGCACCAAAACCCTCTCAGCTACAGTAGAGTTAAAGATAAAGACTCTTTCCTTCAAAATCCCATTTTATGAGCATCATCTGTGATTTCATATAGTCTGGGGGGACTCACTCCCCTCTCCAGGCTCCCAGTGAGTGGCTTAGCTACAGCTGTGTGACTGTGGAGCTGCAGAAATGATTTGGGCTCCAATTCTCTGGTGCAGACTTCATCTCTCTCTTGATCCACAATCCAGAACCTCAAAACCTGCAGGCAGGATTGGTTTGAATACTGACTGCAAGGAATAGGGATGGAAAAGTGCTGACAGCTTTGTCCATTGCAAGGAGAAGTATCAGAGACAAGGGGAGGGAACTGAGGAGGAACCTGGGATGAACATGGGCAGCAGGAAGGGTGCAAGGACAGGAGAGATGCTCCTTGGCTTTGTGGCTGCAAAACTCTGCCCCACTGGAAGAGCAGCCAAAATTAGGGGCCATCAGTTAACTGTCATAGCAACACACAGCAGAGCAAGACAGATGTCACCAGCAAAACAAACATCTGGATGTGGGGAGTGAACTGCACAATGCACAGACAACAATAAGCAAATATAAGACAACTGTGAAAGCTCACTTTCCTCCTCTATTTAGGTGCTACACAACGAGCCAAGAGCAGGCTTTATGTCAGCCTTTGCAAAAGCAAAGACTGGAAAACATGCTCACACAAGGGAAATTGCACTGAGTCCCCTCTGAAACAAATAAATGAGAATAGTCTAACTATTTTATGACTATTTTCCAACCTCAATTTGGAGCAGCATAGCAGTACTCAGGAACTTGGGAGAAACTACCATATTCCCACTGTCAAAGACATGAACAAAAGCATAACTTGTAGTAAGTCACTTTCTTCATGCTTACTCAGTGTTGTTATATTTAAAACCATTAAAAATTAAATAACCTAAAAACTACATTTCAAAAATTACATTTCCTCTAAAATGCTTCATGCCACAGTTCACATAAATCAGAAATAAAATGACAAAGTATTTTCTAACCTCCTTTGCACCAACTTTAGCCAATTCATCCAGATAGATATCAATGAAATGGAACTTTATCCCAGTGGGAGAATTGCTGTCTGGCTCCATAACTTCTTTCATTAATAGCTGCAGCAATGGTTCAACTAGACTGAAAAAAAGAAATAAAGAGGAAAAAAAATTATAAGGTATTAATATTCAATTGCTCATGTCTTATTTGCCTTGAAAACAAACTCCACTTCTTCACAGTTATGGACAGCTACCCAATTTAAATGTTTTCCTTTCTTTTTTTACCCTGAGGCCTATCATTGATATCTTTCAGGAAAATGAAGCTTTGTGTATTCCAAACTTTGTCCCCTAGCATTCTTTAGGACCTGCTGCTATTTTGCCCAGAACAAACATTTCCAGTCTCAAAGAGAATTCAAAACACTGCAAACCCATAAACATTCTTTCAGTTTTACTTTAATACACATTTCTTCAAAAGCATTTTAAAAGACAAGAGGGAAGAAAGTCATGCTAGGCAGTTTCTTGGCTCCACTCAGGAGGGAAAGGCAGTTCTTGAGCTCCCTCACTCTGCAAAGAAAGGAATCATGATCCTCTCTTCCCACACTGCCTCCTCCCAGTGAGAGATGGAGGCCAAAGCCATTAGAAACCTTGTCAGAAGTCAGTCTGGGTCACCATGTGTGTGGGAAGAAGGGCTTCAGCTCTATCAAACCTCCTCCCACACCTTCTGCTCCTGACAAGGAACATTTTCATCTCTTCAACCTGAGGGCATTTACCCAGTGCAAAATTAAGGTGGAGCAGCAGGGATGGGGTGTCCTTTAGCTGTGCATTCCTTTCTGTTTCCACAAAAACATGCCTGTGTGCATCCCACATTTCAGATAGTGAAAGAGAGAAAAAGGATAACCTTAACACTGAGTTATCAAGCACTTTCAATTAAAATATTTAAATCTCCTCATCAGTTTAAAGACAACAAGCTTATAAGTGGCACAAGAGCTCTAGACAGAGCAAATGACTGCAATTATTTGCCTTTTAAATAGAATATGGAAGAAATACATCCAAAACCACTGAAACAAACAGGAGGCTAGTTTACAATTAAGGGGTTCTGTCTTATCAGAAGAGAAATCACCATGATTAACCACAATAAAATAATTACTTAAAAAAAATCAGAGCCAATCAGAAAGCCATAAACACACAAAAAAATTCCTTTTCTGTAATTTCTGGGATGCAGGTTCCCTGTCTAGTGTCTCTGTAGCTGGTATTTCATTGATAGCTCTTCTGGCTACATCAGAAAATGAAATACATTAAATACTGTATTTAATTTAATGACATATAACTCATTACTATGTTACTAAACAAAGTGACATGAAGAACAAATAAGCCTTAATGTTAAGACTTCATGACAATGGCATCTATGGAAAAGAAGAATCTATTAAATGAAAATATATTTGAATACAGGTATATTGGGTGACTTGTTTGTGATGCAACAACATTCAGAAATCTGCTTACCCCTCATCCCATTCATTTCTTTTCAGAACTTCAAAGGATTGCCTCAAAATCAGACGCATTAGCTGCAAAGCACAAAATCTGTTAAGCATGTTGTTTGTGAAAACAGGTAAAGGAGCCACTGTGGCTGTGATATGAACAGATTTCTTGGTCAACCTCTAGCACAAAGTGGAAGCTGCTTCACATGAATGTTTTGACAGATTGTCTATCATGTAATGCAACAGAAGGGTGTTGTGAAGGAAAAAGGACAAGCTATTTTCATATGCTAGGCACAAACTTCATTATCATTTCTATACAGCTTCCTCTTGATTCACAACCCTGATTTCTTCATTAAGTACTGCCTTCATCTAAGAAAAGCCACAGCTTAAACTGGACACAATATGGGACAGATGATAACAATAACAATTTAATTTACTTGAAAATGCACTAAGAGACAGTCACATGTAAAACAGCCACATTCAACTGGCTCAAAACCCTTCACTTACTGAAATAACTTCTATCTGCTAATATTGGGAAAGAAAAACCACCAGTGAATGTGCCTGCAATTAATTTCTTTCAAAGAAGATAATGGGATTTTGTTCTTTACAAAAGTATGCTTTTTAAGATTCTAGTTCCTGTTTAAATATTCTGTTTCCTATAGAAAGAATTTTGACTACTGAATGTGCTACATGGATACCTTACTGGTGGAAAGTTGGGGTTCTAGCGCAGAGTCATAAAAGAGTCTTTAAACAATCTGATCTAAACTGATGTTGATAGTGTCCTTTGAGACAGTATTTATATTCCAGTATAGAAATCAAGGAGAAAAATCACTGTGTTAGAAGGGAAAGCACTTGAGCACAACATAAACTGTGCTGGCTTTGAGGTTCATGCAGTGGTGAGTGCAAACCCTTAAAATAAACATCTCTTGCAAAGTGTCAAGAAGATGATGCCTTGTCTTCTCTTACAATACACACCAATGCATGTGCAGACAGAGCTGCCTTCCAGCACACCAGCACCACACGTTTTCTAGGAGAAAACACCACCCAGAGAGGTATAATTACCTCTTATTAGTTACCCACCAGAGAGGTGTAATTACCATATAGTACTTGTCCAGCCGCAGATTGTCAATCCCGTTCCACTCCCGGTTCATCGTCTGCCAGAATGTCTGGATGAACAGGTGTCCTGCAAGGGAGCAAGGAGAAACACCTGCATGTCTGCCACAGTGGGCTGCTCTGCTGATCTGAAAGGGTCTCAAGAAAGGGATGCACTTCCCTAGGATTCCCCTAGTGACAGGGACAGAGCTGTGGGAAGTCAGGCTTGACACTGCTACAATAATCAATTAAACTTGAGAAAAACACAAGAAAAGGCACACAGCTACTTTTAAAAGCAAGTTTAATTACAGGAACAGATTTGTACCTATTTTGTGTTATAAACACACAATTTTGAGCAAAATATCTGTTCTGCACCCATTTCTACCCAAAGTATCTGTTCTGCACCCATTTCTACCCAAGCGTTTTTGGCACTGACTGAGTGTTTCATTTCATAAGCATTCTGAATACCAGTGGCTTAACAGCTCATGAAACAAGGCTGGTTTTGAGCAGGAAACACACAGAACAGTCCATGCAGAATGGAGAAGTAAGGGGACAAGTTTGTTTTGCTACCTGTCCTCAAAAATCTCACCTATATCCCACTGAAGACACAACTCTTCTGCATCAGACAGAAAAATCCTTCAGCTCCTGCCTCCCTTAATGGAATCACGCTGACCAGTTGGACAAAAAGGAAAGAAACAGCCACCAAAATAGCCCCTCTGTCTGCCTGTCTTTATTCTGGCACTGTGATAGTGGAATCACCAAAGAGGGAAGCACCCTACAAAGCATTAGGTAATTCAATAGTACTTACGAGTCTCTGTATTCTGAAACACGTGGATAAGCTGGGAGATATTGGCTGCAAGTTCCTCCTAAAAGTAAATAAATAAATATAGTTAGTGTAGCATGTTTTAGAGTTTGGTCTCCTCACTAAACATATGACCAGCAAACAGCAAGAAGTGTGAATTTCATGAAACAGCTCCCAAAATGAAAACCATTCTCTCAACAGCTGCTTTAGTACTGCAGTTATCCTTGCACTGGGACTAGCTCAGCTGGAAGAGGAGTTTCAAGGGTATCAAAACCTGTTCATTTCACCAGATTAAACCATCTTTCTAACAGCAGACAAAATTAAATTAGGAGGAGAAGAACTCCATGTATTTGAATTAATAAATGATGCAAAACTTACAGGGCACTGCTCTCATACAGGTCTCTGTGAAGGGGTGTGAGCTATGTGTGAGATAAACCTTGTTCATGCAGACAAGTGATCTGAAAATTGAGGTTACTGAGAGCTGCTACTCCAAAACCAGCATCTTTGGAAAGCAGCGAGACAAAACTAGTAGAAGTTGACAAAAATATGCAGTAGGGACAAATTTGGTAGTAGAGGAAGTGCTGCTGAACTAACAAAGGAAAAGGAAGTGTGGAACTCACACTAAAATCTGCACAAATGTTGTAGCTGCAGTGAAGGGCAACCTGCTGTTACTGTTTTAGTTACACAGAGTCAACATTCCACGAGGCATCTGTTTTAGCTCTCATTTTGAAAGGTAAACAGCTACACCTGCCCTTCAGAAGGTGACTCCAAAGATGATCTGTTCATGTTCAGATCACCGAGTTACAGTCACCTCTTTTGCACGTACCACAGATGGGCTGCAGGGGAAGGGGAAAAAAAAGAATTTTCTCCATTTTAAATTATTAAATGTCACTAGAGTGTATGTTGGAGGGCCCCCTCAGGCAAATACAAACCCAGTTACTGTACCTGAAGCAGAGGTTTATCCTGCATCCACATACAATAGAAAAGGCCTTTCCATATTTTCAGCAGTTCTTCCTGACTGAAGCCACCTACAGTACAGAACAAGTCTGAATTAAAGGAAAAAAACCCACACATTTTCCACCAAAATATTTTCATGCAGTTCTCTCTGCTCCCTGCTTTCTTCTCTGTTTTTGTTCTTTTCTCTGGGCTGCTACTGTAAGCACATTAACTGGAAGGCAATCTGGCATAGAACAGTGATGGAAACTGTAAGCTTCTATCTTGTACTGAAACAACAAAGATTTCAAAGCAATCACAGGTAAGATGAATATCAAGATAATTCTGATAAATGCCTCTAGCATATTTTTAACACTAAGTCTGAAAGAAATTTTTAATGAGAATAACAAATAGTTTTACAAGAAACATGGTTTTTTTGGTTGCTGTTTTAAACAAAAGTCTCACACTCTACCAGTAGTTTTACTCCTTACTAGGGGTTTCTTTTGATAAAATAATCTTATAGCAATCAACACATTTATTTCTACGTTAAACTTTATAGTCAAAGAGCCTGAGCAACTATAATGACAGTTTTTTGATACAGGCAGTCTTGGGATGTGCTAACACCTGAATTTTAACAGCAAAAAAATATTTTCACATTCCAGAAGTAAAGTACTACATGGAAAGCCACTAATACTTGCTCAAGAACTGGATTTTTCATTACATCAGGTAAATTTATGTGAAGTAAAATTATAACAGTACACTGTTACAAGGCAGCTACAATGACCTACTACAGCTATTTTCAAACTATGGCCTATTAAATACTCCCAAGCAATCTCATGAAAAATCACTTTGATCATCTTCAGTAAGCTCAAATTTGATCCAAAAAGATCAGTCTCAGTGGTCTGCCAGTCAAAAAGCTTGAGACACAGTGCAAGATCTAAATTGTGCACCTTCCCCTTGGACCAAGTCATTTCAAAGCAAAATTCACTCAGACAAAAACCTGCAAACACATTAGCCCTGCTTGCTTGAAAAGGAAGGAAATATGCAAAATCCTATGTAAGAAGCAATGTGTCCAGTAATATTAAGCATTAATTATAAATTTCACTTAGATTTGACAGTACTGTTATGATAAAACATGAAACAAATTCATTGACTGATTTACTATTCATTGAAATATTAAAATAACATTTCTTAAGGGAATTGTATGTGACATACTGAATGGTAAGAAGCAGTTCTAACCTCGCAGGCAGCATTAACCCTACAGAGGCATCACCTGCTACCTGTAAATGTGCTCAGGAGTTCACAGAATTGAATCAAAGAATTATTCAGGTTGGAAAAGACCTCTCAGATAATCACTGCAAGGCCAGCACTAAACCATGTCCCCAAGTGCCACATCTACACATCTTTTAAATCCCTCCAGGGACATTAACTCCACCATTGCCCAGGAAAGCCTGTTCCTGTATTCTGAGGAAGGAAAACACAGACTTCCATGAGCTTTTTTTGCTTTTCATACACACAGGGCTTTTTAAAGTGTCCTAGGCAGTCCTGTGTCCACTTGACATAAGACTCAGACCAAAAATTAGAGCAATTTTCTTATCCTAGTGCCTCAAAAGCGTAGTTTCAAGACTGTGTTTTCTGTTCAACTTTATGTGCTGCCTCCAGCCACAGCTGGCAAATAAAAACCACTAAAGTAAGGTTATTTTAAAACCTGGATGCATTATATTAGCAACCACAATGCCCAGAACTGAAGGCTTTCTATACTTTGAACCTATCCTGAGAAAGATTTTGGCTTCAGGGCTTGAATTGTAACTGTCCCTGTGCACAGTAACTCTGTTCTGTGTATTGAGGGAGCTGGCATCAATGTTACAACCACTAAGAACTACTTTACTTGCCAGCCTTTCTGTCTGGGAGTTGGGCTGCTTTGACACTGCTATCATTGCATTTGTTACAATTTTTCCTATTCTAGATAATTGCAATGGACCAGATCCACACAGGCACATTTCAGTGGAAATTATGGAAATGCTTTACAGATCCAGGCCCAAGTAAGCACAGCTCTGTCAGACAGGGAACTCCCTCAGCAATCTGCCCTCTTTTACTAAGAGTTATTTCTGTTTACTATTCTTTCATCCATTCATTTGGTAGTTCAATGGCTTCTACAGAGTTTAACTTCTTGCTGAAAATTAAGAAGCTCCCTCAGTCTTAGCACAGACCACACAGAGCAGTCCTGTCTATATAATAAACACCTGACAGCCCTGAACATCAGGTGAACTCCAGCACTTCTGCCAAAACTCAGCACATTCCCAACTCCTCAGGTCAGGGCACCTTACCTGGCTTGCCTGATGTGTGAATCCTTCTCAGAACATTGGATGGGTATAATAATATATATTATAATTGCTAATTAATAAATAACTGCTAATAAGAAATAACTTTATATATACAACTTTAAGTGCTAATTAATTAATAATTTTAATAAACCCCTCTCTTCTGAACATGCTTTTTCTCCAAGCCCAAAGAAGTTAATCTTTGTTTCAATACTACCAGTTTGAATAGTACCTAACAGCAAGTACATCTGAGAGCTCTGGAAATGAGTCACCCGTGTTTCCTCCTCATTTGTATTCCGTGGTGGGCTGTTTTTAACATGCAAAAGGTTCACAGCCCAACTGAGCAATTTCCTTGTGATGGTTTCATGTTTTAAAACAGTGCCTGAACCTGCAGCCTTTTCCCTCAGTTATGGGCACCCTGTGCTTCCTGTGGCTGCTTCCACAAACTGCAAGGAATCTGCACTTTCCAGTGAGATCACAGAGCACCACTGAACACACAGCCCCCCTTGGAAAGTCTCCAGAGCTAAAAAATAGAAAGTACCTGAGAGGTACATGGTGTACACCATCCTAGTCCCCAGGCAATCCCTAGATCTGTGTTAACTGCCAGGATTGGGATAATGCCTGTTTGGCTCCCTGGCCTGACCCTGTAAGGCTGTTCTAGGTGTCCTTCCCTCTGTCACACGTGGCTAATGGGTCAAATACTACTTGGAAAGGCGAATTCACACAGGCTCAACCAGTACTCTAGCACTGCACCTGCAGTTCAGCTCTTGGGGTCAGCTCTAGGCTGGTTCTCCAAAGCCATATATATATATATATATATATATATATATATACACACACACATATATATATACATATATATATATATAGTATATAAAATATAGATGTAATATGCAATAATTTAAATGTATGGTAATACAATAATGTAGAAAGCAGCTTATAAAAGATATGTTTTATATAAAAGAAACATAAAATATAGATTATACATTACATTATATGTAATATGAGGTACAGGAATAACACACATCCATGTGGAAACTGTGCACATGAGGCACTTTCAGGCACAGGGAGCTTCAGACGGGCCTTGCCAGCTTTAAACTAACTTCAGGGACATCACTGAATTCTTATTTCTAAGGTGCCGATATACAGCTCCAAGTAGAATTTTTGGAAAAACGTAGGAAAAAAAGCATTTGATACTATGAACTGAAAGTAACAGGCAACCCAAATGGGTTACACAGAACCAGCTGCAATTACATACGTGCTGAAAAATAACTTAACTTTCCTCGATTCCCTCCGATGCTCCTGAACATCAGTCATGAAAACACAGAAGGTGAAACTTTCACCTCACAGAAACAACAGAAGGTGAAACTTTATACTGCATACCCCGGGGTGTTTCCAGCCTGGGTCACTTCAGTGCATTTCCTTGAGAACGAGAGCCCAGGAGCCAGCCCGCTCCCATCCCGGATTCGTTAATAACTAATTATAGGCCATAATTTGTTAATGGCCTCTCGTTCGAGGCCTCGAGACCCTCCCTTGATCCAAGCTGATCCTTGCCGAGCCCCCCCGGTGCCCGCAGACCCTTCCCGAGCGAGGATCCCCGAGCGCCTCGGCTCCGGGCGCTGGGGCTGCGCCTGAGGCAGCACCGGGGCAACACGTGAGTGTACATGGGGAAATACACGGAAATACAAACAAAATAAAAAAAAAAAAGTTAAAACTAAAAGCAAAAAGTAAAGTAAAAGAAAAAAAATTAAAAAACAAAATTTAAAAACCCGAGAGGAAGCCCCGAGGAGGCGTGCCGGGCTCAGGGCGCACACGTGGTGCTTCCTTCCGTCCCCATGCCGTCCGGACAGGGGCCGGGGCCGCCGCTGCCTCCGCCAAACACCGGCACCTGTCCTTGTCTCCGTCCCTGTCCCTGTCCTTAGCCCGGTCCCTGTCCGCCCCGCCGGCCCCCGGCCGGCCCCGGTCCGTACCGCCGGGCCGCTGGGTCCGCACGCCTATGTAGCCCCGCAGCTTCTTCAGGGCGCGGTCTCGGATGCGCTTCTCGTTGGCGGCCAAGCGCTGAGCGAACTGCACCTCGGGCGGCTGCACGGCCGCGGGAGCCATGGCCCGGCCTGGCCGCGTCCCTGCCCCGTCCCTGTCCCGCTCCTTCCCCGCTCCCGGCCCGGCCTGGCCTGCCCGCACCGCGCCGGGCTGTGCCTGATGCCGTCAGCGACGCCGGCCTCTGCCGTCAGCGCGGGGAGGCGGAGCGCGGGGATGGGCGCGGGGGCATCGCCGGGTTCGGGGCTCATCGGCACCACCGGGGCCGGCTCGCACAATAGTGGCATCCCCCCGGGGTCTCCACCGGCCCGGGCACCCCACAGATCACAGAGTCAAGAAGGCTGGAAAAGAATCTCTGAGATTACCGGGGCCAGCCGGTGTCCGGTCTCCACGCTGCGGACCGGCCCTTGGCACTGGGTGCCGCGTCCGTCCTGGATGGAGGGGCCAGAGCGGAACACAGCACCTGAGATGCGGCCTCACCTGTGCCCCGTATAGAGGCACAATCACTGTCCTGCTCCTGCTGGTATTGCTGACACCAACCAGGTGCCATTGGCCTTCTTGGCCACCTGGGCACACCTGGCTCACGTTCAGCCTCCCCTGCCCAACACCCCAAGTCCTCCTCCGGGCAGCTTTCCAAACTCTCTTTCCCCAGGCTGGAGCTTCAGGGTTTTGTTGTGCCCCAAGTGCAGGAGCCAGCAGCTGGCCTTGTGGAACCTGCCAGCACTCGGTCCTCCCATCCAGCCTGTCCAGATCCCCCTACAGAGCCTCCTTGCCCTCCAGCAGATCCTCCCTCCCTCCCTCCCATCTTGGTGTCAGCCCTGGAGCCTCCAGCCCCAGCGGCGGCACCACGGCAGGGCCGGGCTGCAGCTCCCCGCAACCCGGTATTGTCCCGGCATTGGCACGGTGTTCTCCTGGTGTTGTCGCGGTGTTGGCCCAGTGTTACCCCGGTGTTTTCCCGGTATTGTGCCGGTGTTGTCCCGGTATTGCCCCAGTGTTATCCCGGTGCTGTCTCGGTATTGTCCCGGTGCTATTCCAGTGTTATCCCGGTGTTGTCCCGGTATCGTCTCACTGCTACCCCAGTGTTATCCCGGTGTTTTTTCCCGGTATTGTCCCACTGCTACCCCAGTGTTATCCCGGTACTGTCGCGGGGTTCTCCCGATGTTATCCCAGTGTTATCCCGGGGTCGCTCTGGGCGGGGCTGGGGGCGGAGCCTAACAACCAGGCCACGCCCAGACCACGCCCCATAACGCACATACCCAATCGGAGTGGGCGCTGTCACATCGGAGGCGTGGCCGTAGCGGGTCCCTTCCCGCCCTCACGCCGTCCTGCCCACCCCCCAGCCCCGCACGGCGCCGCTGTCGCCGCTGTCGCGATGTGGCGCAGCGCCGGCCTCGCTGGCGACGCGCAGGTATCGCGAGCGGCCCGGGGGCGCTCGGGGCTGGCTCTGAGCCTGGACCCGGCCCGGGGGTCCGTGCGGGCGTGGGTGCCCCGAGGAGCAGGAGGAGCGGGGGTTGTGCGGTGCTCCTGGGCCTTGCGGGGCCCTGAGGGGGCGATGGCGGGGCCGCAGGAGAGCGGAGCGTGGTGGGGGCTGTGGAGGCACCCTGGGCTGGTGGGGGGTGAAAGGGGAAAGGGCTGGCAGTGGTTCCTCGCTGGGGGCTCTGCCCTGTTCGGCAGGGAAAGGGGGTCCTGCTCACACCAGGCAGGAAATGAGCTCAGGTGCATTGCTGGGCGACTTCACCCCTGTGAAAGATCTCCGTGAAGTCAAATTTCCTATTTCCAGGCACCTGCTGTTATTGTACGGACTGCACAGAAAATTCCTGTTCTCCCCTGTCTGTATTTGCCTTTAATATACTCTTGTAGTGCAGAGAGATGTGGAGAAGCTGCTTAAACAGAGAGAATAAAACTTGTCTACTGTAATAGCAGTGCTGCAAAGACATGTGCTTACTGTGGGAACTGCAAAGGAGAATCTTCTCCTTGCTGCATATTTCATATCTCAGCACCAGCTCTGGTTCAGCTTCTGCTAGTGAACAGAGCTATTTCTATGTACCAAATTTTGCTCTGATTCTGAGTCGTGCTGAATTCTCTCCGTCATTCATGGTTGCTGACACACAGATGGCATTCCTCTAAAGATTCCTCTTCCCATTTGTTTGTTCCACACTTTCTTGAGACCTAGATGAGTGGAACTTTTCTAGAGTCATGTCATGTAGTGCTACTTGGCCTTATGAACCTTGCCATAAACATATCCTAGATGCAACTTAGAGCTTACAGTTCAAAAGCAAGATCTTTCTTCCATGTCATCATTACATCTCTGAACCTGGAGAGGTGGGACTCACCTGTCCCAAAAATCTCTGAATTTGAAAGACAGCTGGGAAAGAAATAGAGTAGGAAGCAAAACTGAAAGGAAATGTTCAATCTGAGGAAGTAGGGAAGCAGAAAGAATTGCAGGGAATGGTTGGAGACGATGACTTCCATTTGTCTTGTGAGTCTGCTCTTGAGAGGACTGTGGGGATGGCACATTTCCAACCTGTAGGAGATGAGATTTTGGTTTGTTAACCTTTTCCCTCTGGAATAAGATGTGACTCATAAAACATCTCATTTTGTCAGCACTGTTCTCAGTGCAGTGCAAAGCAGTACTAAGATATAACTTTGCTTTCTGAAAGCATTTTAAGTGATTGATGTTTTAGTCAAAACATCTTAAAACTTCCTTTTGGTTGGTGTGTGTCCATCAGCCTTTTTATGAGTGCACATGTATGTACATCAGAAATTGGACTTTATGGGGGTTTTTGTGCAGAAATTGCTCTGTAATTTTAAAATTAACCCACATTCTGTTGGAATGTTGAATGAAAATAATTATATATATATATATATATATATATATATATATATATAATAGTTTGGCAGGAGAGGAAGCTAATAAACATTTCTGTCTTACCTTGGGATTAAATTGGGTTTAAATCCTGAGACTGGGTTGCAGATGGCTGCAAATAATTTTTGCTCTTCACAAAAGATAAATTGGTTTGAAAACTCTACACTTTCCTCCGAAAGAGTTGTTGTAATTTAGGACTGAGGCTCTTGCAAATGTTTGAATTAATTAAGAAGCTGAGTGCTCATATCCTTTACGACAGTCATGAAACAACAGCTTGGTGTGTGCTGCTCACATTTTAAAATGGGAGTGTTAATTTTTGCAGCATTCCCAGATGCATTGCACACGTTTTGGGTGAAGAAACACATGAAGAGATGTAATGCTATTTACTTAAGGTCACAGTGGCAAAAATTAACATTACAGTCAAAGGGTCAACCTCAGAGACTTTTGGGTTTGACTGCCGGATAGATCTCGTTGAAAAGTTACAAATTGCTGAAATGATGTCATAGGGAGGAATATTTCTGTGCAAGAAAAGAAATTGAAGCAGAAAAGCACTACAGGACTGTAACAGTGTCTTTGGTTGGTTGTTGGTTTGTTTTTGTTTTGCTGTTTTATTTCAGAAGGCTGAGACCAAAGAGGAATTCGTAAAAGTTAGGAGGAGAGATTTGGAAAGGCTGACAACTGAAGTTATGCAACTGAGGGATTTCTTACCCAAAATAGTAAATGGAGATATCCTGGGGACATTCCAGAAGCTGGATGCTATTGAATCAAGTGAGTAGCACCATCTTACAAGCTCTTGCAGTTTCTGCCAGAACTGCTCAGAACTAACTGTTGTGCTCCAGAAATAGCTGCAGAGTTTATGGAGCTATTCCAGATTCAACTCTGTTGTTCAGTGACTGCTTCAGTAAATTAATGTGTTTGTAGTGAAGAAAATTACAAGCTGCCTTAGGAATAATCAGACATGTCAAATTAATCTTTAGAAATATTTTACTGTGGATAAAAACATATGTAGTTCAGGCAGTAAGGGAAGCTGTATGAGGAACAAAAAGTGTTTTCCTTTTGAGGAAAGGCAAAAACATTTTGTTTTTCAAAAGGTGACTTTCACAGAAAAAAAAAAACCCAACAAAATAATGGTAAATTACAGTGGGTAAAAATTTGAAGGAAGAGTGAGTTAATCTTGTATTTGGCCTGTCTTGTTTTTTAGCTTGTATGCTTTACTAATAAAAAAAATATTCTGTAATAAAAGTCTTTTTATTGCTGTCCCCAAAGTCCATTTTTTCAGTGTTGGGTTTCTCTGTGCATTATTTTTTCCAAAAATAACTCCACTCCCAGCATGCCATAATAGGAGTCAGCTCCATCCCTGCTCCGTAGTTTACCTGCAGCTCCACAATTTACCAGGATTTGGGTTTTCCTGAAAAGACATGGAACAATGAGAAAAATGAGATGGAACATGGAACAATGAGACACATTACAGACAGTGTGTCTCTTCTAGAATACCAAGTGATAAATGGAAAATTAATTTGCAACATGCAGCTAAGGAAAAGCAAGGTAGAGCCTCAAGGCCTGTGTCTGACCATGTCATATATTGGGGCAGAGCTTCCAGCTGCCTCAGTGATCCCCTTTTTGGGGAGATCCTTCCATGTCTCAAGCAGTGGATAGGATCTGGAGGTGTTCTCTCTTGCAAGGCATCAGGGACTGTTTCCAGTTGTGTTAAGTGTTCAAGATCCTCAGTTTTTACCTACTTGTGTTCAAGATCCTTAATTAGTTTTTACCTACTTGTGTTCAAGATCCTCAATTAGTTTTTACCTTCTTGTCTTGAGATTCCTCTCCCTGATCCTTCTTACATTCCTTGTGCCAGGCACCAAGGAGACACTGTCCATCCAGAGCAGGCTCATGGCATCAATATGGGGATTTTAAGACTCCTTGAAATGTTCTGCTGGCTGCCCAGAATTCTCTGGGTCTTCTAGGGCAGGATCTGAAGCTGAGACAGCTTTTGAATTCTCTGGGGTCTTTCTCCACAGTGGATGGAGATTTCTCTTGCATGAGTGAGATGTGGTGATGAGGTCATTTGTATATTTATGCAGGCTCTGGCCACTGTGTTCCCCTACAAGTGGACAGGTCAAGTGGGGATTTTTGCTGCTCCAGTCTTCCCCTACCTCTGCAGCATGAAATAAAGCAGACTGGGAGCATACAAATCATTAAGGATTGGACATCATGGGGACACAAGCAGCCCTCACTCTCAGAATGGTGCTGTTTGTTACATACAGCCACTTGGTGTGGCACATGAGGCTCACAGGAGTCCTGGCTGCTCCTAGAGATATTTTTTCATATTGTTCTTACAGAAGCCTAATGTGTGATTTGTACATCTCCAGACTTCCATCAGCTGTTGCAGTTTCCTGGGTACTTGAGCAGCAGAGTCTCCTTTCCCTCAGGAAGTGCAGATTTCAGTCAGAGACTTTCAACATGTCTGACCCATTGTGAGACTGATGGAGCCTTGAACAGCTTTGAGAAACCTTGAGATCTTTGCACGTTTCCCTGGTGTGTGCAGGTCAATAGGACACCCATTTCCTGGGGGTGATCTCTGAGATCTGAGCTGGCAATGCTCAGTGCAGCCAACACCTGCTTTTCAGGCTGCTGTCAGGGTCTTCATTAAGATTTTTGTCAGGGTAATTGTTCATTTCTAAAAGAGGGTTCTGTTTTGTTCTTACTATCCTTCTCAGGAAGAGTGCTTGGCCCCAGAAATCTTAGAAATACAGCTCCAGCATTTTTATGTATTATTATGAATATGTTTAATGGAACTCACTCCCCTTGGGAAGTGTTAAAAATAGCATTTAACATTGATCTGGCATTTGGATCAGTAGAGTTGGAGTTCCATCACTTGTTGGGATTCATTCCTATTGTACTCAGTTCTCCACCTCCCAGAGCTTTGAGATCAGATCTCTGGTCCAGAAAGTCCCTGGTATGACCTGTAACTTTCTGTGGATGAGACCAAGTGTACCTCACATCTGAAATGGGGGCCTTCTCTTCTTTCCTGTGCCCAGTGTCTGCTTCTGCTTTGGAGCCTCTACCTTGGGAGCAAGTGCCACTTCTTCCCAGAGTCTGATTTAGCACTGCAGTGGTGCAGTTACATATTTCTGCTTTGTGTGAAGGTGCCACTTCAGTTTTTTTGTTGCTCACCCAGGTTGGTAGTAGTGAAAGCTGCTTCTTTCTCTTGAGAGCAAAGGCACAGCTGGGAGAGCTGACTGGGCATAGCAGGAGAGCTTCCACAAATGAGGAACAGCTAGAAGTAAGTCTCTTTTCAGCAGCTTCCACTATTGTCCTGTTTTGCCCCTTCTACATAAAACATTGTGACACCTTAGAGGGTGTTGACACGTCCTTCTTTGATCTGAAGCCCTTTAAAAAGTCCAGGTTGCATTGTGATAACACTCAGTAGTCATTATAATTCCCCTTCTGGCTCAGGTTTGGTTCTAGGACCTTTGAAGTTTGCTGGTGAAGAATGTGGCATCTTTGTGTGTCTGCTGGATTCAGGTTGGATCCATCCTCTCAAAGGCTGGAAGTGATTCTTTTCCTTCTGGAGAGCTTGTTTCCTTGCAGGAACAGAGATTTTCACTGGATGAACTTACCTGGCAAGGCTAAACAGGCTCTTGGCCTGCTGTAGGTAAGCAGAGAATGTTCTGCTCCTGCTCAAGACATTTTGCTGTCAGCTTCTTAGGACTCACACCCACACAGTCAGAAGCGCATGAGACTGAATTTTCTTCACTTGGCAGATGGGAAGTTTCTTGCCACTGACCAGAGTTATCCTAAAAACCCAATTAATCCATTCCTCCCTTCATTCTTTCCCTTTAGACTGCAGATTGAAAAGAAGTGAGTTGCTCAGAGAGCATGTCCTGGCACAGAGATGTTTGTCAGCACTGAACCCTTGCCTTGCCTCTTTCCTTTCTGCTAAAAAGTGTTGCTGGCTTGGAATCACACAAGGGCTGAGTGGAAATATGTTCTGCTCTTCAGATAAATCAGCCACAAACAGCTTTTCTCCTTTTATACAGGCTACTCAAAGCAATGTGTGTATACTGAAGATGATAAACTTGTCAATTAGGACCAAAACAGGAAGATATTTATTTTCAAATCATGTAGAATTACTAAACAGAATGCCAGAATCCAAGTTCTTTATTTAATAAGAACATACTGGGATAATTTATAATGGTGTCTTTTTATGATAGAATTTGATATGATTTTTAGTAATTACATTTAAAAATGCTGTCACATGTTGGGGAAAGTATTTCAAGTATGTTAAGCTGTACACCAAACTGTCATGTTCAAGGGTATGGTGTTCGAAGTGGGGTGTAATTTATTTTTTTTAAACTAACCAAGGTTACAGTAGATGCTGTTTGGATTTTACTTTTTGGAACTACTTAAACATGTTTCCTTTTTTTCAGTATAAATACTAAGCATTCAAGACTGTGATTTTTTAAAGTAAAATATAATACACAGCTATTGTTAAAACTGTCCTTCAAAGAGAATTTTTTAAATAGGCATCATGCTGGTGAAATGGAATGCTTTAAACTTGATTTCTGTTCACTAAAATAAAGTGCTTAAATTAGAATGAATTTCTGATAACATCAGAAATTTGATAACATCAGAAATTAATTTTATAAGGGAATCAAAAATTTGCTTGTAACTGACATAATGTTTAAATAGTTTATAATCATAGAATCACAGAATGTGTTGGGTTGGAAGGGATCTTAAAGATCACCAGTTCTAACCTCATTGCCATGGGCAGGGACAACTTTCACTTGCCCAGGTTGCTTATCCTACTTTATAAATACTGTTTAAAATATTTGGAATAGTTGCTTTTCATTCTTCTTATCCGTGTGAGTTGTAAATTGTAGATTAAAACCCTCACTTTTGACTACTGTTTGTATTTTTCTTATGTTTTTAATACAGTCACTGACTTAGGTGAAATTTCACTCACAGAGTTTTCATAGAAACCAACATGAAAACAAAGTAGAAAACGGAGTAAATTTTTAAAAATCTTCCCAACCCTCAGTATTTAACAGCCAGATGTGATTGTTTTCAATCAGACGTGTTGGTTTCCTTTCTCAGAGCTGTAGGGTGTGAGATTCCCGTTTGGCCACAGGGAGGTGATCTCGCACAAGCAAACGGCTGAGGCACCTCAGTGAAGCCGCCCTTGGTGGATTTCTTTGCTTCAATGCAGGCCCAGTGACCACAATGTGTTCCTTCTTTCTTTTATCTGATTTATCCTGTCACAGGCCTGGAGAAGAAGGAGGAGGAGATAGAGCAGCTGAGGATGGATTGTGAACACTTCAGAGCCCGTCTGGAAACAGCCCAGGCAGATTGCATGAGAGAGAAGAAGGTAGATGTGCTGCCAGGGTATTGATATCTGTGTGTTTGAGTTCTAATAACAAAAGCAGAAATTATACAATTTTCATGTCATAAAATGAATCCTCAGTCTCAAAAACAATTTGGGATTTCTATCCAAATAGTCATCCATATCCATGTTAACATGTTGAAGTAAAACACTGAGTATTCGGGAAGATCATGGCATAGCTGGAATCAAAAGGTCCTTCACAGAATCAGTTCTTGTGAATTTAACATTGCTATAATATATTTTCAGAGAGGACAATAGGAGATAGTTCCCGCAGTGCAATGTACAGAATGAAAGCAGCCTCTCTTGGTTTGCTGTGAGCTGTGTACCTTTGTGTAGTGTTAATAATCTTTCTCAAAGCACCTATTGATCCAATTGCCATGTACAGCTGAGAATCAAGGAGCAATTTCAGGGCTTCTCTTGCTCTGTCAATATTGTATTTAGTGATTATGAGAGGAGAGATTCTTAACAATTAAGGAATAGCAAAGACACTGACTTCTCAGTCTGTGAAGCCGTTTGGGTTCAAATGATTCTCTGGGAGAATCAGAGGTGATTATTTGCTGCAAAAGTTCATTTCCTTGGAGCCACCTGCAGTAGTCAGCAGTTGGGGTTGTACAGCTGGCATTTGCCAGCCTTGGGATTGCACAAGGACAGATGAACCACAAAACTTACTTCAGTTTTGAAAAGGAATAGTGAAGAGTTCAGAAATGCACTTTCAGTGCATATCTGTGTAGACTAAACACTCTGGAATGAAGTTTGATATGATGGAATTGTTGTCAATCTGGATATTGCTTATTTCAAAATGAATATCTTCTGGGATAGATGTTGCAGTTCAGCAGTAGGTACAGAGTTCATTTGCTGTGCACTGAGGTCATCAGTTGCAGGATAAATTTGCTATGTAATTGAATGTTGTTGCTTTAGATATTAATGAAGCAAGTCCCACCCATGATTCCTGTTAATACTACAAAATAAAGGGCAGGTGGTTTGAGTTTATGATTTCTTTTGGATGAGTTTTATTTAAAGCATGGATAGTTTACTAGGAGCAGTTGTTTTGGTGTTTCTGCTCAAAGCTCTTCATGTCTTTGTTGTTGTGCAGTGTGTGGCAGTTGTGTGACTGGGTTCTGTTAAATGCCAGTGGATTTATTTCAGTGAATTGTGCTCATGATGTTGTGAAGTCCTTTAGCTTTCAGGATACAACAAGGTGGTGTGTGTATATGAGTGACTTTTGTTCCTCTTAATCACTTTTCTGGTGTTTTTCATTTGGTTGCTGTTCTGCTCTAGGCATCCTTGTGTAGAGTTTCTGAATTATTTTCTACCTATTTATCTTCTGAAGGAGAAGAAAATTATTCACTGAAACAAACATGGAATAAATGCATTTCTGGTTGAGCAGTGTCCCTTTCTGAGGCCGTCATAAATCAACATTTTGCATTCCAAATTCTCTGTGCAGAGCTGGATCACTGGTTAGGGAATTGCTGTGCTTTCTGAACCTGAGCAGAACTTGAAGTGCAGATGTTATTCTTGGCTGATGTCTCCTTTGTCTGACTTTTTGCAGTTCCATACTTGGGCACTGCTGTGTTCTTGTGCCTTGACCTTTTCCTGAAGGTGGTGGTGTTGCATAGCACAGGGATTACTGGGTGGTGTGAGCCCTTAGGAGTGTTGCTTCCAGCCAGGTTATTTGCTTTTGCAGGCTCTGTTTATTTTCCTGGCTCTTGCATGTACTATTTTGTTTTCCTTGCCTCATTTCTTTGTTCTGGTGTTGCTTTTGATCTATTAAAAATTCTGGCATTTTTTCTGCTGGCTTTGCATGCTTGTTGGGGGATCTAGATTTGGTATTACTGGGTTTTATGTCTTACTCAGTATTAGCATCCAAATGCAAATAAAATGTATTAAAGATACATTTCCCTAAGACTAGGACAGTGTGGAAAAGACAGGGAGAATATAGGGATTAGGCAGGAAGATGCCTGAGGACATTTTGTGGATGCACATGGTGGCAGAAAAGCTGATAGGCCTGGCAGTGAGTCATGTAAAAGCTGGAATTTGGCTAATTTGCTTAAAAACGATCAAAGTATTAAGAAATAAGAGACTTTTCCTGGGAGTTTCTGCCTGTGGAAATCAGGAGCAAGTGTCAGTCTTTTGCCTGTGTAGATGAGAGAGATTCCAGAGAGTAAATGCACACAAAAATCTGCTTGAGAAATTAAACTTGAACTTTACAAATCCTCATCTGTGTGTTCCATCAGCGGCAGTGCAAATCAGGCTGCTTGTGTGACCAGGAGGTAGTTGGTGACAGAACACAGCCCTGTACTGTTTGACAACATATTATGTAAATTTTCAGATGAGTTTACATTTCTATTCTTTACAAACCCTCAAGATGAAGCATTGAGGTGAACCCCAAAACCAACAAGATGCTTAAAGTCTTGATGACAATACATGCTTGAACATCTTGTTCTGTTTAGCTGCTTTCACAATTGACATAGAAAATATTTCTTCTTATTTCCCCATACTTCATCCTGACAGCCAAACACCCTGGGAAGGCTGAGCTTAGGAAGGTGTTTTCTGCAGAGAATTTGAAAATATCATGTCTGTAAAATGGGCGGAGTAAAATCCTTCTGGTTTTGAACATTGTGTAATTTGTGATTCTTTCTTTTAATACTTGAATTAGCATCATTTTTCTGGACTGGCTTTGGTCTTTCCCTTTTCTTTAATACCACCCCACCTGGAGTTAGCTGGGAGCCCCCACCCACGCTGAGACACAGACTGCAGAATTCCTGCCTTGATCTCCCTGTCTGTGCTGGCTCTAAACCAAGAAGTGCAGCAGCTTTGCCACTCCTGTGGCAGCTGGTAGGAAGCCAGTGAGACCTACAATCCTGCCCAATTCCATGATATCCTTCCAGCCAGCTTCCCATGTGATTGGAGAAAATCCTGCCAAATGGAGTTTGTGCTCTGGTTCTATAGGGTTGATTGTTCTCTGTTTATGCTTTGTGGCAGGAACCACTGAGCAGCTCACTTAAGTGGTCATAGAATCATTGTGCCATGGAATAGTTTGGGTTGGAAGGGATTTTGGAGTTGTGTTACCTCATTCCAGCCCCACAACTTTCACTAGATCAGGTTGTTCAGAATCTCATGGATGCACATGAGTGAGTGGTGCCTCAGCTTTCTTGCAATGGAAGGTCCTCCAAACTTCAAACCTTAGGTGTGTTTGTTGGGACTTTCTCTTGGTTTACCACTGCTGCTCAGGACTATGCCAACAGAAAAGAGCTGGAATAGACAACAATATTTATCCTAGGTATCCAGCAACTGTTCCATGTTGGCTAGAACAGAAGCCTGTTTTGAAAAACAAAACAACCCTCCCCTCCTGTAAGATGTCTCCTGTATCTTTTGGAAGGTGTCAGGGAAGGCTGGCCCCTGATGCTGAAATCCCTCTCTCCTGAAGAGACATGGAGCTGTTTGCTCAGGGGGAGATGTCTCCTGGCAGGCTTCTCTAGGTGCCACTCAGTCTCAGGGCGTCACTTGGTTTGACCTTGTGGACAGTTTCTGGTTCCTGTCAGCCTGCACTACTTAGAGACAGCTCAGGAGAGAAGGAATGTGTCTGCAACAGCTCTGGGTTACCCTCCCTTTTCAGAGATGGCCATGATTGTGTTTCTTGTTCTGTCCCTTAGCCTAGAAACTTGGTGTGGGAGACGTGAAGTGCAACCAAACTTTCCTTCTGCTGTTCCAGGAGAAGCTGGAGCTGCGGCAGCAGCTGAACGAGGCCAAGCAGCAGCTCCTGCAGCAGGCAGAGTATTGCACAGAGATGGGAGCAGCAGTGTGCACCTTGCTCTGGGGGGTCTCCAGCAATGAGGAGGCTGTGAAGTCCATTCTAGGAGGAGTAAGTATGGCAGGTGAATACTGACTCCTGGCAATGCCCTCAGGCCTTTAAAGCAAGGACCTTTAAAATAAAGGCCTTGCTGTGGAGCACACTTTGAGGATGTATTTCAGAAACTGTCTGGACAGCAAAAGTGTTTTCTGGTTTGCATGTTCTTTGGGAACCATCCACTCTTGTTTAAGAAGGGTTGGAGCTCAGAAGTGTTATGAATAAATGCAGTAATTATTTCTTTTGTTACCAAATGAGGATTATCTGTTTGCCACCCCACACAGCTAAACAGCAAGGCTACAGTTAGCACAATATCTTCACAAGCTAACAGAAGGAGAGAATAGTTCCTAGGCATGTGCAGGAGTTTCCATGCCTGTGGAGAGCTTGGAGGAGGTATTTCCATGGAGAAAAGACAGATCCATTGATTCTCAACTTCTTTGAACCTTTCTGCTGCCTAAATATGTGAATGACTCTTGGAAATTGAGACCCTAAGTGCTCATGGATCTTATTAAATCATCAATATTAAACATGGGCAAGTAGACTATTTAAAAAAACCCCAATAATAAACCACAAAACCAGAACAACAACAGTTAATGACAATGGTAATATTGCAGCTATCATGATTTCACTGCCAAGTGCAGCTGATGGAATTAGGGGGGACTAAGGAAACAAGCCTGATAAAAATACAATTTTCATTCTTGACACAGCCAACATGAGAAGGAATTGCTGTATTTAATCTGAGTGAACTGATGCCACAGTTTCTTTTGGCTTGATTTTTCAGCAGCATGATGAACAGCTGAGTGAATAGGATTAGTTCATTATAGTAAGTGGTAAACCAATGTGTTTGTGAGAGTTGTTCTAGCTGGGTGTTCCAAAATACAATTACAACTTTATATTGGATATTAGAAAGCTGTACAGTGATGCCTTATTAATGATAACTTCTGATGATTCCAAATCCAAGCAGCAGCAGCTACTAGGAAAAACATCTATAAAACACTGTATAAAGCAAGTAAAATTTAAAGAACAAGGCTAGTTGTTGAAAGCAATCTTAAGTATTCATATTCAGCTGAATTATTTAAAAACAAAACTGTTACCTGAAGATTTGTTTGAAGGTAAAAAACCCAAGTGTGAAGATGCAATACTCTGAGGGTTAGGTTGGTTTGAAATGCAAAGTAGTAATTTCCAGCAGTCATTAAAGCCTGTTGAACTGCTGTACTTCTGGTGAAGATCAGAGCAACATTTGGGGGCATAATTTTCTTGGGATGGTGCATTTAACACTGTGAGAAATGTGCCTGGGCTTGAACCAAGACTCCTAGGAAAAACATAAATGGGTTGTGTGGCATTGTGTCAACCACAGATTGCAACTGGCAGTGAGTCAGGTCATTAAAAGATGATGGAGATTTGTCATACAACATATTTGGTTTGGGTTATTTTGGGACAAGTTGTACAGCTTGTAGCTTCTTCCCTCCTCCCCTGAGAAGGTGCTGTGAACGACGCAAATGCATGAGAACATCAAGGGTGCTTTGAAACTGTTGCTGATATTTAAGCACATGGGGAAGGTGGCATCAATTCAGAATCATGTCATGCCTTACAGAACAATGCCCAAGCTTTTTTCAGCCTTTGAAGCAATACAGAAGTAGAGCTTTCTTCCAGTCCTGTAATGCAAATGGATGAAATGTTAGTGACCAAATACATTTTGTGTCCATAAGGGTTGGGAAAATCAGAATTTAAGCAGCAGATTTGAAATGTGACACAGGTAGTTCTCAAGGCAATGGCAGAGAGATGCCTGCTGGCTTTGCCCATGTTCCTAGAGAGAATTTGAAGAGATGTCCAGAGAAGCACCGTGAGAGAGTTTTCAAGGTTTCCTACCTGCATGTACCAAAAAAGAAGTAAATTAATTTCCATGAGATTGTTTTGGATGTTCTTCAAAAAGCTTCAGCCAGATATGACAGGCTTCTCGCATGGAAATATAACCTGGAGTTTGGATTTCAGAACAGCATCAAGGCTTGCTTCCACTTGAGAAATTTTGGATCCTACAAGGTGTTTTGCTACTTCAGTTGTCTCATATGGTGACAAATGACTTTATATTTAGTGGCAGCTATTTTCCATGTTACCTGGAGCTTTCACACAGGAGTTTCACAGACAGCAGAGGGTTCATTGCACCATGTGAGCTCAAGCACCTTAATGCCTGCTTTCAGAACTGTCCTTATCTCAACATGTGTGGGTGAGACATTCTTCAGTCCCATGAAAATGCCATCAAGTTAATAAGGGATTGTGCAGAGTGTGCAGTGTTTGCTATTTATAAACCTGAAGGGTCAGGAGCTCAGCACTAGTTAAGTAGTGGCTGTGTGGAAAGGAGGATCAGCAGAGGGGACACCAGTGAAACCTCAAGATGCTGGCAGATAGAAGATTTCTCTTGTTTTCTGTGCAACATAGCAACTACTCAGGGTGCTTAGTTACCCTCATGTTCCCATGTGAATGTGTATTTTCATAATGACTTGTTGGGCTCTTCATTTTTTCTCATACCTCTTCTTCAGCTATAGTCAGTGCTTCTGTTAAAATTGCTGTCTTTGAGGAGTGGTGTCCATATGAAAACTACATCCAGCACATGCAGAATTGTACTTACCTTCCTCCTCTTCCTCCATGATCCCTTCCTTCCTGTTGTTCTGGGGCCACAGCATCATTTGTGAAGATACTGTGTTGACTGAGCCTGCTTTTCATCCCCTCCTACTGAAGTCATCCCCAGGAACAGTACATCTTTATTGTGGTGAATGTGCAGCAGTGGAGGAATAAATGGATATTACCACTAGCTTTGCACATACTGTCGAAGCAGTCATTTTGTAAAAGTATGAAGATTTTCAGTCACTTTATAAAATGACTAAAAGTTCAGACATTTGTTGAACTGTCCCATTGGGTCACTGCTGGGAATGACTAAACATTTCATCTGCTTCATGAAACAATTGGAAAAATTATTAAAGACACTGGGAAACCCAGCATTATGGGCTCTCTGCCACAAAATTTGTTTATGAAAGCCTTCATCTTCTGAGTGAAATAGAGTTCCAGCAGTGTTTTACTAGTCAGAATTACCAATAAACAGAAACAGGTCTCTCCATCCTTCTTTGTGGACTCTGCATCCCAGGCCAGGCTCTTTGACCTGCCCTGAGCTTTGTACCAGGTGGAGCTCCCTCAGTTGGGATACCTCCAAGTGGAGCAGGATTGCAGCTGAGGGGAAAAGATGTCCCAAATTACAGCTGTGCTCCTGCTCATGTGCTCTGCTGTGGTGATTGCTTTTTCTCACATGACATGGTTGACTTAAGTTCATACTTTGACCCAGGACAGACCTCAATTTCCTTTTCCAAGGAACTTCTGCATAGCCTGTTACTGCTGTTGAGCAATAATTAATGAGTCCTATTAGGATCCATTTGAATTCTGCTTTTTTTCTGGGGACTTGATTGTTTTCTTAGGAATTTCGTGTTAAGTCTCCAATCTTCAGCTAATTTTGATAAAAGCTACTGCAGGAGGCCAGGTGAATGTGAAACACCTTGTGCAATTACTGCAAAACAAAGAGATAACATTCTTACTTCTGATAATAAGCTTTAATTCTGCTGGTTGATTATATGTTATTGTGTGCTTAGGAAGTAGATATGCAGTAGTTCAGTTTTATTAATAAATGTGGCCTTGAGTAGTTTCCTGTTTTCTTATGAGGTAATGGTTTCAAATATTAGGGGATCAAACATGTCACTCAGTGAATACATGGTATTTTCTGTTGTTTATTTGAAGTAACTGGATGTTTTAATAATTTGTAAGATTGACCAGTTTTACTGTAGCATCTAATAATTATAGTTGCTGTAGTGTGTATAATCTTTCTTCTCCTCCCTACTTGCAGAGTAAAGCAGTAAAGTTTTTCACAATCACTGCCCAGACCATGGAGAGCTTTGTGAAGTCATTAAGTGAAGACATGAAACAGCAGGATTTGGATTCTGAGGAAAATCAGTTTGTATTAGCTTTGGCAGGGATTGTAACAAGTAAGTTAATGTTGTGTCTCAGAATAGCATTCCACACCTACTGGGACTGTGTATTGCCTCACAGGAGCTGCAGTTAATGCAGCTTTTCAAAGTTAAGTTGTCACTGTTGATATCTTGGGTGACTCTCTGGTTTTCTAAAGTTCTGGCAAATTTTGTTGCTGACACTTTTGTTACAGGCACTTCTGTGCTGCCTGTTAAGCACTAGATGGGTAAGAGCTTTTCAGTTCTGAAATTCCCTCTTGCATCCCTCAGTCTGGAATGAAACAAAGACCATTGTACCAGTCCTGTATGCTTACATTAGTGTGTACACATTGAGCAATTTGCTTTGTGAATCACCAGTGGTGCCAACATCTACAAGATTGCAAATTGCAGATGGTGCAGGTAGATCAGCCCCAGCTTAAGGCACAGACTAAGGATTTCCAAAGTGCTTAAAATTTTTTTTACTGTCAGATACACTGCATTTTCACTGTATAAGAGAAGGTTATACACCTGACTTCCATGCTAAATATATTTTTTTAGGTCAAGAAAATAAGTGAAAAGCCACAAATCTGTTGTAGAATGACTGTACTTGGTTTGGGAGGCTGTAAGGCTGATACATCATCTGAATTTCTGTGAAACTATCAAAATTGCACTAAAGACATGATGCAAGATTGACAAAACAGTGGGTATTGGTATAAATAAGTGATTTTTGAATTAACAGCTTTTCTGAATGTGGGATTTTTAGATGTTGGGCTGTCAATAAAGGTAAATAATAAACTTAGTATGTGATGCATTATGCCACTGTACTTAGTAGGGGGCAAGTATAAAGGAAAATAATAAGGGAAAGTCTGCTTTGGAGCAGTAGCCTTTGCAGATAATTTTGTCTTTTGGTTTGTACTTGAATAATGCCACACTTGCAGAGAGGTAGGAAGAATACTTTTGTTGAGTAGATGTTCATAAGAGTTTTGGTTGTGTGATGTGCCAGGTGTATTGAATTGAGTGATTGTAAAATTCTGCAATCCTGTTCCTTTAAAGTGGAACCTGTAATGATCAGCTTTGCTGCAGTCACACATTACCTGTGGATGAATAGAGCCTTTTGTTTCACAATTTACTGTGTTGCTATTGGGACACTGGGCATTCTGAATAAATGCTTTGTTTACCAATGCAGAATTTTGAAGGAGCTTGACCAGTATTTGTTGTTCAGTATTTGCTATATAGGTGAATGTAGTTTGAAATTTATATCACTGCCATAGATCATTCTTCTCAGCTGACCAATCTTTTTAGAGGTCCTGATAATTAGCAGAAACTCCAGTTTGAACATAATTGTTGGTGATGTTTTGGCTTTCCCCCAGATGTGGCTGCGCTGGCGTGTGGCCGCGAGTTCCTGGTCAGTTCCAGTCGGGAGCTGCTGGACACGATGATGCATCTCCTGGGAGACATGAAGCCAGGCCTCTGTAACAAATTTAAAGTGTATGTTGACTTTTCTTGCCCCTTTCAAATGAAATGCATTATCTTGCAGTGCAGCTCAAGTGATGACAGTAGTTTTCCCACTCTCCCATTATTCCTTTCCTGCAGAGGAAACATAATTTTTGGAAGCTCTTTTCCCAGTAGCATTCCTTGCAGATATACTGGGGTTGATCACAAAGCTCTATCCAGGTTTTGTGTCTCTTGGGAAGTCTCTTTAGCACCATAATATTGTAAAGGTGAGCAGGGGTGCCCTCTTCTAGCTTGGGAGGGGGTCATGAGTATGGTGTGAAATAAGGAAGATGTGAGGTCAGGTTTTACAACAGAGAAGATGTGGGAAATGTGAACTCATTTTAATTCCCTCCCAATATGAAGTGTAAAATGTCACATGTCCTTAGTGAAGAAAGTGAGTTATGGAGCTGCTAAGAGCAAAAATTAAATCATTTTAGTCTCTTTAGCAGCCAGATTCACCACACACTTCAGTTTGTAAGAGGCAATGCCTGTAAAGTGACCTTGCAATACAGCTCTAAAGGCAAGGCCCTGTTGCACAGTTCAGCTACTGCAAAAGTGCTTTTCAGCTGATGGAGAGATTAAATAAACAATTGTCTTTGCCTTTTTCTCCAAGACCTTACAAGCTGAGGATATATGGCTTTGGCTGAGCAAATTACTGTGCCTTAACAAGTTCCTCATCTGCTGAACTGTGGGCACTGGTCCTGTACACCTGGTTCATTTGTTCATGAGGGTGGTTTGAGCCTCTGTGGTGGTTTTTTCATAACTACACAACCAATTCATGCCCCAGGCAGCTGTCACAGCTCAGCTGACAAACAGCAGCCCTGTCAGCTACAGTAACTTGACCACATCCAGGCACACATTTAGGCAGGCTGGATGTGATAGCCATGAAATCAGGCCTGGTCTCACTTTGGAGAGGTTTTATCTTGCCTAACCTCAGTGTCAGCGAGGGGATGTCAAGCATTTGCTGCCTGCCTGGGCTCCTTCCCACACTCACTGGGAGGAGATGGGGCTGCCAGGTGATGGCTCATGTGAGGGGGAGCAGGTTGCCCTCTGAAGGGGTTTGCCTTTCCCTGTTGGCTGGTGAGGGGAAAGCTGAGCAGCCTGTGCTGTAGATAGTGGCTTGAAGATTTTTTATTTACTCTGTTTCCCAAGCACTGGGCCTAAAAGTCAGTGGTAGGGGTTTTTTGAGAACATCCCAACTGAAAGAATTGTATGAGAATCTCTGTTTATGAAAAAAAGGTAATTTGTGCCTTCATGTGTATAAAAAAATCAAACCAAATGACCAAAACCAAAAAACAAACCTGAAAAGAGGATCCATGCTGTTTCAGATCTGTAAATGGGGTAAAAATAAAAGAGGACTTTAAGAGGAGGAGAGAAGATGTTCCTGTGCACACAACACTGAATTTCAGGTGGATATGTATCTGTGGGTCCAGATAAACTCTTTGATAATTTCATATTGTATTAATGTAATTGGATTTGAGGGCCTTTCTTTTGAGTTTATATCTTGGGTTTCTTGTTATTATACTTCAAAATCTGCCTGCTTTGCAGAAGAATTACCCATGGTGCTGTAAACTTGGCTGCCAGCACAGCACTGCTGGTAAAATATGCATAGAACAATCCCATGAGGTGGCAGGAATTCAACAGGGGCAGTTTGGTAGGCTAACAAACGGAGGGAAGCTTGGAAAAGAGCTTGCTCAAGGTGGTTGAGAAGTGAGAAATACTAAGCTTGTGTTATAATAGCTTGAATGCAGTGCAGCGATGATATTTTCTGATTCCCACAGAACCAACTTTTTTTTTCCTTACTCTGAACTTGCTATTGGATTAAAAAAATTGCTGTATTCTGACATTAGAGCAAATGCCAGAAAGGACATTTCTTCATGGCCTTGTCAGAGAATGAGGGAGCCTGATTTGCTCAAATGTTTTAGTGCAAAATGTTTCCCTGTGTCTTTCTTTCATGTCCATAATCAAAAAAAAAGCCTTTTTTTTTTTTTTATGAGCTCTGTGTGTGTCTTGTCCCTGTTCAGTTTGGAAAACCTGTTACTAACTAAGACTATATTTTTTTCTTATTCTTTGGGGAGTTTTGCAGTTTCCCAGCCCAGAAAAGAAGGGTTTTGGAGGGTTGGTTGATTTGTTTTTAAATTGTTCTTTGCATGTAAGGTTTTTTAGCTGCTGGTTAACCTCAATCAGCATTTTCATAAGCAGATATGTCAGATGAACTCCCTTTTCTCCTCCCATAGGGAGCATAAGCCAGGGCAGAATGAAAGACAACTGTGAGACAAGGATATAAATTCTAGTGCAATTTCAAAGTTAGGTGAAGATGGACTCTGCAGTCATCATAAATAATGTCTGCACATACATTTTTATATATATTCATACAGAGAGATACATTTTTAAAAAAACTACACCTCACAGATGGAAATGCAATGTATTTTTCCTAAAGTTATCACCATGGTATTGCATGGGAGGACATCAACTTATAATCCAATCAGTTGCAGAAGAAATGTGGCTTTTAATTTTAAATGCTGTGGTTGTCTTTTGCTTAGTTCTGAGGTTTTGCAATTATTTTCTAGCTTTTATTTTCAAAAATATTTTTCATTGCTGTGTGACAAATCAGGGGAAACCATGAGTCCAGTTCTACAGACAGCTGTATCAAAGTAAGCTGATAAAGAGAGGGGTTCTCTTTTCTTCTTATACCAATCCTGTCTTCTGTTTGGATGAATATATAAACAAAAATATTACAGGGAGAACCTGTCACTCACTCCAAAACTGCTGTGATATCCATTGTAGGCTGTGAGTATGGAATAAATATATTCCAGGCATCAACCTGAGTGCTGAGACTGAAATCTCAGGGGTGTCCTTGCCTTTCTGAAATAGCAGATGTGAAACACTTCAGGTTTTCTTCGCTTTGGTGTAGGGTTTGTTCAATGTTTGTAATTGTTACACAGTCAATAAACATTTACATAATTGTTTGTAGCTGTAATTAAATGGTTAAGAACATTTAACTTTGCTTTTGTGGCAGTTGAAAGTAGCCAGTAAAAAGACATATTTAAACGTCATAGTACATTTTATATACTAATCCCATGTATTAACAAGACAAGAAGGGGCTTTAGCTGTGCATTTAATTCTAGATTTTAAAGAAAGCATTGACAGTAGTACAGATACAGTAGTACAAGATGTTAATTAAATTTGGCTTGTCTCAGTAGGAAGAGTATGAAATGCATAATCAAGACTCACTTCACATTTTAGAAAAAAACACCAGAAAATATTGTTTATCCAGTAATCATTTGTGTCAGGTTTGCTTCAATAAGCACTTCTGCAATTATTATTGCAAAAAATATTCACTAAAATGTGCTGATACTGGAGGTGAAGGTGGTTATAAAGGGCCTGGAAATGCTTCTCTGTTGTGCCTAGGTGAGTGTGTTTAATTAAATATGCTGTTATATATTAATATGCCACTGCATTGGCTGGTGGGGTGTTCCAGCACTCCAAAAAACCTCAGCACTTCCCTGCATCACCAGCACCACCAGTCCCTTTTGTCTGCACAAAGCAAACAAGTGAAATAAAAATACAAACACAGCAGCGCCTTTTTACGTCACTTTATTTCTAACTGCAAATGTCAAACAGATTAAGGGGAAAAGACATTCTCAAGAAATGTTAACATTGCCATTATAAGATGATGGTTTATTGATCATTTCCATTCTGGGTGATTATAGGTAGTGCTGTGCTCTTTTGTCAGGGCTTGTTCTGGAAGGCCAGAGCTGCAGGGGCTGGATGAAAGGCAATGTGTGGCCTTTACCAGCTGCAATTTCAGATCCAGAGCACCCCTCCCTGCTTGGCAGTGGCCACTGGTACTGCAGATTTAATAAATCTGCTCTTCCTTCCTTCTCCTCCTTAATAATAAAACTCAGAGCCCATAAATGACACCTCTTAAAACTCAGTTTAGCCTGCAATGGGTCACTGCCTTTTCTGAAGGTGCCCACAGAATGTCCAAAAGTCTGCTGGTGGCATAGGAGCTTAAGCCATGAGATCTTGTTTGAGAATTGGATGTGAGGTGTGAAGTCCATTTGGAATTATCATTTCCCATTTGTTTGGACAGGTTTATCTCAGGCATGAGAGAGAGCAGTAGCCAAGCTGGCTCCAGAACAGAGAATATTCCAGCCCCTCCCTGAGACCTTCTTACTCTTTTCCATGTGTTTGGAATATGTGGTTTAACAGTAGAAACCAAGGTTTACACAACATTGCTTATAAATAATTTGAGATTTATCTCTGTTACCAAAATATAAACTATTAGCACAGGTTTCTGCATTGGTACATGCTTGACACAAATGGCAAAAGGTGCTGAAGCATGCAAAGAAATCACAGGCCCTCAGATGTCCTTTTTTTCAATTCTAGGCTAATGCTAATGTCACTTTACAATGTGAGTATCAACTTGAAAGGCTTGAAGTACATCAGTGAAAGTCCAGGTTTTATTCCCCTGCTTTGGTGGCTGTTGAATGGTAAGTTGCTCTAAGAACCTTGTAAACTCTGACTTTCAGAACTTTGTAGAATTGCTGTAGATGTTGCAAATAACAAACCAGAAATTTATATCTGTACCCTGATTAGCTTTTGACGGAATAAAAGTAAACATAAAGGGCAGATTTCTGGAGGGAGGAGATGTGCATTTCCCACAAAATTTTTGACTGTATGTAATATTCCATTAATGTGAAGTTTAAGGGTGGTAGATTTAAGAATACAGAATGGAGAAATTTGATTGAGTAGTTTAAAAAACTTGTTTCTTGATACCAACTTTAAAATAAACCTTAGCATTAGCACAGGAAAATGTACACATATGGGGGGAAGAAGCCAAGTCTGTAACTTCACTGACCCATTGCAAAAGTGTCCCTTTCTGAGGAGAGGCTTTGTGCTCTAATAGGATTTGGGGCTCCAGGGCTGGAGAGCCATTCCCAGCTGTGCCTTTGGCCAGTGCAGGACTCCAAGGACGTCAAGGACTCGTGTTGTCACTGTCAGGTGCATGAGTGACATCAAGGCTCTGCTCTTTGGGAGGTTTCAAATCCCTGAGCAGGAGCCAGCAGGGATTGACGTGGGCCTGGGCTGGCAGCTGTGCACAGCTCGTGAGGGACAGCAGGGGGACAGAGCTGTGACACTGCCCTGCCTGTGCTTTCTCGAGATTTATGAGGAGATTTTGGTGTGCAGACAGGACTGGGGAGTTTAATTATCCCTCTGTGCTGTTAAAACCTTGCTGGAGTACGACTGGTAAATACTTAGAGCAGCTGAAATGAGGGAGATTGCATCTGCTTTTTCCAGACATTATTTTGATGCTGAGTTTTTGAAAAAGCTTTGGTTAGGGTTGGTAAACTGAAAGCTGTTTGTATAGCTTATGGTTCCCTTAACTGTTTTACAGAAAATGTAGCTGCTCAAGCTTTTCATCAAATAATTTCCTGCTGTGAAATGCCACAGGCTCTCTCTTCCAAGGTCTCAGGAAATTAAGTAATCCTTGTAAGGGAAAGCACCATTTCTATGTTTTTAATATATTTTGGTAAAAATGGGATCCTCAGAGAACATCAAATACATGGTCCTTTGTTCAGCTGTGCTTTGAAATTTTACATGTCTTAGTCCAGGTTTTCCTTTTAATTTATGTTGGCTAATATATACATAAGCTGTTCTAGCAAAAAATACCAACCCAAAATACCCTCAAAGAATCCTGTCTAACTATGAGTTCCCAAATGTGCCCTTCCAATTGTTGTGATAAAACAAAAAAGGTAATAATTTGATGCAGTTTGTTGTCTGAAAAAGGCTCCTAGGTCAAGTAAGAGGATGAAATGGGAAACATTTATCATTAATTTGCAGCTACTAATGGAAATAATAAATAGATTACTCTGCAATTTGGAAGTGCTAATTGCTTATGGCTGGATTGTAGAAAGAAGGATGATCATGGCTAATTCCTTGACTTTTTGCTAATAAACTTCTCCAGTTACAGCAAGGGAGGAGGATCTCAGATGAAGCAGTTCTGCAGGTTCAGATTCCTGACTTTGGAGGAAATCTGCTTTCTGTCAAGAGAGAGCTGCCAGGTTTGGGTATCAGATGAGGGGTCAGATCCAAGACCTGATCTTGTTCCCATCATTTTCTGTGAGATCTCTGTAGTTTTCCAACATTTAATCTATTTCCAAATGTCTCTACTTGGAAAATTCAGCAGCTTCCTCCCAGTCTTGCTCTCCTGTTTCTCTGACCAGCACCTTCAGGTTCTGCTGGCCAAGATTCAGCTCACAAACACCTGGAGCTGCCACAGGATAAGGTCCTGGTTTTCCCTGCAGGGGAGTAGAGCACTGCCCTGTGCTGGCAGAGTATCCTGGATGTGCTGCCTGCCTGCAGGAAGCTCCTTCAAAGCCTGTTTTGATTAAGGCTTATAACATGACAGCTTTCCAGATTTGTGTGCTTTTATCACCATTCCCACTAAGAGAGGCCCCAGAAATCATCTTCTGATTTTTTTGCTTTATTTTCAGAGAATCATCCTGTTTGCTTTTCCATTGTCAATCTCCAAATGTCCATGACCTCAGCTGTACATCAGGCCCATTCTTCTCCCACTGCCTTGTATACAGCTGATAACTCCCTCAAATTCCTTCTCTGAGCTCTTAGTCTCTGCCTTTCCTTGTCCCCTGAAGAAGAATGTCCTTCCCATTAAATGAAGAGAGGAAAAGAATTGACTCAGTTTTCTTTATTTCCCTTTGTTGTATCTGAGGCAAAGAGGGATTTGATTCAAGTTGTCTCACAGCATTTTTGAAGAGACAGAAATGTGCCTCGATGTTGAATGCACCACTTGGAAGAGAAAGAAGGGAAAAAAATCTAATAAAGGTTCCTAAGAATGTTAACAGCAAACTGTCCTGCTGTCTTTGGGAAACTTGGATGAGCTGCTGTGACTTCATGTTGACTAACAAGAATTCTTGATAGCTCTTTCTGCTGGAGGCTGTTCTGATCATAGGAGAAAACCAAATGTTTGACACTATTTTTGAAGATAATGCAGGTCTCTGTAGTTTCATCACTTCATAAGTGGGGCTTTTTCTTCCCTTTTTTTCCTGCCTTTTTAAAACTTTCTAAAAGATGGACACCCTTTAATAACCAACAGTGATCACTAAATCCTCTGTGTAGGTATCAGCTGTGCCTGCCTACACCTTCCCAGCCTGGCACCAGCATAAAGCACATGAATGATGACTCAGATTTCTGTCCATGGAGCAGCTTGTGGGATGAGTAGAGTTCTCAGAGTTCTCCTCTTGTGGAGCACCATTTGTTTGCAGAGCAGCTGTTCCCATCTTGGACAAAACAGGCAGCTTTAGTTTCCTCCATCAGCTGCTGTCCTTGTGTTGGTGTCCTGGCTGAGGGTTTCACATAACTCTCAGATTTAAAGAAGTCCTGTCCTCAGCCACAGGAAAAGAAGCTTCTATCACATTGAGTAGAAATCCACCTGAGATTTGTCAGGTTTTTTTTTCCTGGTGTTTTCCATCTAAAGATGCAATAAGACCTCCATTCTGTAACTCCCAAAGAAGTGGATTGGAACATTACTCTGCCAAGGATCTCTTGAAGAATAAGAAATAACAATCAGCTGAGGTATTAATAATAAAGACTAAATTTAATGATTTTCAGTTTTGATCATGCAGAACATCTACCAACAAATGAGTGCTGGAGGAAAGGAGTCTAGGTTCTTCTCTGCTTTCTGTTTGGTTGAGGTTTTTTGGTTGGTTGTCTTTATTTTGTTTTTTTCCCACTTTCATTTTCTTTGAATTCAGGCAGTTTAAAAAATTTGTCTCTTTGGATACTTGAGAAAGCATGGAATTCAGAGACACTTTGTCAGTGACATTTCTTGTCCATAGCTGGGAAATTGCTCCAGGTACTTCATTAAACAAAACACAAAGAGAGAAATAGGACTAATTTTAGATCTTGCCCTTCAGTTTCCTTCACCACAGTTCCATGTGGAAATCCAACCTTGTTTATCCAAATTCTTTGCAAATGATGGTCTCTATTAGAAATGCTTGTATGAAGCACATTCTCACTCTGCTGCCTGCACCCTCAATATTTGCTTTTCAGTACTAACTCGAAGGTTTTCTGTCAGAATTTGTTATGGCTGTGAGGGCTTTTGAAATTTCAGGTTATTTGCATGTCAGCCTGTTATTTAAAAAACATCTGGACAAACAGAACCATCATATTTATAAACTGATGTCTGTATTAAAACAAATTTTGGTTCATAAATCAAAACCTTTCAAGTCTTTCAAGTGCTCAACAATTTCATCCTCTTGTCATAGAAGCATAGAATATGCTGAGTTGGAAAGGACACATCAGGATCATTGAGTCCAACTCCTGACCCCACAAAACATCTCAAGAATCCCACCATGTGCCTGAGAATGTTATCCAAATGCTCCTTGAACTCTGGCAGGCCTGGGGCTGTGACAATTTCCCTGTGGAGCTTATTCTAGTGCCCACCCACCCTCTGGCTGAAAAACCTTCTGATATCCAGCCTAAATGCCCCTGATTCATCTTCATGTCATTCTTCAGATGATGAAATTAATATTGAGGAGAGGCTTGCCCTTTAAGAGCACATCCGTTTGGGTAAATGCAGGGATGTCAGCTCATTCCCTGAGCCTCAGTTATCTGGGGGGCTGGAAGAGTGGCCAGGGCAAGTGTCATGGAATGCTTGCCCTTTTCCATACTCAGCTGCTGGCCCAGATGGAGCTCTGGGCTGTCCTTGCCATCTGACAGCACCTTCTTGACAAGGTCCTTGCCTTGCCTAACAGCTCGTGCAAATTGATGTTCTGTGAGGAGCAGTTACCCACCAAACTCCTGTTCCCTCTCATCCCCTGAGCAGAGGCCAGGCAAATTGGGACTGAATTGCTGCTTCAGTTTGGATCCTGGGAGTCTCAAGGATTTCCCTGATGAAAGCATGACAAACATGTCTCTGTAGGAGAGTGGGGAATTCTCCTTAGCTGAACTGCATGTGGAAGCAGCCACCCAGCCAGGGAGGAGACTGACAGAAACCCAGCTGCAACACAGGAGCTGGGGCAAACATTTTGCAGAGAGAAAGTGCATTTGTATCTGTAAGAATTGCAGCAGCGAAGGTTGGCCTTTTTTACTACTTTGCTGTTCTCCCTGCTCCTTCCCCTCAGAGCATCACAACATTTCTTGTCTCCTCAGACCTATCAATAGTATAGAAATGTCTGGAAAACTGCTGCTGCAGATGCTGCCTCAGCCCTGCCAGCACTGAAATGCAAAGAGATTTTACTCAGGGGAAGCCTGAAATGCAAAGAGGTCTTACTCAGGGGAAGCCATGGCTGTGGCTGCCTCTGTTGGATGTGCTGTGAACACAGAGAGTCTGACAGGCTCATTACAAGGAAGGGCTGAGAGCAGATTGCTCCTTCCTGCTGGAATCAGACAGGAATTGAATTGAATCCTATCTACTGTAGTGGTGGGAAGCTTTTGAAATTGTAAAGTCATAGAATGATTTAAATTGGAAGGGATCTTAAAGAGCATCTCCTTTCAACCTCCTTGCTATGGGCAGGGACATCTTTCCACTAGACCAAGTTGCTCAGACGTCCTTCAAACCTGAATTTGAACACTTCCAGCAGGGATGAGGTATCCACAGCTTCTCTGGCCAGCCTGTGCCTTATCACACACATAGTGAGGAATTTCTTCATAATATTTAATCTAACCCTCCCCTCTTGCAGTTTAAAGCCATTGCCCCTTGTCCTGTCACTACATTTCCTTGTACAAAGTCCCTCTCCAGCTCTCTTGTAGCTCCTTTAGGCACTGGAAGAGGCTCTAAGGTGTCTCCAAAGCCTCCTCTAGGCTGAACAGCCTCAACTTTCTCTGCCTGTCTCCATAGCAGAGGTGGCCCAGCCCTCTGACCATCCTTGTGTCTCTCCTCTGGACTCACTCCAACAGATGCATGTCTTATATTGTGAGCTCTGGGGCTGGAGGCAGCTCTGCAGGTGTGTCTCACCTGAGTGGGGCAGAGGGGCAGAATCCCCCCTCCCCTGCTGCCCACGGTGCTTTGGATGCAGCCCAGGACAGTTTTGGCTTTCTGGGCTGTCAGTGCACATGGCCAGCTCAAATCCAGCCTCTCATCCAGCAACACCCCTGAGCCCTTCTCCTCAGGGCTGCTCTCAATCCCCCAGCCTGTGCTTGTGCTTGGAATTGCCCCAGCCCATGTGCAGGACCTTGCACTCGGCCTTGAGAACTTCTGTGCTCTTGTACCCAGCTGTAAACAGGGTGCTGGCAATAAATCTTGCATTCAGTGGCCAGGGGATGGTGTGGCCACGTGTAAACTGAGTTCACAACTCTGAGCCAATTGTGGATAAGCTGTTCAGCATTGATGTAATGCAATTACTTAAACACTGCTGTAGGGGACAGTTCATCTGAGAGGCCTGGTGCTAATGACAGATGTGACTAAAATCCATGCACGTTATCAGCTGCCTTTTGTCAGTGACTGACATCAAACTGAGCTGGCAGCTTGCAGGACGTCAGCCAGCTCCAGCAGTTTCAACACCTTGGTAAAATTACATCAGCACCTTACGGTTTGTGATCCTGGCTGAGGCAAGCAGCCTGATTTCTCCCCCCTCTTCTCCAGAAATAATGGTGATAGTTTTGAAATTGTCGTTGGAGATGTGTGTGCTGGTGGTTAGGAGGATGTGATGCACTGATTTGATTACAGCTAAAGGATTTTTTTTGATCTTGTACAAACAAAATGTTACGCAGCTAGTGTAGAAATGACTAAATCTGGAAGCTGTTGACATAAATATAATGCTGAATAATGAAGATTCCTTGCATTTCTCTGAGTGCTTTGTAGACAGGGCTTTTAGAAAATGTCTCTAATGATATTGGAGACAAGAGAATGATTTCTCTGGTATTTTTTTAAAATCCTCTTAGGAAGCATGATTATCCTCAATAAGTAGTATTCTCAAAACCACATGTAATCCTCAGGGAGTGTATTTTAAGGCATATGTATTTATTTAACTCAGAACATCTCAGAATACATTCAAAACAATGGCAATCTGAGGTTAAATGTGTATTAAGTCATCTTTTGGTGCAGGATCATTTCCTTCCTTTGCTGGATGCCCGCGTGCCTAATCTGTTCTTCATTTGAGTGACTCAAGCTGTTGAGCTTCCCTGGCTGCTGCTGGGGATTCTTCCTAGAACCTCTCTGCTCTTACTGGAAAACATTCTTGTTTGTCAAGCTGGAAATCATTTCCTGATCTCCTACAGATCCTCATTTTCTTGGCTCCCCTGCTAAGGCATCTCCCCTGATCGATTCTTTAATTTCTACAGCCTTTAAACACTTGCAGATAATATTAATATTGATTCCTGTAACAGTATTAATAACAAAGCTCTTTTCATCTTACATATATGAAGCTTCCCAGCAGTACTGCAAGCCATTAAAAGTATTAGTGGCTTTATTTCAAGGGGGAATAATGTCACACAGAGGGAGATTGTAAATGAACTACATAGATTTCACCCCCCAAAGCTTCTTTCTTACCTATTTGAGCTGTAGTTTGTGGCTGCTGTTTCCAATGAATAAATGTAGAATAATACTAAGAACAGAAAAAGGGGGAGGTAATCTGTGCAGAGTTTGAGCATTATATCAGGAAAAAAAACAGGCATTAAAAAATACACAGTGTGGAAGTCATGGAGGCAAAAATGGAAGGCAAGGGAAGACAGATTCAAGGTTTAGTCATATTTGATTAGGTCAGAATAAGTCTGAAAACCAAAACTTGTACCTAGGTTTTTTCAAAAGGATTCACTGAAGTGTTTCTGGCCAGGAAATTGGACATAAAATCTTGCTGCCTGTGAGGCTGAGCTGCAGCATTTCCCCAAGAGTTCTGAGTGCTCATCACTCACAAAGTTGCACCTGCAGGTACTGCTGGAGGTGATGATGGAAAGAGACTCCTTAGAGCCCTCAGCCTGGGTGTCAGCAATAAGAGTGGCTGTGCCATGGGTCTGCAGCACTAATCACAGGCCCTTTATTGATCTGACATGTTTAAAATTGTCCAGCATGCCCAACAGCTAGGATTCTCATTGCACAGAAAAGGAGAAAATGCATGTTATATTTTGAGGTTGGACAATACCTGTGTCCTCAGATTATACCCCACTCTGCCGGTTTTCAGGAGAAAGCAGAACTTCTTTCTTAAGAGGTTAACACTTGTTAATTTCTATTTATGATGGAAAATGGGGGAAGAGAGAGAGAGAGTGCCTGGCTTTTGGGTGTAGATCAGGTGTCACAATCTTTAATATTATTCTGCAGCCTTGTGCTGTTGGGAATGACTTAAAAATCCCTGTCTCAGCAGTGAGTTTCATGCTGAAATCCAGAGTCTTCTTCAGTGTCCATCACATCCTGTTCTCTGCCCCCCTGGGTGCTTTCAGCCCTTATGCTTTAATGAATAATTCTCAGTCCTTTTTCAGGTCACCAGTGTTACATGTGAAATAAGCCAGGGAAGGAAAGAACTTGTCTCAGCCCCACCAAATACCTCCTTCAAACTCAGTGCACTCTGGTTCATCACTGCACTGGTTTTATGCTCCTTCAGTGAGATTTTGGTCTCTCTGGTGATTTTGTGCTCAAAGTGATCTGAATTAATTTTGTCAACCTTTCTGCACAATCCTTTATCAAAAACTTGCTGAGGACTAGGTATGCTAATGAAAAACACATAAAAAATGCATGGCACGTGGGACAAATAACTGCTTCAGCTGTAAAAATATATTAGATGTTTTCATTTGGAATATGCAGAATAGGGAAGTCTTTCTACCACATGCTTTTGATAAAGCGATAAACCATTAAATGCAAATGGGCCGTTGCAAATGATTAAAATGTAATGCTCCTAATGTTTCAGTAATTAAAAATGCATCCTGTGTTCTTAGCAGAGGAGTTATTACATGTCTTCCTGGCTTAAGTCAGTCAAAGGTCTTTGCTGCATTTCCCTGGCACATTCCTGAGCAGAATGCTTCAATACCCATTTCAATTTTGTGCAGACTGAATTAAACACTTGAAATGTTGATATGTGGTTGCTAGAAATTTTTATTAAGATTAATATTTTATTGAGCTTTGAGGAAATCCAAAGGCTCATATAAAAAGAAATTAAAGAAAAGCCTGATGATTTACTGCAGATTGTTAGTCTGTTTGTTTTTTTAAGTCTGAATAATCATGAGATACAGTTTGTTCTGCTCTTAAATTGGATTGCATCCAACAGTACATCCTGGGTACTGACTGGGTAAATTCAGGTTGATAAATTCCTTGCTTTACAACAGTTTCAACATCTGAAAAACAAGAGAAAGCTTCCTGATTATCTCTCCCTCACAAACACTGCTGGGCAGAAGCTGCTGAGGGAGGACAAAAATGTGGTTTGCAGGTACCTCCTAGAGCCAGCCAGCCAGCAGCAAACAGCACCTGGAAATTACAATACTTCCATTATTCCCTGTGTGCCTGGTATCCTTTCAGACCCACTTCTAACTCTTGGGTTTTTGTGGTTGAGATAACTTTTGAGGTATTAGTAAGTCTTTTTTTTCTTAGCCCCACGACTGAAGAAGAAGTTGAGATTTGCCCGTTTTGCTTTTTAGGTTTTTTTTTTTTTTTTTTTTTTTTTTTTTTTTTTTTTTTTTTTTTTTATTTATTACATTTTTCTTTTGACCTGCTGAGGTTTGTCCAGCAGGTCAGGTTGTGGTACAGCGACTGTTCTTGGGGTGGTGTTAACTTTTTATACTACAAATAAAATGTACTTTATTTACAATAATTTTCTAATGCTTATCACTTATGTTAGATAGTTTGTCTTTAAACTAATCAAAAAGTGTCACCATCCCAGCAGAACATGGAGGACAAGAAGAAGGAGAAGGACAGGACATGCCCAGATTCCTCCATCTTGTCTCTTGAACCCCAATTCTAATACCCCAAAATTCTACTTTTTCACTCTGTGATAAATTCACCATCATTCTCCTCAAACTCTTGTGGCTTGTAAATCTTCACACAAAGTTGGTAATTTTTTCATGGGCTAAAATCAAAGGCACAGGTGGTTTTGGCTATGTGCCAAGGTCTCTGAGCCCCTGCCAGGGTCTTGAGTCCTCCAGGGCAGCCAGAGGAATGTCGGAACCCAGGAAATTCCTGTGGCTGCCCTGGAGGGCTCCAGCCCCTGCCCAGGGGGCTCAGAGACCTTGGCACAGAGCCCAAGACCCCTGTGCCTTTGATTTAGCCCCTAGAAGAAACAATTGCCAACCATATATGAAGAATTACAAGCCAAGAGAGTTTAGGTAGAATAATAGTTAGTCACAGGGTGAAAAATAGATTTTTGGAGTTTTTAGAATAGAAGTTCAGGAGGCGAGATGGAAGAATCTAGATGTGTCCAGCCTTTCTCCTTCTTCTTCTTGGCCTCCATCTTCTGCTGTAATGCTGTTACTTGCAGATTAGTTTAGAGTAGAAGCTCACTGTCTAACATAGGTGATAGGTATTGGGAAGTAATGGTAAATAACTTACATAAGTTATAGTAAATAACTCACGGTAAATAATAGTTTATATTAGTTTAAATAATAGTTTATATTTATTATTTAAATTAATTTAAATAATAAATACTATTAAATTATTAAATATTATTTGAATTAATTATATTTATTATTTAAATAATAGTTTAATAATAGGTGATAGGTATTGGGAAGTTATGATAAATAAATTATATAAGTTATGGTCAATAACTTATGGTAAATAATGGTTTTTAGAATAGAAGTTCAGGAGGCAAGATGGAAGAATTTAGATGTGTCCAGTTTTTCTCCTTCTTCTTCTTCTTCTTCTTCTTCTTCTTCTTCTTCTTCTTGGCCTCCATCTTCTGCTGTGATGTTGGCACTTTTCGATTAGTTTAGAGTAGAAGCTGACTGTCTAATATAGGTGATAGGTATTGGGAAGTTATGGTAAATAACTTATATAAGTTATGGCCAATAACTTATGGTAAATAATGGTTTTTAGAATAGAAGTTCAGGAGGCAAGATGGAAGAATCCAGACATGCCCAGTCTTTCTTCTTCTTCTTCTTCTTCTTCTTCTTCTTCTTCTTCTTCTTCTTCTTCTTCTTGGCCTCCATCTTCTGCTGTGATGTTGGCAGTTTTAGATTGGTTTAGAGTAGAAGCTCACTGTCTAACATAGGTGGTAGGTATTGGAAAGTTATGGTAAATAATGAACACGTAGTTTTTAGTATAAAAAGAAACACCGCCTCTGAGGCAGGCAGTATGCCTCAACCCAACCAGCGGCAGGTCAAAAAAAGAATATAGATAAAATATAGATATTATATTTTATATAATAGATTAAAAATGTTATAGATAAAAAATAATCTGTAGATGTTATGGATAAAAAATGTTATAGATGAAAAATAATAAACAGCCTTGAGAATGAGAACGAAAGAATCCCGACTCCTTCTTCGAAGGCCGGGCTGAACAAAAGAAGCTCGTACGCATCTCAGAGTGACTCTGCCCAGCAGAGATTCTGAGAGAGGAATGCCCTGGTTCCCAGCACTAACAAGGCCTGGATGTTTTTGTGCCCTGCTCTCAGACCCGGACAGCGAGGTGTGCCTGCACGCGCTGCGGCTGCTGCAGTCGGTGCTGCTGGAGCCGGAGGTGCTGGCGCGGGCGGGCGCCGAGGTGCGCGAGACGCTGCCCTTCCAGCGCATCGCGGCCCTGGCCCAGAGCCGCCACGCCGAGCTGCAGGCGCTCGCCAAGGAGCTCCTCGAGGACCTGAAGGTCATTGAGTACGAAGCGTAGAAGAGCTCTGCGACAACAAATCGTCTTCCCGAGATTTTTATGCTGCAGGAGTTGTTGGAGATGGGCTTGACTGAAAAAAAAAACAAACCTCTGCCTGAGTTCCTCTGACAAAATCCTTTTTGGGAATTTGAATTAACCCAACTAAAATCCAACTTGGGAAAACCTTTTAGATACCCAAATAAAACCTTGGGTGGTCTGGTAGTGATGGGACTGGCTTAATTTCTTGGAGCAGAATTTTATTGATAATGGTTTTCCAAAATGGTCTGTGGTTATGTTGTATATTTACTGTCTACATGGGATATTCTCATTCCTTGATAACAGTTCACTGCAGAGGTAAATAATCCTTTTAGTGCATCCTTAAGAATTATTGTACTGTGAGAAAAACTCTGTTGCCTTTCGTAGCTCTTCTGTGTCAGAACACACCCCAAGTTCCTCTGACAAAATCCTTCTCGGGAATTCAAATTGATCCAACTAAAATCCAACTTGGGAAAGCCTGTTGGGTTTTAGACACCCAAATAAAACTTTGGGTTGTCTGGTAGAGATGGGACTGGCTTAATTTCTTGGAGCAGAATTTTATTGATAATGAAAATCTGTGGTTATGTTGTGTATTTGCTGTCTAGATGGGGTAAAATATTCTCATTCCTTGATAACAGTTCACTGCAGAGGTAAATAATCATTTTGGTCCATCCTTAAGAATTACTGTACTGTGAGAAAAACTCTATTGCCTTTCATAACTCTTCTGTGTCTGAATGCACCCCAAGTTCCAGTTTTATTGTTATTTCTCACCTCTCTCTTCCTATTGTAATAAAAGAAAACTGAAATTCTGTAGCATGTAACGGATTCTGCTTTCAAAATTTGTATTCAGCTTCACTCCTAACTGCAAGTCAAGCTGATCTGTTGCTGCCAGGCGTGCTAGAAACTGGGCTATTGTTTTTAGAAAAGCCCTGAGAAGGGAAATAAATTGCTTTTGTCTGTGGTACCCAGTTGTGTGCTGAAGAGGCTAAAATGAGCTGCTGCTGTGTCGTGAGCAGCATCACCTCCCCTCACAACCCTGGGGTTTGTTGGGAGCTTCTGAGTACAGCTTGCTTTTCTCAGGGGTAAATACAAACACTTGGTGCTGGATATTGGGAGAATTTATAATGTATTTAGAAAATAATAGCATTCATTTCTATGATGTCAGAAACAGAGCCAGTTAAGTGAGGCTATTTAAGGGAACAGCAAATGAGACGTGCAGTGCTGTGGTAGCACCTTTTTGCATACCAAAGTCATTGCAGCTCATCTGGGAACCCAGTGTGTTAACAAAATGCAGTGTGGACTTCCAATTACAGAAAACATGAAGTAAACTTCATAGGATTTCAATATTATGATTGGCAGACAGCTTTAGAGGGAGACCACTGTAAAAAGTGTAAGTTAAGGTATAGGGCATCTCCCTTTAGGCTGTTTGCAGAATGATGGATGTTCAGAGATAGAAATGTAATAAATCAGCTTGAAATTACTTGGCTCAGATGCTGCAGATGGCAACACTCTGGTTTGGGGCTGTAAAATGAAGATTAAGATCTCACATATACGGGTGGGTTGCACAGAGTTCTGCCATGTCTGATTCAGAACTACATTGAACTTACCAAGTGCAGATTTGTGGAAGGCTTTAAATCTTCTGTAAAGTGTGCTTTCTTTGGATTTGTTTTCTTATCTTGCTATCCTAGTTAATCCTCCTAGAGTTTAATCCTAAAGGGATCAAAATTATAACTGGTAGTTTCCTGGAATATCAGCTCATGAAAGTGTTTGATTTTAAGAAACACTGAAGGACATCATCCACTTTGCATTGAATTATCTGCTCACAAAGTTCTTTCATCAAACTTTGGAAGCCAGTAAATAACAGAAAAAGAAAAAAGTAGTTCTGCCCACAGAAAAGCTGATGGAGCCTCAGTCCTGTGGATTTGAGATATTTCTTGAAAATTTCCCTGCCCTTCCCAACCTGGAACCAAGACTTTCCAAGGGTCAGTGTGGTGTGCACAAGCTGGGGGTGGCACAGGTGCTCATGACCAGGTCAGCAAACTGTGGTGATGGGCAAAATTCAGCCTTATGAGAGGGGCTGCAGTGAGTGCATCTGCACCTCATTTCCATGTGAAATCAGGGAACCAAGCAGTCAGGACTGTTCATCTCAGTTGTGTGTCCGCTGGCATGGTCAACCATGCTCAAAGTGGTGATTTGAGATACAGTTTTCCCCAGAAAGCTGCTCAGATCTGATGATGATTTTCTTTCAGTGTCTCCCAGATGACTTTATTTTCAGGTGTAGCTTGCCAGGACTGTTTATTCAGAGGCAAATCATCAATGACCCACCAACCTCAAGAAATTTTTTTCTATATAAAGTGTTTCATTATGCAAGATTGAAAAATAAGAAAAAGTCACCTCATCTGTGAAATACAGTGTACATTTAAAAATACTAGAGGGGAAAAGTATCAGAAACATCAGAGAAGAACCTGTATCAAGCAGTTTTCTAGGAAAGTCTCTGTGTTTTTCCTAAGCCTACTTTTTCTAGGTGTTCACAATTAATTGAGTTTATGGAAAAGAAAAAGACAGCATTTAAGGGAAACTTATCACAGGGAAGCAAATTCATAATACTTTTTTGGTTGGAAAAAGAACTGTGACTGGAGTCAAATGATGCTGAAACAAGGTGAGTGGATAAAAGCCAGGGATAAGCTGGATCCTTAAACATTCCAGAGTATTTGAAATGTTCAAGGTGTCTCATATTTAAATGTTTTAGTGAAATGAAATGGACCTTAGTAGTTGCAGATTGCATGATGAGCTGTTAGATCATTCTGCTGTTTTTCAGGTTTCTTCCTTCCCTAATCCCCCATTTGATGGAGCCAGGGACCAGCCCCTCCTGCTCCCCCACAGGTCTAGGGCTGTGTACAATTAGTTGAACCTAATCTCTGTGGAGTGAGGCCCTGCACTCTCCCCACAGGGTCTGTTACACCCCATGCATCCTCTTGGGCATGTCATGGTGGGATTCTCCCAGACCTTGGCATCTGTCATAAACTACTGATCTGTTCTCCCCCACCAGCAGCATCAGTGCCTTCTTTGCTGTTCCTTTTTCCATCCTAAAATAGGAAGAAATCTCATGCCCTTGGCCATGGAGGAAGCTGCAGTGAGTTGTTGAGGTGAGATGCCAACTTTTTAGATGGCTAAAATTAGGTGAGGTGAATCCTACCCTTTGGTGTCTATTTTGCAATAACAGATAAGCAAGTTTTCAGATTGCCCTATTGTTTGCATACAGCATTTTATAATCTTGTGTGTTGATAAACTCCAGAGATCCCTGTTGGAAGAGAAGAATTTCTGAAAGCCTAATTTATCTTCATGTGGTTAGTGCTAGAAATTAGGCTACTAAGTGACTGGATCTCCTTTGAGTTTCTCTTTCTCCTAATAGACATCATTTTTTGACAGGTTATGAATAAGAGAAAGTCTCTGAATAACAGAGACTCTAAAAACTCAGAGTGTGCCAGAGCTTTATGGATGAAGTTGAACAATGGGTGGCACACAGGACTCGGTGTGGCACAAGGGGCTGCTGCAGTTAAAGACTGGTGAAAAAATGCGTTGTAAATCTCAGCTTTTATTTTGTTTCAGATTTGCTCAATTCTGAAACTCATGACTATTATGAAGCTTTATTGGTTTAAAATCAAGAGTTCTGCCTGGACTGTAAAAAACACTGGCTTTGGGATACTTTTGAAAAGTTGGGATTCTTCTGTGTAGTAATTGATTAACTGAAGTACTTAATTGATTAACTGCATTACTTGATTAACTGGATTGCTAGTTTACAGGAGTAAAGGGGGTTCCCACAGTCAAAGCACGTGTTTCAGTAGGTGTGGTCAAAGTCCAGAGTCACTCCAGCTTTGCCATTTCCTCTGTTGCACAATCTCAGAGTTTCAGTGGAGGAGAAAACGTGACTTTGTTGCTACTTTGAGATTATCAGTTACTCCACACTTAAACCCATATAACTGAAGGTAAAATTTGACTCAGGCTAAGCTGTCTCAAAAGATGAAAAATCTGTTTTAACAACTTGTAGAAGAAACTTCATAGTATCAGCTGCACAATTAAAAGTGAACTTGGCTCCTTTCAGTCTGTATACACTGTGCAGAGCCCTGGAATGATGCCTGTTTGCTGATGCTCCAGGGAGACACTGGGACATACAGGAAGATACTCTTCATAGTTGAAGCTGGTGGTAAATTAGATGCAAAGGAAAAATAAATGAGGATAACTCAGACTTAATTCCTGCAGCTGCAGAAGTTTAGCTGTGTAATGTACTGCCTGTCCCACCAGTTCTTTGTGTGATATCTCAGTCTGGTGTTGAGGCTGGACCATGATCTGGCAAACCTCAGTAGAAGAAAGCAAGCTGGTGGCTCTGTACCCTGTGCTGAGGGACAGGCATGGCAGCAAGAGGGGCCTGTGAGAGCTTGGGTGGGAACAGCAAGCAGCTGTCCTGAGGGGAGGTGGTGTTTGCTTCCATGAGGACACTGGCCCAGTCTCAGCACTCATGAGAAAGGCAGTGAACTGGAGTTCAGGGCACATCATCCTGTTGTGGTTGCTCTAAGAGAGGGAAGTAAGTCCCTTTTAAGGAAGAAGTGGAGGAAGAATGGGATATGTGACAGTTTGGTCTCGTGGCCACAAGTGAACTTCCAGATGATTCAATTTCAGCTGGTTGCACCAGTCATTTCACTGCTCCTTTGAGTTATCATTTGCACTTGCAATATGTGCTGATTAGCACAAATTGGCTTTCAGAATTGATAAGATTTTACAAGTCTTGCAAATATTGTATGATTCATCTCCTCCACCGCCTCCAGTCCTGTGAGGACACTGGAGGTGAGGAGAGAGGAGTTTTCCTGGGAAATAAGGAACCTCTTCTTTGCTCTGTTACCCCTGCCCAGTGCTCATACTAAAAGTTATGAGCTATGCAAAGCATGGCTGCCCCTTCATTTCTCTTCACGGTATTTCATTTGCAGCTGCATCTGGCCATGTCTGTGTTGTTTGTAATTTTCTGTTTTCTATGCAGGAACTTTTGCAACTGCTGGTTGCTGCTTGAATATGTGAGTTCCAAGTTACAGCTGATAAAAAGTCATTAGAGAGCTCTGGAGGTCACAGAGATTTAAACTTCTCTGCTGCTTTACAATGACCTTTACAACCTATAACTTGCTCAGTCGGAAGCCTTGAAAAGACTTTGACCAAATTGTAGTTGCAGATGTCATTTATGGGAACTATAATTTTTACTGTGGGCGTGACTGCAGTGAAAGCACTTCAAATGCCAGGTCCTTCCAAATGCATGTGTTTGTGCTGTTGGGCTGCACATGGGACAGGCAGCAGCCACCCAGGGCAAGGCTGGCATGGGCTGGGGATGGGGATGGGAAGGGATTGTGTGACCTGGGCTGGATGGAGAAGGTCAGCTCTGACTGAGCTGCCTACGTGGCTTTCGTGCCACCTGAGCCCTGCTTTGAAGTTGTATGAAAAGCTTGAACTTTGAGTCTTGCTTTGAGGCAGGGGATTGGGTTGGGTGTTAGGAGAGCAGGTGAACTGCTTGAAGCTCTCTGCAGAGATAAATCCCTCCTTGCTTCTGTATCATCACCAGGGTCAAATAAAGTGCAGCAGTCACTCTGCTGCAAGACAGAAAATGGAGAATGTAGGGTAAAATAGCCCAGATTTTGGATCTGCACACCTTCCTCCTGAGCAGGATCTGTGATGTCCAGAATAAGTTTCATAGAATCCTAAATGGCTTGGGTTGGAAGGGACCTTAAAGATCATCTCATTCCAACCCCTGCATGGGCAGGGACACCAAGTGCAGACCAGGTTGCTCAAGGTCTTATTCAACCTGATCTTGAACACTGCCAGGGATGGGGCTTCCCCAGCCTCATAGTAAAGAATTTCTTCCTAATATCTAACCTTAATTTCCTCTCTTTCAATTTGTACCCATTTCCTCTTGTCCTATCACTACAGTTTCTGACAAAGAGTCCCTCTCCAGCTTCTACCTTGTCAGACTGGGCCCTGCTGCCTGAGAGTGGGCTGGGAGACATCACTAAGGGAGAGTGCTTCAGCACTAAGAGAGGGTTTCAGCAGTGCTGCAGGCTCTTCTCCCAGCACTGGGGCAGCATGTTTGTGCTCAGGCTGGGGTACACAGTCCTGAGTGAGCATCCTGAGCTGCCTGACTTTGGAGAGGGGACTGAAAGCACCAGGGCCTTGCTTGTGCCAGGAAATGGTGCTGGCATTTTGTGGGATGCCTTTTCCAAGGAATAAACCGGGGCAAAGGACAGGGTGGTCAACCTGGAGGGCAGCCAGCCACTGCAAACCCAAGCACAGGCTGTCCTGCTGGCCTCTGGCAGCCCTTGCTGACCCTGGAGGTGTGTGGGTCACAGGGAAAACAGAACTTCTGTGGGATCTGTGACACATCATGGACCCACAGCGAGGATGGGCAGATGTTTCTCTCTGCTTTGCATGTGCAGACCCTCCATGGGGTTTGCAGGCTCCCAGCAGGCACACACAGAAGCACACATGCTCTCATCACTGTACTCTGGTATTCTGCACTCCCCAGCCTGGCTGGGTGCAGCTGCATTTTGGAAAAGCAGTGGATGCATCCCTCACCCTGTGGCTGACGCACAGGGACCCAGAGCTGTGCACGCACTCGGAAATTGCTCAGCAGCAAGAACAGAGAGCGACTGCTCTTCCCAAACATCCTCTCTCCTCTTCACATTGCAGCAGCTGTTCTTTCCTGGGGATTTTCACAGACATCACCACTGCCCTGGTGCAGCAGGAGCGTGATCTCTTGGAGACAAGAGCGGCTGAGTGTAGTGAGTCACCCACACTGCAGCAAGGAAGCCCCTCCAGGAAGCCTCTCTAGCAACGATCCTGTGCAGCCCTGCTCAGCTCTGACAATGCTGACAGAATGTAACACTGCCCTGGAAACCTGCCAGCATTGCTTGTCAGGCACAGCCTGAGCCTCCAGTGCCCAGGCAGCTCAGCCAGCAGCAGACACATCCTGGGTAGGGACGCCAAGGGAAAGGAGGTGCCCTCTTGGCTGGAAATGGCAAGGGACCAAACGGTGCTGGAGTCATTTCATAAGCACTGATGGCAATCTGGAGCACAGTCAGAAAAAAAAGGGATGGCCTCTGGGGATCCTGAAGTCAGCTGAAAAGCTGAGCTGCTAAAAACAATAGTGGTGCTGTCAGTGCTGAGGGAGAGGGGAGGTTTCAAGGGCAGATTACAAGCATGAGAGCACAGCGACACCGAGGGAGCTGCCACGGAGCCTCTGACGGAAAGCGCTCGTATCCCACAAGCATTTGTCCCCGGAATGGTACACATTTCTCAGGATTGAGAGAGGGACAGAGTGCATTTGCTATTAATTTTTAATTATAATGGAGTGTTCTGTAGTGATAGGGAGCTTCTACTGTACAGGCTGTCTGCGTCAGGAGTTGACCTGCTGGCAACCCTCTCAGTGATAAAGCTGTCACAAGAGGAGAACAGAGGGAAGGACAGGAAAGTGCTACTAAGGCACTGCTATAATGCCACCAAAAAAAAATAAAAGGGGAAGCATTACTACACAAACTAAGCATTTCCTCTGAAGTGCCCTGCTGCTATTAAAGTTCAGATTTTTAAACCTGCATTCCAGTTTCTGTGGGCACAAGAAGATTGTACAGCTTGTGCTCCACTGGTGGGCAGGAGATATTGTCTCCATGGCTCCTGCTGGGGCAGGAGATGCAGCCCTGGGGCCTGAGATAAACTGCTGGGCTTATCTTAGATATGAGGGATGTGGATTCAGCTCCCTGTGCAGTCACAGACCTCCTGTGTAGACAGGTAAACCACATGGAGAAGATTTGCTGAGGGGCTGAGCTTCTGTTTGAGCATTCCTGATTTCAGAGGGAGTATGCTGAAGTGTTCAGTCCTCCAAATCAGTTTTCTGCTTTGATTTTCTTTTAATTTCCCTTCCTTTCTGCCTTGGCCTGATCACTTTTACTTGGATTGCAGAAGTCTTTGTGGTAAGTAAGTAAAATTCTGGCAGGCATAAGGAGGATGATGCTCCAGTCCAAGTAAAGAGTGGCTGAGGGAAGGAGAAGAGGGAGCCTGAGGTGTTGAGGATACCCAGTCCTGCTCCCAGCCAGTTGTGTGGCTGTGACATGGCCTCTGCTGTCCTGATAGTCCTCCTGTGGCAATCAGTGAGACCCCTGCAAGCTGCTAAAAGAACCCATCTTAAGTCCTACAAGTGCTTTCCAGCCCAGGAGATGTTGCTCCTGCCAGGTTATCAAGAACCCTGTGGAAAAACAGGCCCTGGGCTTTCAGCTCCTGCCTATCTGCAGCCCAGCTTGCTCACAGCACTCTCAATTTGTGTGAGTGAAACTCTCTTCAGCTCATGCTATGAAAGCCAAATGTGGAAGAAGCCAAAAGGAGCAGCTCCTCTATGGCCCAGAGTGCTCCTGCTCTCAACATCATAAATTATGGGAGGGAGAATTTCTCCAGGCCTGTGCTCCTCTGCCTCCCAGAAGGGAGACTGCTAAGATCCTAAATAAGGATCCAAAGATCCTAAATTAAATGCTAAAATCCTAAATGAGAACGAAACAATCCCTCCTGGAGATCATGAGGGAAGACAAAAAGACAAAGGGCATTCTGGAAGTAAGAGGAAAAGCAAAAAGAAGCTTGCTTCCAAGGACTCAGCCCTCAAGCACAGTGACGTAGGAAGAAGGAGATTCTGTTTACAGAGGAAGTGAGGAAGGAAATGAGGGTGGGGGAGGGATAAGCAGCTAGCCAGGGAAGGCTTGTCCTTCAGGACAGGGCAGAGAGGTGGGCCTGTTCCCTGGGGAGCTCTCCCTGGAGCAGAAACCTCTGTGGGTGGCTGCAGTGCCTGTGGGCCAGGCTTTGAGGAGACCTCCTGCTGGGAAGGATGAAAGTTTGACAAGAAAGTCTCACAGATATGTGTGCTTGGCAGAAAGATTTTTGAATGTAGAATCTGAAGGAATAGAGATGGAAGCAAGTTTTGATATAGAAGAAAAGAATTGCTGAGCCAGTCTTACTGGATAACCGAGGAGGCAAAGGATGTGTTAGTTAGAAGGGGTTTTTATGGCTTAGAGCAAAGGATAAACCCATCCCAAACAAGAAGATGTTTCTACCAAGCAGAAAGAGAGCACAGGCAAACAAGTCAGCAAAGTTGCAAATAGAAAAAGCATCTTAGGACTTTCCACTGCAAGAAAATTGAAAAACAACTTCTAGCTTAAACTGCAATGTACTAACTTTTAGTGATTGGAGAACAGTAACATGAATATGGTAATTATAGCAGTTATGGTAGGCTATAGATAAAAGTTAAGGTATAGATTGGTTTTGCTGTATTAAGATGCTCAGCAAAGAAAAGTAAATAATGCATTGTAACCAAACCCAAAGGGTCTCCAGGGCTGCCTGCAGCTGGAGCTGACAGCTGTGGGCACAGCTCTGTCACCCACCACCCTGGGCTGCTGTAACCTCTTGGATACAATAAACTGCATTTTGGAGAGTGCCTGGAGTCCTGCATCCCTCATTATGGCTCTTACAACCTCCATGGGCTTTGCTCTCCTTCCTGCTGCATCACAGCACAGCACCGCTGGCTCCCTGCCCTGCCCTGCCCTGGGGATCCTGGCTGGATGTTTTTGGAATACTGAGTCTCTTCGTTCTTGATGAACTCAACTTCCCTGGAAAATAAAAAGTATAGTCAAGGAGCAGGCAACCTAAGATTTGGAGTGTGTCTTAGGAACTGGAAAATGTCCTTTGTGTTTTGTTTCTGATGCTATGGGAGCCTGGAGAAGCTGCTTGGGTCTGCAGCATTGTTCTGCCTGTGCATCAGCACCTCCCAGGCCTCCAGTGGCAGTGCTGCTCCTACACCTCATCCCCCAGCCAGGTCTCAAAACACTCCATCCTTCCTTCTTTCCTATCACAAGGAGCAACCTCCCCATCCTGCTGAGCCGCTGGTGCCTTTGGCCTGTGTGTCTGACCAGCTGGCAGCAGGGAAGCTGCAGTGGTGCCACCCCTGAGGGGCTGCAAAGCCTCTTCACCAACCAGGCTGGCATTTCAGCTTCTCTGCATCAGCCGTGAGCCCGGATTGCAGCAGGGAAAGAAGAAGGGAGAACAGCAGCAACAGTGCCCTGAGTGCTGCCTAAAGTTACCTGGCCTGTCTTGGGCATAAGGGCTGGGGCACCAGGAGCTGCCCAGCTGTGCCAGGGTGCCTTCTGCCTGCCCCATGGCCACAGCCTGCAGACAGGTGAGTGCCGTGAGCTTCTCTTTGTCCAGACCCTCTCCCAAGGGCTCTCTGTGGTTCCCTTCCTTTCTCTGCCCTGCAGGGGATGCTTTGGTTTTTTCACCTTAAAAATCTTGCTGTCCTTGAATTCAGAATAGTAACCAAGGCCAAGGATACAACAACAGGGGCAGAGAAGGAGGTCTTCCTGATTGTTGTCTAATGATGGGAATATTTTTGTATTTCTTGCCCTCAAGCATCTTCCTCTGTTCTGCTCTTTTTCCTCCCATGGCCACAAGCACTACAAGATGTGGATGAGCCTTTGTATTGGAAGAGGCTGAGAAGTGCTGTGTTGGCTCTGGTCAGCAGCACCTGATGCTGGTCTGATTTGGAGTTGTGTGATGGGCTTGCAGAAAGCACCTTCAGCATCATGCCCTGCCAGATATCAAGTGCAGGGCTGCAGGAGCCTGTGCCACAGGGGGCCAGGACAACATCAACCATGAAATGCTACAGAAGTAGCACCTAAAAATCCTGTTTAACAGAATTTCTGCCCAAAGCCAGAACTAGCCTGCAGCTGGGCAGCAGGGGAGCTGTGTGCAGGCACTGGCTGGGTTTGGGGGTGACTCAGCTTGCTGAGCACGTGTGCCCTCAGATCTGGTAATTTCCTGCCTCCTGCCTGACTTCTCTATCTTACAAAAATATTTGAAGAACAAACTGAAAGTGTGTGCTCAACAGCATGACACAGGGTATGGGTTTCTGTGAACAACCCAGGTTTTCTCTTGAGAAAACCAGTGTGGAATGTTTGGGGGAAAAAGTTGGATTGGGTTTTACTCTTTCTCTTTTTTCTCATTTGTGGTGTAAGACATGATGCAGATCAAAGCCAACAGCACAAAGGGACATGAATGGGACTTGGCCAGCAGAGAACTGAAGCAAAATGTAACCTCAGCACTGGTGATGTCATTTTCCAGATGAGAAGCACCAGATGAAAGGCATTCCCAAGACACTGCTCCTCACCTATCACTTAGGCAGACCCAACCCTGTGTGTGAGCTCTGCAAAGCAAATCTCTGCCAGTGTTCCTGTTGTGCCAAGGGTTCTGCATTTGCCTGTGCACCCTGAAGTGTATCTCTTGGCTCCTGGGGCTGGGATGCTCTGGAGTTCACTCCCAGGCAGTTAAAACTTGCCTTCCTTCCAGGAAAGTCTCAGAGAAAGCAGTGGGAGGTTATGAAAACTGAATTCTTTCCACACCTTCTCTGTGCAGAGCAGCAGCTCAGGGCATCACTGTTCCCCTTGATCACACCAGCTGGAATTTCAGTGGAATTTCTCTGAGCCAGAGTCCTTCTAGGTGGAGAGGCAGTGGGGTAAGAATGAAACTTGTATGAAACAATTATTGGGGAGAAATCCACCTTTTGATGGGCAATTTTTCCCCAAAATCTGACTTCTTAGAGTTTTTCATAGTAGGTAAAAATATATCCCTGTGCAATGAGTGCAAATGGGCTTCTTGCACCTCTAAGGTGCCTCTCCCTGCAGGTGAGGAAGAATTTGAAGGCTTCTGTTGTGTATCTCAGTGAGGATGCGCCACTGATCCTTGCTCCAGCAGAATTAATATTTGCTTCATCTATTTGGAGATGAATTGGAAATTCCAGCAGCTGCCATCTCAGAGGAGCACTGCAGAAGGGTATGGTTAAAATCCAGCATTATGTGGAGCTCCTGGGAAGGCATCTCTCTCCTAATGATGACATTTTTAAAAACACTCTAAAGGTTTGATCTTGGTCCCAATGGGCATTTTGCCATAGATCTTAATGGCTCTGTGGCTGATCTCTTAATCTCCAGTGCACCTGTGCAAACTTGACAGTTTATTGCAATTTCATGCTTTTTGGAAATCGTCTCACACTAACACCATCAGAGAGAGCAATTTTTAAGGTCATTAGCTCAGGACATAGCAAATAAGTACTGAGAGAAAACAATCTGTAAATGTCATATTTGTTTAACACACAAAGTAGCTCCTGAAGAGCAGTTATCCTTATGTCTAGAGACAGCATGAAAATTGCATCCTGTGGCTTGAAAATGTGGATCTGTTGAAAGAGAGAGGAGTATATATAACATGGCTGTTTGTCTTCACTGCTCTCTTCCCTATTCCTCATTGTTCCCCATGCATCTGTTGTTTGACTTGTTCAACAATATTCTTAAATTTTTGGACTACAGACCGGGGCTCAAGGAATAAATAAAGACCTTTAGGTTCTGCTGCTGAGATTTTATAACAGGTTCTTTGGGTGTTTTTCTGCTTGAAGGATATCTAGTACTTTCTTACTGCTATTCCCAATAAAAAGAATTGTGGTGAGTGGGAAGTTTTATCCCTTCTCTGCATCAGTACAAAAGACAGGTCCACTGATGTAGCCTGCTGTAAATGCTCTCAGAAAAAAAAAAAAAAAGGCAGAAACAGGTGAAACAAGCCTGTGCCATCAATAACTCTACTTTCTCTATTGTGTTATGATTCCATGGATAAGAGGCTTTGTTCTCTCTGTCACCATCTCCCCTTCCCCTCTGCCATTCTCAGCACAGGATCCACTTCCCAGCAGTACTGGAGCATCTGCCTGTGAGACATCACAGATTTACTGATTTAAAAGAAATCGTGACTTTTTTTCTGGGTAATTTTTAGAGTATCTGTGGAAAGTCACAGTGACTTTCCCATTGGTGAGACTGGAAGAGAGCAACCAAACTCTCAGCCCCTGACATGAATATTTAGTAAATATTCACCCTGTCTGCTTTAGCCATCTGACTTGATGCATTTTTCAGCTCCACAAAGACTGGCTGTAGCCCCAAGTGAGTCATTTGAAGCACCCAAGTGTTGGTTGATAGACTTGGGCCTCCTAGGGATTAAATACAGTGGTGTCCAAGATAAATGGGGTGAAATATGCACTGCTTTATGTGCTACAGGAACACCAGGTTATCAGCAAACCCAGATAAGCTTCACTAATGGATAATTATTACAAGGCATTGTGTCACACTTGGGTTAAGCATGACAAGAATTTCCCCAGTGTAAGAAGATGTCAATGTTTGCCGAAAGTATGTGCATTTTTCTTGCCTGCTTAAAATATTTGTTTGTTCATTCTGGAGTAAGTTAACACTGTAAATTTACATTTTACAATGTAAACATTAGTCCACTAGCTAGTTTTTCTCTTTCTGGCCAAGTTTCTTTAAATATTAGCAACATGTTTAATGGTTGCTTTATTCATTTCAGTTTCATACATTCCTCTAATTAATCTTATAACTCAGCAGGGTGGTTGAGGCTTGAAGCAGGGCTTCACTCCCGTTATGATGACGTCTGTTTGCTTTTATCAAGCCCAGTGACTCAGTTTCAATTGATTTGTACATCCAGAGTTTTCAGCCACTCTAGGGTGTAGATGCAGTTTCAAATCAGGAGGCACAAACTGAAGTGAATTTAGAAATGCTGTTGGTTTCATCATGGTAGGAAATTTGGCCTCTTTGAAAATTCAGCTTCTGCAAAAGGCTTGAAGGTTTGTTCAGCGTGTGAAAAAAGCCAATCACTTGTTTTTAAAATTTTAAAAGTTTAAAAGTAATAAAATGGTTATAAAATAAAATATAATTAGAGTAATAAAAATTTTGGACAATTTGGATTAGGACAATATGAGACAATAGAGACAAAGAGTTGCAGACAGTCTGGGTACCTTTTTATGGGCAACATAAGCTTGAGAAAGGACTCACGTTAACAGAGGATTAACCCTTAAAAGCAACAGCCTGTTGCATATTCATACACCTCATACATGAGGCATAAATTCCATTCAAACACAGGATTCTGTCTGGTCAGTGTCAGCTTCTTCCTCTGAATCCTGACGGTGTCTTCAGGGCTGAGCAAGGCAGGAAGAAGTTAATTTCTCCTGATAAAAGAGCAATAAATTCTTTCTCTCTGAAAGATTCAGGTGTCCTGGGGCTGCTCTCTTGGTGTGAGTCCTTTCTTTAAAAAAAGTACCTTACATTGCATAATTTCTATTTTAACATTATGTTATAGCCTAAAACTATATTTAACACACTACTTAAGAAAATTAATACAGCACAACTTTCTAACATAAACATATAAAATTAATTTTAATATTTACGAAAAGCCAATCATAAAATACGCATTTTTCACAAGTGGAAGTGTGAAATGCCAGGACTGGCTGTTCAAGTGGCAGGTGCAAGAAGTCAAAACCTTTTGGATGCTGACACTCTGCCATAACTCACCTCAGCAGCAACCCAGACATTCCCACCCAAAATGTGAGACAACAGCAAGAGCAGCTCTTGCACAGGCAGGTTGTTTCCACGTGCTGGGACTGTGCAGGCACAGCTGTGTCAGGTGGAATCACAAGCCATAATCCAGATTCCTGTCTCCAGCAGGGAACACCACCAGCGCTCAGGGAGAATGCTGAAAGTTGAAACAGGGACTTTTCTTAGGAAGAAAAAGGGGGTAGGATACTTGTGTCTGAGTCCTGTTGTTTGCTCTGGAACATGAGCTGGCCCCTTGGCTTTCAACAAACATTCCTTGGCCACTGCCCCACACTCTGCCAGGAGAAAGCCCTGAAATGTCTGTCCTGCCCCAAAACAACCCCACCATCATGGCCAGTGTGAGTGATGCCTTTTCAGGCTGCCTAAAAACAGAGACCAGACAAAATTAATGAATAAAAATATCTATTGAAGAGCCTTCAGGTACATTTAGGGCAGACAAAGCTCCCCCCAGGAGCTACACCCAAAATAGACAATGGGTCATGGATTTTCACACTTTTATAAGTTTGGTCCATTTGCACATTGGGGGTTAATATTGCAATTACAGCTTCAGGTGATGAAGTAATTGACCCCAAATTTGCTCCCCTCCAACTCAGTTTTGTTTACATTTCTCAGGCCCTGAGACAGTGATATGTCCTTGATCCCCAGGCCTGGAGAGGAATTGTGTTGTCTGACCAAAATGGGAAAGCAGCAGCTAACACTCTGTATGGAGTTTAGAGTTACACTCTAAAGAAGAATTGCAGAATAACAAATATATGAAAAATACAAAAGCCAAGATGCTAAGGCAACCTGAGGGGCCAGCCTGGCCCTGCTCTGTGCCACAGAGCCCTCAGCAGGGCCTTGTGCAGTCCCTGTCCCCTGCCTGGGCCCAGCTCTGCCATCCCACGGCTCGGCCATGCGGCAGCTCTCTCCCTCGGGGTGTTGTAGATGCTGAGGAAATTTGTGTGGATCCAGGAGGAGTTTAAATAACTTTGTGGAGGGAAATCCACTGAGGACGACCAGGAGGGTTGTGGGCATTGCAGCTGGCTCAGGGAAGCTGGGACACAGGTGTGCTTTTAGGCCAAAATGGTATTCAGGAGAGACACCAAGTACAGCTGCCCTGCTCATGGTGGGCCAGGGGAGCTCAGCTAGGCTGTGCTTTTGCACTGTGCATGTAGGAATGACGAGGGTAGGATGGTCAGGACAGTCAGGATGGATGGAGATGCGAGATCTCTGCAGCCAAGCCTTGGAACTTGTGGTTTATTGCAAAGGGTCTGGGTGCAGGGCCCTGCTGGGAGCTGCCAGCCACAGCTCAGAGCAGACCCCAGAGAGGAGCCCCAAAGAGGAGCCTGAAAGAGAGAGAGAGAGCAAGAGGAAAATGGAGAGGATGAAAGAGTACAAGAGGATGAAGGGTCACCATGATTTTTTAAGATTTTCTAAGCCTTCAGATGATGACATTCTTGTAGTGAACTTTCTCACACACTTTCTGTAAATAACTCATTGTTTTGCATTCCTTTATGGAGGAGGAGAAATTTGATGGACTGTTGGTTTGCCAGGTGTCATTGGAGAGGTGGCACTGTCACCCTCCAATCCACTGCCACTTTTGGAAAACTATAAATTTTGGAGTCAGAAAATAAACTTCCCTTTTTTCTTCACCTTGAGAACAGTGGTGTGCTCTTGTGTTCTTTCATGTCCTATAGCGACAATGAAGTTCCCATTACAAAAAAAGTTCCCATTACCATAAATCTTCTTCTGTGCTGAATATTCTAATTTTCACTAGCCAATCTAGTACAAGATACAAATCCTATAGCATTTACATACAGCCTAAAAGAATCATTACATTACCATATGTGTTACATTTTAAACCCTAAAAACTCCTCTTTGGACCCTTCTGCCAAGCTGTAGGGTCTGCTCTGACCCTTGGGTCTGTCTGCAAGCAGAGGGTATTGTCTAATCAAAAGGGGATTACCTTCAGCCAGCTATACCATTGTTTTCCAGTTGTTCAGTAACTGAGGTATCTCAAGGCTTGCTTTCATTTCAGTCTTGCTTATAGTTTCCATATTCTCAAAATCTTTTGCCAGGCAATCATATTTATAAGGCTTTCCTGTTTCATCTTCCCCAACATGTGCCATCTTTAGCAGCCCAGCCAGGGGTGGACACCCTCAGCTTCTCACCTCTGCCTCACACTGGAGCTCAGCTGCCTCCTGTGCAGCCCATCTGCTTTTGTCCAGCACTGCCAAGACACCTGAGCTGGGTCAAACCCCAAGGATTCCTTGCTGTGGGTATTCTGCGCAATTTTCCTACTTGCTTTTCTGCTGGATCCATCCCCTAAGCCATCCCAAAGGTGGCCCCACAGCCAGCAGAGCTCAGTGGTGTGAGGGGGTGGCACAGGGGACAAGGAGGGAGGGCAGGGTCAGTTGTCTGAGCCAGAATTGCTGCTGATGGCCTTGAGTTGTGGAACCACAGCCTGGCACCCTTGTGTCCACAGGAACCTTTGCAGGTGAAACCTCTGCTGATGGTAACAGCTGCCTGGTAAAGTTAGAAGAGCTCTAATTTGCAGCAGCAAGCAGTGATTTTAGACAATATCCCATCTCTCCAAATACTCCCCATCAATACTACCCAGCCTGAGAACAGGTTGCTGTCCTGTGGCAATGAGTTCTGCAGGCTGCCAGAGCTGTGCTGCATCATTTGTAGTCCTACAGGTACAGATCTGAAAAAAATATTTTCTCCTTCTCATTCTCTCTCTCATTGTTCACATGAATAAAGCTGAAAAAGTGCCATTTTTTCAGATTGGAATCCAAGGTTTTTAAAATTTAATTTCTCTGTTAAGAAAAAACAAAAGTAGAAAATATATTCCTACATATGTATAAGCATGTGAAAATATGTTTATGTATAACTGCTGAGAAGAATAAGTCCTGCTATTCAATTTTGAGCAAGAAATGGTTCTGTGAAAAGCAAAGAACAACACATCAGTGAAAGAAATGCTGGTATAAAACAATTGCACAGATTCCTCTGTGAGGTCTGATTGCTGTGCAGCTTTCTGGGAATTCAATATACCCAGAAACTCAGCTTATGGATGGCAGTTTATGGCTCAGAACACTCACTCTGAATGTGTAGCTGGATTGGTAAATTAGTTCCCATAAAATACAGAGATTTTTCAAGTGCTGGCTCCAGCCCCTGCTGCTCACAGATCTTCCTGTGTGGAGACCACAGCCATCAACACATGGGAGCAATCCTGCATGGTGTGATAGATGAGTAATGCAATGATTGAGTCTCACAATTAATGGACAAATATCCTGTATAGAGGTTAAGAAAAGTTTTATAGATTTACAGTTATGTTGTACCCCCTCACGTGGATATCAAGGACAGCTGGGGTTGGGACACCTGGGAGGGCTGGCTTGTCACTATGGACACATCTGACCTCCAGTCAGGATTTGAGGAGGAGATCACCACTGGACAGTGAAGAAGGGGTGGATGGACAGAACCTTGGGGGGGGTTAAAGGGTTAAAAAGGAAAAAACCTCCATTATGAGGGGGCTGAGCACATGGTGGGGAAAATCTTTGGCGTCCAGCGCCGTAACATTTTTTCTTTATTCAGTCTTCTGTTGATAGTTTTATTATTGATAATGCTTAATAAATCTTCCTAAACTATGAATTTTTGATACTGTTTAATAAATCTTCCTAAACTGTGAAAAGTGAGTAGCTATTTCTCACAATGGCTTGTGCATCTTGTCTGCTGTACAGAGTGTGCATCTCCCCTTCTGCAGCCTGACATCCTGTGATTCATTGACCCCTTGGGGCAAAATTTCCCTCTGGAAGAGGAGCAGCATTCAGTGCCTCCAAAATCCCTCTGGAAAGCTGAGAAGTTTGTCCTCGCTGAGGACAACCCAAATGTAGGTCTGAGGTGTTTGTTGCACCTGAAAACCCCGAAGCAAGCAGCCCCGTGCTGTGACAGTGCAGGGCCCAGTGTGGGGGGACAGGGTGGGACTGACATCCTGGCAATACATTCCTCACTGAATTATGGGCCTGAGGCAGAGCCCTCATTTTCTCCAGATGACTCTCAGGAAATGCCCTCCCCATCAGCTATTATTGCTTAAATAATAGGGAGGGAAGTGCAGCCAGCTTGAGCTATATCTGAGGTACTCCACAGGGCACATCCCAAATCTGGTGCAGGGCAAGGCAGCTGAGACAACTGATTGTAAAGTCACTCAGTGGGCATGCACGGTTCTCTTTTTGTCTCAGAGCTATGAGGTCATGTGGAAAAATACAGATACTTGTTTAGAAATAGGTAATGCACTGAAAAGAAACGTTACAAAATCTGTTCCTGGTCAACATTTGTGCATTGATCTGACTCCAGTGATGGGGCCTCTAGGTAGGAAAACCCATGTACAAATGTTTGCAGGATTAGAATCTTAAATGTTAAGTTTCCAGAAAGTCCAGTCCAGGAAGGGAAAAGCCTGTTGAGGGAGAGGTCTGCTGGGATTTGATTTATGAACAGGACATCCTGCTTAGCTCTGAGATCTTGCAGATACTATTCTAGTGAGGCTGCTGGCTTATTGTGATGGCAAAGAAAAGGAGCTCACCCTCTCCCTTGTCTGCCAAAGGCACTCAAACCTGTCTGAACATCATATCAGTGCTAAACATTTGGCATTTTTTATCATGTTTCATCACCACTGTTTACTGAGGGATGTTAAAAATGCACGGCATGTGTGCAGCTCCCTGCTGGGAGGCTGGCATGGCTGTCACTCATTAGTGACATGCTGTCATCTGTGCAATCAAGATCAGGGTTGATTCCATGACCCAGCCACAGAAGGTGACTGGCCAGAAAGCTGGGGCAAAAGGCAAGGTGAGATAGAGCTCTTGTGAGAGTGTGAGGAGAGGTGGGGTTCTTAGGAGGATATTTCCCGGTTGTTCTGGATCACTGCAGCTGCAGCTGCACTTTCCACAGGCTGTGACATGGGTCTAGCTCAGCCTGTGCACTCAGATTTCCTCTGTGTGGGAACCAGGGTGCAGTGGGGATGTGAGAAAGGATGTTTCACTCCCACATCACTCTCTAGCAGGAGATAAGAGACCTCCAAGACATGCTCTGGGGCAGTGATGTTGACACATCTTCAGAAAGCTGCTTTGTTCTCTGAGATGCTCCAGCCACTGAAGGGCCTGCCTAAAACTGTCCCCTGGCTCTGGCTGGAGCTGCAGCACTCCAGCACCTCAAGCTACTTCTCTGCTACTTAATTAAATGATGCCAGGGCACATTCCCAGACATTAAGGCTGAGTCGTCTACACTGTCCAAAGCACATCTGTGGTTCCTTCAGATGTTTCCCAGGCATGGCTTAGAAGTCAGCAGAGCCTGGAGACCATTCTTGGTAGACATTTGAGATGAAATTGTGTTCTTTTGGGTGATAAGGAAGTTCAGTAGACTGGAAGCGTCTCATGCTGGCTGGCCTTGGTGCCAGAGGACAGACCTGGGCATGTCTGAGATGCTGGTCTGGACATGGCCTGGGTGTCTCCAGCTGCCTGTCCTTAGGATAGAAGGCTCTTTTGTGGTTGGAAAAGATTTTATGGTGCTTTGAAGGTCAGTGCTGGAGCTGGGTGTTCAGGGAGCTGCTATGCAAGGAGCTGGGTAAACTCACTTGTCTGGCTGCTCCCTCATACACCAGGGAAGGAAATATCTGCATTGGAAATAGCTAAACTGTGCTACCTGTGTTTCCTTCTGGCCTTCTGATCACTGACAAAGGTAACTTTTTAGCTTGTTTTATTCCTGATGTGTAATTTATTCACTTCATTCCTTTCTGCCTGGCCCCACAACCCCAGAGAGGAGTGCTGAATATTGTACTTGGTTGGACACTGCAGAAAACCTCGAGCCCACCCTGTTGCCAGTGGGTTATTGGGAGGCATAATGAACAGAACAGTCCTCCAGGGAGAGCATCCTGCCTACCTCATTCATTACCCTGTCACTGGCTGAATCCCTGCAGTTCATCTTCCTGCTTTGTGATTTTCCTGGCAGTCCTGGCACTTCACTTTTACCTCCAGACAAAGGGAGACCAAAGCAGAAACCCTGAGCACAAGCCTTATGGAGTTCCCTCTGTCTTCCCATTGCCAGGGCCCAGTTATAGCTGTGTCACCTCTGGAATGAAGAGACTCAGGGTGGGTCTGGCTAGCCACAGTTTTCACTTGGAAATCCCCTGTTTCTAACCTTGTAAGTAGCCCCAAAGGTATGTGGGGCTGCTAAAATTAAGAGGCTGATCCAGGACTGGGACGGGTGACATGACAGCTGCAGAGTGGCCTTTGCAGAGGTTGTTAATCTAAGGAAGGGTGATTGAGCTGTGCCAGCCACACACACATGTGGGGTGTGATCAGAGACCCTCCCCAGGGCTGGAACCCCTTCCCAGGGCTGTGTCCAACGCGGGCACGGCCTCAGCTGTGTTGGGGAGGTGGCAAATTGGGTTGAGAGCACTCTGTCCTGGGTGAAAGAGCACTGCAGCCGTGTGACACAGAGTGCTCCACAGAAATAACATTTCTTGGCTCAGCCAGAGAGGTGTGAAAAATTCAAGCTGGTGTTTGCTCTGCTCTGTCCCTTCAGGGCTCCTGACTCTTCCCCAGGATTTTGCCCAGTCATCCCTTCTCCTTTCCCTTCTCAGCTCTCCAGAGCCATGGCTGCAGGAGTGGCCCACACTTTTGTGATGATAAATAATACTCACTGCCAAAAATTTTTAAAGGTTTATTAAAACCGTATCAAAAATACAACAGAAGATTGAATAGATAAAATATTACAGCGCTAGGAGCAGAGGATTTTTCTCACCATGTGCCCAACCACACAATGGAGGTTTTGCCTTTTAACTCTTTAGCCCCTCTCAAAGTTCTCTCCATAAACTCTTTCTTTGCTGTCCAGAGGAAAGATTTAAGTTTAAATCGAGATTTAAGTTTGCTTCCTTAAATCTCAATTGGTGATCAGATGTTGCTATAGTAACAAACTGACCCTCCCAAATGTCCCAAACCCAGGCCACCCCATAATAACAACACAAGGGGGGTAAAACATAACTGTAAATCTATAAAACTTCTCTGAACATATATACATGATATTTGCCTTTTAATTGTGAGAGTCAACCATTGCATTACTCATCTATCACACTCTTTAGGCAGGTTTGTGCTCATGCACATCTCCTTCCACTCAGGTGCTCCTCTGACTCAAGTAATCCCTTCCTTCCAAGTGTTTTGTGCCAGCCTCCTCTGCAGCCCCAAACTTGGCTCTCCTGCCACTTGGTCTGCATTATACCCAAATTCTGGGACACATTCTGGTGTCTCTACCCAAATGTAGGCGCAGGGGTGCAACCACCTCTGCTTTCAAAGCTCCAAATGAAGCTTCACCCAGTGGGATGGGGTAGGTCCCTCCAGGAAGGCCATATAAAAACCCCTGTGTTCCCAAAAGTGGATGTGCCGGAGAGAGGGTGGATGAAAGGACGAGCTGTGCTGTCAGCACTGGGAATGGGCAATTGAGAGCCAGAGGGCTCAACTGTCTTCTCTAATCTCACGCAGGGAGCCCGTGGCAAATTGAAACAGCAACTCAGACTTCCCATGTCTGGATCCCAACCACAAAAGAGCAGCTTTTGGTGTGATGAACGGGGAGAAAGCCCAGCACACGTGCTTTATCAGCTGTCTGTCTGGGAGAGAGTGTATCCAGCCCCACACAGGATGTCCTGGGGCAGTGTGGGTGGGAGCTGCTGTGGGCTGGGCAGGAGGCACTGGGCACTGGCAGGGACACAAGTGACTGGTGACAGGCAGAGGAGCCGCCCCTTTGTGTTCACAAGTGATTTTAAGGTGACTTTGAAGTAGTCTGTGGGATTTTGAGCAGCTTTGTCTGATTTTTGAGAAGAAACTTAAAGTGTCTGCCAGTGGAGAGTCCAGAAATGAAATGCCATGCCTGACAGCAAAGCTCCTGAGACAGATTCCCTGTGGGTGTAAATCAGCACCATCCCCTTGGTGCCATCAGACCTGGCTCCCAGCCCATGCTCCCAGCCATCCTGGGTGGTCAGCAGCACTGGAACAAATTCAGGTGTAATTGCTTCCTGCATAAATAAAACCCCAAAAAACTGTAAGGAAAGGGAGCTGGCTTAGCGAGGATAAATCTAAGTCTCACTCTTTTCTTTTCCTTGAAGGAAAGCAGAGTTGGTATGCAGAGGCAGTGAGACAGGAATGCCATAAAACAAGCAAATAAGGGTGGAAAAGGGTTTGCCATCTTGCACAGTCTTTTTTTCCCTACATCCTCCTGCCACAGCAGCTATCCAAATGGACTTGAAGAAAACCAGAGGGGATGGCTGCATGAGCAGCCTTTGAAAGAGTCTGGGCTAGTTCTCATCCTCATTATGTTGGGTTTTTTTCTCACCAGTGCTACTCCACTGATTTTCACTGCAGTGACACAGCTGTGAAACAGGCTTAATGTAGTGGAGAATTAAACCTTATGTATCTAGATTTGTTTTTCAGAGATGTGCTTTTCTTACAGGGGAAAAAATAAAAGTGCCTCGAGTTTAAAGGTAAGCTCCAAATCTTCACCACACCGTGAAGATTTGCAGATATAAATCCCATTTAGATGACTTTTATAAACCACTGGAGTGCTCCACAGCAGTAGGATTTAACCTTGGGATGTTCACTTGCTGTAATGTGATTAATGAGCCTTTCCCCATGCATAGCAGATATCTAAGCAATTTTTTGTGTATGGAAGTGGAACAATTGTCCGGCTTTACGCAAATGAGGAGCTACTTCAGTGTCTGTCCTGTGAAGAGACTTCAATTTCAATGGGCTTCAAGATTGCACTTTTGTGTTAAGTGGAGCTGTGATCTTTTTCCAATGAGTGTTGCTATGCAGGGCCAATTTGTGACGTCCATTATTCTAAAATAAGTAACTTCTACACGGCAGAAATATGCTCCACTTGCACTGCTAATCTCTCACACAAAGGCGTGTTTGGGAGAAAAGTTATTTATTGCAAGTAATAAATGCAGGTTCTCAAAAGCATTTATAAGTTAGTTTCCAGAGCACTCCAGTTTGAAATAATTTCCTTTCAATTTTCTATATTTTCAATCTCTTTCCTGGCTGTTTTAGACGATATATTGCATACTTAATTATTCTCCGAAGGAGAATCTCAGCCATTGAAAATGGGATGTACTTAACAAAATTCTTCATGCAAGAATCTGTTCTTCAGGGTTCAGCTATGACCTGTTATATGAAGGGAAACGTGACTGTGTTAAATATGAATGTTATGTTGACATCTGCCTCACCTACAAATGGTTATAGATCTCACCTGTGTCCTTTATGAGCTCTTGTCAGTCATTGATATAATTGCCCTTCAAATGTCCTCTAGTGGAAAATGCAAACTGTAGTTAACACTCACCCAGTTTTTCTGAAATAACAGAGAGCTGGGGTGCAGTGGGATTTGCAGTTGGCTCATCTGTTTTTATATGCTTTATCTTTCCCTCTAGATAAGCTGCATCACTAAGAGCAGAATGGTTTAAATTTGTGCCAGAAGGACCCAGAAACCTTAATTTCATTGGAAACCATGTGAGTTACCAGCTACTGACGACTCCACTTACTTGAGGAGTTTGCATGGGTTTTTTCAGGCCATCCTTAAGTAGGTAAAATTCAAATATATCAATATTTGGGAGAGTTTCTATTATTAGTTCAACATTTTTTTGTAGCTTTGACCATCAGGTGCCATGGGACTGGGAAGTGCAACTGAATAACTTCATGGCAGCAATAAAATGAGAGTCTTGCAGTCCTGTTTAACTCCTTTTTCAGGCTGGCTAAGAGATCCTGACCCTTTTCCCTGCCCTAGCAGCAGCTGGCTGTGGCTGTGCAGCTGCACAGTGGGACAAGGGCTGACTCCATCCTGGCTGTGCTAAGGGTTTGCATACAGGATGAACTACAGCTGCATCCCTCTCTTGTTTCATAATCAGGAACGAATTTATAGTCCTCCAAGTAGGTCTGAGGATAATTAGCCAAGTGGAAATGAATGTTTCTAGCAAATAATTCATGTGCTTAAAATCCCTACTTGTCCTGTGTGTTTGACTTGCTGCTGCCCCTTAGGAACGGGAGGAGCTGCAGGTGTTCCTGTGATCTCTCCGCCTTTGGAGGGAGGGAGAAGTTAGAGTTGAAAGGCAGAGTTAAACCACTTTGGTTATACTGAAGTCACAAAAGAAATCTCTGGGTCTGTAGTGGAAATATCCACATTTCCCTCTCATTTGCAAAATCCTTCCAGGATTTCATTCTTTCTGGCAGACTGTGTTAGTCAAAAGAGGTTTTTCTCTGTTCTCTGAAAGGCCTTTTGTCTGACTGCTTTGTCATCTGAGAAAACACTTCTCCATAACAAGTTTTCCTTGAATTCCTTCGGTTTGATTTTTATTTCACCTTACAACCCACAACAAATCTTTTACCCCAGTGTAACCAGTGTTCACGGAGTTCCCTATGAAATACAGAGCAAGCTGTGTTGACTGCATGCTGTGGGAGTGGGAAATGAAAGACAGGCAGTCCCTTGGCAAGGTGTAATGCCTGTGTTGGACACAGCCTCAGCAGCTGAGCTCATGGAGTGCAGGCTCTGGGCTGTGAGGTGGGAAATGTCCATGGCAGATTGTAGAGCACGAATTTCCCTCTGCAGCCAATTCCAAGGCATCCAGACATTGCTGTTTCAGCCCGTTCTGACATGAGTGATGCTGCCTGGCTGGGATGTGCTGTTGCATTTACTTACAGAGGCAATGCAATAGCACATCCCAGCCAGGTGCCTCTGGAAGGCAGAGTTTTCTGGGGATGGTTCCCTCCCCAGAAATCAGGCTGCTCTGATCACAGTTTAAAAGAAGCCTGCAAAAAGCTGTGAGCTAATCTGTAAAGTCGTGGCTTGCTTCTCTTTCACCTCCCTCCTCGGGACACGTCTCCAGTGAGAAGCCGGTATTAGTCGTGAAACGCCCGTGCCCCGGGGAGTCACCCTGAAGTGAGTCAGGAATTTGCTGTGTTCGTGCTCAGCACACTGCAGCTATTCCTGCTCCATCCTGCCGTCCTCAATTTCCATTTGTGCCGCTGGGAAGAGAGGAGAAATCTCTTCCCCTGGTGCTGTCACGAGTAATATGCTGTCCAGACTGGCTGCATGCAGGAGGAGAGGGAATGCCTCCCCTCCCCAGGGCTTGTGCCGTTCCCTGGGGTGCTGATCAGCATCCGTGCTGACCTGGAAACCTGGGAATGACACAGAGGACAAACCTCACTGAGGTAACTGAAAAGAAAAAATCCTTTAAGCATTACACTGAGGTCACTGGTTGTTCCAGGAGTGGTTTGAACCCCGTGAGCAGGGGTTCCACACACCCCCATGAATATCTGCAGAATTGCTGAATTCCCTCATGTTGCCAAAGTTTGAAGTTAACTCCCCAGAACGTTTTTGGGCTTGCTCTGGAGGCTAAAATTCAGCTACATTCCCAGAAAGCTTGAACTCTTACCTAGGGGTTGAGTTTGCAAGTGTAAAGAAGGGTTCAAGTTAGTTGGCTGATCCATTGGAGAGGTGCTCTGGTTTTTTACAGCTATTTATGCAAGAGTGTGGACACATGTATATACACACAAAGAAGAAATACAGGACCGTTCCCTTGGCCTCATCCCACTTTCCATGAGCAGAAGTGCTGCCCTGGGAGCTGTAGCCATTCACGTCTGCAATCTGCCACCTGTCAGAGCAATCTGAGATTTGCTGGTGACAACTGAGTGCTAATATCTGCCATCCTTGCCCTGCAAATAGCCGAGGCATTCCAAGTCCCAGGCCCCTGGCCCTTGCATCAGCTCTCCTCCCGGGGATTAGTTCAAACTCAGCCAATCACCCAGTGGCCATTTGGAGTGATTCACTCTTAGTATCTTCAACACTCACTGAAACTTCAGGGGGAAAAATGAGTCATTTCACATTATAGAAAGTCATATCTTGCCCTTGGTATTTCTATGTATACATGAGTGATAATAATTTATTTTTAGATCAATTTCTCTAGCATTAATGCTGCTTCCTTTCATAAAGGCCATCTTGAGAGCCACTGCTAATATTCTGCTTATTGCAGAAAAGCTATAGGAGTTCATTTATTTATTCATGTGGTTGAATGACAGGGAGCCACAGCAGTGGCTGATTGTTGGGAGTCAGCCTGCAGACAGGGGCCCTGTTGCTAGGCTTATCTGCCCAATATGTGTTCAATAATGCAGTGAAATCATCCCCTTTCTGGCATTTGCTCGCTGCTTGAATCACTCGGGTCTGCCTCCGAGACCGTCTGGCGATGACGCAGAAAATCCTGGCTTTTCAGGGGGAGCCATTAGACAAGGTATTTGTCACGGTGTCCTGGAGAAGATCTTGGCACTGGATAACCAAGACCAAGCAAAGGGATAAGGCAGAGCCTCAGGCCTCATTAGCTCCTGTCAGCATCCCAAGGAGCCAAAGCGTTCACCACAGCAGCTGTGGGAGGACGTGGTTTTGGTCCAAACACTCCCACTGTGCCGTGCCACCCACAGCACGTCTGTGCTGGGACCTGGGGCTGCTTTGGGATGTGCCAGGCCTGGTGCTGCACCCAAAACTTCACCTGAAGCATCCTCTGGATAGCAGCCTGGCTTTCTTTGTACTTAAAACAGCAGCATTCCTGCGCTGGGGTCACCTGGCCTCGCCTCACCCAGTTTGGCCCATGGCAGGTCCATCCCCTGCCAAGCCTGTGTGAGGAGGGCAGCACAGATTCCTTGGTAATTCCCAAAGGGTCCAGCTCTTGGGCAAGCACAAACTTCCATCACCTTCTCATGCATCAGCAGAGAAAGGCAGGGAGCACCATCTGGCCAAGAGAGGCATTTCAGAACCCTGCCTGAAGGGACATGGGACAACTTTTTGCTGCACTTCAACATCCTTACAAAAAATCTCTTGAGTTTTATACACATATGTGTGTAAATGCACGTTTCCATTCTAGGTAACATGCAAGATGATATTTAAAAATCCAAATACATAGCTATGTGTCACAGAGAGGAATTTGCAAATCTGCAATTTGTTGAGATTTTGCTTGCTGCCCCCGCACCCCCGAACTGAAGAGGATTTGGATGTAATTCCATAGTGAAGCAGCTTTCAGCCCAGTCTGAGATAATTTTATTAGTGAACCTAAAATAACAGCAACCTTTAGAAGAGGGAATCTGTGTGGCTCAGTAGTCAGCCACTCAACACCTGGGGGAGTTTCCCCTGTGCCCATCTGGCCCCTCAGCAGCCTCTCTGGAAGCAGAGAGGGATCAGTCCCTCCAGCTGCAGGGGCAGGATCCCATGTCACAGCCCCCAGCAGGGAATGTGTCCCCTCAGTTTTGTTATAGATGGATAATGAGAGGATTGGCTCTCACAATTAAAAGATAACTATTGTGTGAATATTAATAAAAGCTTTAGTGATGTATAGTTATGTTATTGTAGTTTAGATGCCCTCTGTTCTCCCCACAGTTCCCTTTCCCCCTGTATTGTTGCCATTACACAGCCTGGGCTGTCCAGGACAGGTACAAAGAAGCTGCACAGGTGTCCCTTGCATGGGGCAGCTGGGAATGGAAAAGCTTGGGGGTGCTCAGGGGGTGAGCATGGCAACAGCTGAGCTCCAATCCAGTGACAGGAAAGCAGTTTGCACTGATAAATGGCACAGAAGAGCTGACTGACAGACTTTGGGAGGGGCCAGGGCTGGCTGATGCAACCCCCAGGGGTATAAAAGCCTGAGCATCCATCTTGGAGATGAACTGGGGATGTGGAGTGCATGAGGAGCAGTTCCCAGCACTGCAGCTTTTTCCTTATGGAGTCCTTTGTTGTATTTTTGTTTAAGTTTAATAAACATTTTTAAATTTTCAAAGTGAGCAGTTGTCTCTCACAGTTTGAAGCTGTCCCCTGGGTTTGGGCTGTATCCCTGCACAGGAGATATGCAGTATCCTCAGGCACAGAGGGGAGCAGGGGGAAGCTGAGCAGGGCAGGCAGGCTGTGCTGCCTCTGGGTGAATTCCTGTCTCCTCCCAGTGGGTCGAGCTGTCTCCTGTGCCAAGCTTGGCCACTGCCCTTCTCACATGAGCCTCATGCCCTGTAGCCTGTATTTTTTTTGGAAATTCTAAATGCCTTTGCCCTTCTGTATGGAGAAGTTTTTCCCTCCCCCTCCTCTCTGGCTCTCCCCTGGCCTGCAAGGCCAGAGTTCATCCCTGCTCTGGAGCCTCTTGCTGGGTTTTGTTCCCCAAGAAGTTACCCCAAGGCTGTTCCCTCTGCAGCCAATAAAACCTGGTCCAAACTGTGACTTGCCCTCCTTCCCATCCTCCAACTGTTAAATGCAATTTTGGATATAAACTATCCAGATTAAAGAGACAACTGAGACATTTTACTATCATGCTGGCTCCTAAGTTAGATAAATAGTATAAATTGTGGAGCCAGCCTCAGCTCTGACTGAACTTTCACATCCAACTTTAGTTTGATGTTGAAATAAGGTGACACCCTGATTTCAAGAGTACTGACTTATCCCCTGTTGGTGTTTATGTAAAGAGAGTTCAGCTCATGGCCTCCTTCCTGCATCATGGAAATACTGCCAGTGTGACTCCAAGTGGTGTTTTCCTTCTCTTTGACTGTTCACCGAAGATTTGCAGGGAAAACAGGGCTCAGGGATCTGTGTAGGAGCTGTTTGAGCACAGATGTTACATCACTTTGGCTCAGGATGACACAACATAATTATCAGGAAACATTTCTAAGTAACAGGCTCATTGTCTGCTCTATTTCAGATGATTTCTGGCAAATGATCATATCACAGGCAAAAGACCAGCCATCTTCTTATGGCAGGAGAGATGTGTGTGATGAATATGCATGGGAGTGAGAATCAATTTGCTGGATGTCTGTCCCCTTACAGTGAAGCTTTCTTGCTACCTTACAGAGAAAATGAGGAAAACCAAGGGAGCGGACAGGCTGTGGATGATGGAAGATGTGTGCCTGAAATGTGACATTCAGTGGTTTGGCTGTTGTTACTGCAGCAGCAAAACATATTCTCAGCTGGTTTAGGAGAGGAAGTAAGGCAAGTACTTTGCATGCCTCCATTAGGACATATTTATGTTTTATGTGACTGGATGACATAAACCACTGGTTCTCATCTCTTTCTGGAGCTGTGAAATCTGGCTGAGTTCACTGCACCAGGCCTGCTGGAAGTCAGCATATCAGTGAGGATCTCTGTTGTTTGGCAACCATGGCCATAGAAATTACCAAAACAGACAGCACAGTGTAGTGCTGCTTGATATTTTCCCTGCCTGCAGTCCAGCTGCAGAGCATATTCTACCATTCTCCCTCTCCAACACTTCTGGCTGAGACAAAAGCTTTTCAAATCTTTTAAATTATTGCTTTCATAGTCATCAGTGTTTTTAAATCCTTCACAACTGAACATGTTGCCCAGAGAAGCTGTGGATGCTCCATCCTTGGAAGTGTTCAAGGCCAGGCTGGACAGGGCTCTGAGCAACCTGGTTGAGTGGAAGGTGTCCCTGCCCATGGGGTAGGAAGTTCTGGATGATCTACAAGGTCTCTTCCAACCCAATCCATTCTATGATTCTGTGACAATTCTGTGGTTCTAAGATCATCTTGCTTGACCTTTGTATGATGGAAGACTTTGAATTTCATCCTCCAGTTCCAAACACCAAGCAAGCTTTTGGTTGGTTTTGGGGTCTTTTGTAGGAGTCTTGCCAGATGTAAAGGAATTGAGTGATGGCCTCGTTAATGAGTCCCTTGACTGACTGTGCTCAGGATTGGATATCTGCCAGAACACTTTTCCTCAATTCCGTTTCTCTGCTCCTTTGAGCAGTCCCTTGCCTGGTTTGATAAGGATCTATCTCCACTTTGTACAGCTCCTTTGGCAAGGCACCTGGACACTTCTGTGATGGTGTTCACAGTGGTCTTAGGATGAGGGAAGAGATGAGAATGTTGACTCCATGTTTCAAAAGGCTGATTTATTATCTTATGATATATATTATATTAAAACTATACTAAAAGAATAGAAGAAAGGATTTCATCAGAAGGCTAGCTAAGAATAGAAAAGGAATTATAACAAAGACTTGTGACTGACTGAGACAGTCTGGACAGCTGGACTGTGATTGGCCATTAATTAGAAACAACCCCATGAGACCAATCACAGATGCACCTGTTGCATTCCACAGCAGCAGATAATCATTGTTTACATTTTGTTCCTGAGGCCTCTTGGCTTCTCAGGAGGAAAAATACTAAGGAAAGGATTTTTCATAAAACATGTCTGTGACAGACTTCCTTCTGGGGAGCTGGTAGGGATCCTGACTGAGCTCTAATGGGTGACAGCCTTTGGCAGGGACCTATTCCCGCCACAACTGGACAGATCAGGGGGTGCCTCTGGAATTCCACAGAAGGCTCCATGGCCATGTGCAGGCTTGTGTTCCTAGGGCTGGCCCTGGAGGTGCTGGCCCTGTCTGTGTGGTGTGAACATGCTCACCTCCCATGGAAGTATCCGCTGGTGGAGGACATTCTGTGTCCCTCAGGCAACCTTGGGTCATCAGCTGGTGTAAAAGGAGCTTCCTGGCACCTGGAGTGACCCAAAGGGCTGCTGGGTTGAGCAGGCCACCCCAGGGTTGCCTCTTGGCCAGTTTGAAGGTAAGGAATCCTGGGCAAACTGCAGATGATTTGTTGGGCAGTTGTGATGGAGTAATATGAGGGAAATGGAAGGAAGGAAAGAGGACAGTGTGCACTTAGAAATAATTCGTGTTATTTATTTAATTAAAGCTTGTTTGTTGATTTTTGTTGTTTGTGTTTGTTTTTCTTTAAAACAGCTCTGAAAGTCTTAATTGCAAAGAAGCACAATGTATTTATCAAGAGCAGAACACAGAACTGTTTGTTGAGCTGTGGCATTTTTAGCTTCTGCTCCCTTGAGCTGCTGCTGAGACATTGAGAAATACTTGTTTAGTGGCCTTAGAGTTGTGTGTTTTAGTCAACAAACTTGGCTGCTCTGTCAAGTTAAGGTGACCTTAAAATGCAATAACATTAGACTATTTGTTTTTGCAATGTTAATGTAAGTACTTTTGCTTATAAACAAGAAGCAGCTATAAAAAGGACTCAGTCTGTCCTGAGTGTGCAATTGTGCTCCTTCCACAGGGACAGCCTTTTTCAGAAAAAAACCCTAAATTACCATCTGCCTGAAGCCTGTGGAAATATTTCCATTCACTTCAACCAAATCAAGATTTGGCACAAAAACAGAATAAGTTTCTGGGTGTCCTCTTTCCTTATCTCTCCCAGATGCACAAACATGAATTTTGGCCCTCTTTATTTATTATTAATGTAAATCCCCAAGCACTTATAAACTCTATAATCAGAAAATCAAGGTGCAGTCCCCAAAGCTCTCCCATTAGTTCAGATCTCCTTTTTCCCATGAAGGACAATGACCTGTGCCAATCTTCCTTGTTGTATGGATTGTAACCTCTAATTTGCATAAATATAGTTAAATTTAGGTCGCTTTTCCCATTAAAGCCCTGAGGAGAGCAAGAAGAAGGAGAAAGAGGAGGAGGTCTCAGGACTCTAGTGGTCAGAACAGAAAAGCAAAAGCAGAAACAAAACAGGGAAATCTATTTACCATGGAAAATTATCAAAATTTAAGTTTTCCAAGTCCATTCCTGATGCATCCATAGTGACTGTAGAGATTAGAGGTGTATTTGTGTGAAGGCCTTGGGAGGACTGAGGTAAAAAACAAACAAAAGAGAAAAACCCACCAGAAAAACCCACCAAAAAAAAACCCATAAAAAGCTGTATGTAAATGACTTCAGAACTATTTGTGACATTGACAGCATTTCTTTACTCCTGAAACAATAATGGGAATAAAGTGGGAAAGTGGGCGGAAAAAGAGGAAATGAAACAAATGGAATTTTGGCAGTAGAATATATCAAGAGCACTTAGGTACTTTTGAAAATGTTATTCAAATTTCCCAAGTAGCTGAGGCCATGGCTCAATGAGATCATAAATCAACTTTCAGTGCACTTAGCACTGACCCAAATCCATTACAACCACACAGCACAAGACATTGAGCTGCTACTTGAATCCCTTTGCTGCATCTCATTCAGCAGACAGCACAGCTTTGGATGGGTTAATGTCATTAAAGCAGCTCTCAAGCAAACCAGGTGCTCTGTGTCCTCCTGAAGGTGGCACGAGGCCAGGGTGACAGGGTAGAGCTGCACAGACACCGGGCCATGGGTTGTGGCTTGTGCAATGGAGAGGCAACTGTGTGAGTGTGACTGCTCAGCTCAGCTCTGTCCTGCCAGGGGAGAGCAGTGGGGCTTTGGGAAGCTCCTTGGTCCCCAGCCTCCACTGAAATAAATGCATTGGGAAAGTGGGATCTCTTGGAAACCCCTCTGGGTGCCCTCACAAATGTGTCTCCTGGTGCCAAATCTTCACCAGAAACCACTTGAATTGTGAAATTTCTCCATCATTTCCACAGACTTGGACATCACCTTCCCCTGTGGTCCATGCTCCCTTGGGCTCATCCAACCTGCTCATCCCCTGGGGATGCCTTTGGCTGACACTTTGGAAAATGCCATGAAGAAAACTTTGTTCTTACCTAATTCACAAGGGCTTCCCACACACAAGTTCCAAGGATTTTCCTGGTGGAAGGGATGAGAAGCTCTGGAATCTGCACCCCACCCTTCCCAGGGTCAGGGCTGTGGAGCACAGGGAAGGCACCACTGGCAGAACCTGGATTCAGATGTGACCCTTCAGCCTGGGACAGGCTCTGTGGAGCTCATGGAAGCTCAAAGAGGAAAAGGAGGAGCCTCTTTAATACCTAGCAGGAGGTGGGCAGCCTCAAGGTTTCCTTCAGCAAGCTCTAGATCTTGGAAACTGGCGGGAGAATTTTGGGGTGCTCTGCAGAGCAACTATGTGATGAAAGGGACCTTGGGGTAGGAACTTCAAACTGAAAGAGAGTAGGAACTCTAAACTCAAAGAAAGTAGGTTTAGATTAGCTGTTAGGAAGAAATTCTTCCCTGTGAGGGTGCTGAGGCCCTGGACATGTTGTCCAGAGGAGCTGTGGTTGCTCCATGCCTGGAAGTGTCCAAGGCCAGGTTGGACAGGGCTCTGAGCAACCTGGGACAGTGGAAGGTGTCCCTGCCCATGGCAGGGGGTGGAACTGGATGATCTTTGGTGCCTTCCAACCCAAACCATTCTATGATTTTATGATTCTAACTTGGTTGCTGTGAGAAGCTCCAAGGACAGTGAGGCACGGAGAGAAAATGCTTCCTTCTGAGGAGTTTTCTAACATGAAGCTGAAAGATTTTGCCCTACAACAAGCTAAGGACCTTGAAAGAAGAGTTTCAAGGCAGGAAGCAAAGGCCCCTGAGGTCAGCTGAGGTCCATAAGAGCCATTCCTTTGCTGTGTCAACGTGGCAGTGATGCAGGGTCAGGTGAGGTTGGCTCTAATGGCACACAGCTCACAGGATGCCTGGGGAGCCGACGTGAAAGGGGCACTCCAACTTGCATATGCCTTCATCTGGGTCAGCAGCTAATAGTCAGACACTGATTCACAGAACTTCCCTTCCCTGAGAGGTCCTGTAAATAGATGTTTTTTTTTTTTTAACAGTGAGGAAGTGAGCAGCCCTGCTGAGGATTAAGTGCTACCCATGTCTGACCTCAGGCATGCTGGCATTGCCCCAGCCCAGGCTGCCTCAGGCACTCCTCTCCAGCTTTCTCCACATTTCCCCCTCATCCTTTCCCCCACTCCCTTCTTGTTGGGGCTATCCAAAATTGAATTCCTGCTGGAGTAAGGAACAAGTGTTGAAATCCCCCATTTTTTTCTGTGAAATGCAATTCTTGCTCACTGGTCATCTTATTCTCGGAATATCCCCTGCTGGATGGACCCCTTGCCCCTTTCCCTGATCCCAGCCCTGCACAGCTGCACAAAGAGGTCAGTGAAGTTGCAAAAACAGCTTTTCCCCCAAGGCTTGGTCTGGCCCTGAAGGCCCCTCGCTGGTGCCAGTTCCTGTGCTCAGGAGATTCCTGCTCCCCACAGCTCCAACTGGCTGGTTCAGAGGTTGGCTGGAGCCCACTCACACTTTCTGGGGGCTATTTCAGTTAGGACTTTAAATACTGCAAAAGATGCTCAACAAATTTCAGCAGGATCCTTTAATCACAACCATGAAATAGTGGAGTTTTCAGTTCTTGGAGAAGTAGGGAATGGGATCAGCAGAACTCTCACCTTGGATTTCCAGAGGACAGGCTGTTTAGGATTCTGGTTGGCAGAGTCCCTTGGGAGGCAGCCCTGAAGGTCAAAGAGGTCCAGGGAGACACAGAGATTCTTAAGAAGGAAATCCTAAAGGCACAGCAGGAGCAGGCCATCCATGCCCATGTGCTGAAAGATGAGCCAGAGGGGCAGAAGGACTGGCCTGGCCAAGCAGAGAGCTTTGGCTGGAACTCAGGGAATAAATAAAGGAACATTTATGACTTTTGGAAGAAGCTGCAGACAACTCAGGAGGAGTACAAGGATGTTGTGAGGTCATGCAGGGAGAAAATCAGAAAAGCCAAAGCCCAGATAGAACTTAATGTCTACTGCTGGAAAAGACAATAACAGTTGTTTCTATAAACACATTATCAGCCACAGGAGGGCTAAGGAGACTCTCCATCCTTTCTTGGATTTTGGGGGAAATATAGCAAAAAAGGCTGAAATTCTTAATGCCTTCTTTGCCTCAGTCTTTAGTAGTAAGACCAGTTGTTTTCTGGGTACCCTGATCTGGTAGACAGAGACAGGGAGCAGCATGAAGACCCATAATCCAAGGGGAAATCACCAGCAACCTACTGCAAGACATAGAGACATACACAAGACTGTACAGGATTCATCCAAGGGTGCTGAGGGAGCTTTCCAAGCCACTTCCCATAATTTACCAGCAGTTCTGGTTATCTGAGGAAGTTACACTTGACTGGAAGTCAGTAAATGTGCTGCCCAGCTAAAAGAAGGACTAGAGGGAGGATCCTGGGAACTACAGGTCTGTCAGCCTGACCTCTGTGCTGTGAAGGTCATGAGGCAAATGATCCCAAGTGCCATCATGTGGCACATGCAGGACAACCAGGGGATCAGATCCAGCTGGCATGGGTTTGGGAAGGGCATGTCCTGCTTGACAAACCTGATCTTCTGTGACCGGGTGACCTGCTTAGCAGGTGAGGGAAAGGCTGGGGATGTTGTTTGCACTGGATTTCAGTAAAGGCTTTGATGTCATTTCCCACAGCCTTCTCCAGGAGAAACTGGCTGCTCATGGCTTGGGAAGGTGCACTCTTTGCTGGGATAAAAACTGGGTGGATGGCCAGGTTTAGGGGTGGTAGAGAATGGAATTACACCCAGCTGGTGCCCAGGCACCACCAGGGTTCCCCAGGACTCAGTACTGGGGCCAGTTCTGTTCCATGTCTTTATTAATTGTCTGGATGAGGCGATGGAGGCACCCTCAGTCACTCTGCAGATGGCTCCAAACTGGGCAGGAGTGCTCTGCCAGGCAGGAAGGACATTGAGGGGCAGGAGTGTTTCCAGAGGAGGGCAGAGGAGATGGGGAAGGGTCTGAAGCACAAGTCTGATCAGGAAGTGCTGCAAGAGCTGGTGGTGTTTAATCTGGATGAAAGGAAGCTCAAGTGGGACCCCCTCACTGTCTACATCTCCCTTACAGGAGGCTGTGGCCAGGTAGGGGTCACTGTCTTCTCCCAGGTAACAAGTGACAGGAGGAGAGGAAATTGATCTCAGCTTGTGCCGGGGAAGTTCAGGTTGGATATTAGGACAATTTTCTTGATGGCCAAGCATTGGAACAGGCTGCCCAGGGAAGTGGTGGAGTCACCATCCCTGGAGGTGTTTAAAGGATGTGCAGATGTGGTGCTTGGGGACATGGGTTAGTGGTGGCCTTGGCAATGCTGGGTTAATGGTAGGACCTGATGATCTTGGAGGTCTTTTCCAGCCTACACTGTTCCATGATTCCATGATTTGGGTCTCACTATTTCCTTCTTTCCATCCCCAGTCTCTGTCCTCCAGAGCCCGGCCATTTCTGTAGAGGACATGTCTTCAGGGCAATATTTTATGCCTTTCTTGAAGTCTTTTATGCCTTTCTTGATGTCTTTTATTTATCCATTAATGCAAACTCTGTCTGTGACAGGCTTTTAGCATGACTGTTTCTGTGATAAGTTGTTTACTTCTTTTTTCCTTTGGGTTTTGCCTGTAACAAAAATGATTTACCATTGGGAAGCCTTTCCTTGCCTGTTTTTTATCCCAAATTTTTTGCCTCTTGTCATCTTTTTTTTTTCATTTCTCCTAGACTTACCTCTTTGTGTGTTTGCCACTGCATTGGTCTCCTCAGCCAAGCTGACATTTTTCTGGACAAAAGCAATTATTTCCCAAACCAGGTTAGGCAGATCAGGAAAGCAAGCAGAGTAAGCAGAATTCAGACCAGCAGAAGAACGCAGCTTTATTTTATTCAGGGAGAACATTAAGATAAATCTTCCAAATCACCCCCCTCTAAATATAAGCTGAATCTTCTGACATAAATCAGCCAATTTAGCTGCTGCTAAAGGCTTTGTAGTGTAGGCAAGTGCTCCTCAGTGGAGCTGCTGAAGTGCTGCTGGTTTGACTCAGTTGCTGCACATCGGGTCGATAAGGTCACTGCTCCCCTCGTGCAGCTTTTCTGCAGGTTCATGCAGATCCCCAATGGAGAGATGCTCTGCAGTGAACCTTTCTGCATTTGCTGTTCTCACATCCTGGGTGTCTTCTGGCAGCACTCATCACATGCATCATTGCTCAGTTCAAGGCTCTCGTGTTCTCAAGTCTCTTTACAGGCAGGGTGGGATGTGGCTGGTGGAGCTCAGGGTTGTCTGGGCTTGAGTGGAGTGAATCATCCTCACAGAGTAATCTCCCTCTGCCACTGATGCTGAATTGCTGCAAGCTGTTCCTACTCAGCAAAGCACATAAGCCAATTTCTGGCTCCATTTCCATTCAGCAGAACATTTAACTGTGAGTTTAATATTAAACTCATGCTCAAATCCCTTAGCTTATTAATGGGTTTAGGTGAATGTCCACTCTGCATCGCTGAATGAGGCAGGGATTAATTGCAAAGAGAGGAGCTCTGCAGAGCTGGGTTCAGGCAGAAAACTGGTGCACTCCCACCTCAGGCTTCTCTCCCCACCAGCTGTGCATCCAACAGTTTATTCCCAGGGTACAGCGTTGATACTTTAATCTTGCTCATCAAGGGATATTTTTGTGGTCTTGGATCTGCCTGCTGAAGGAGCCTGTGAGGTGGCTCAGGACCTTGGTGAGCGTCTCAGCTCTGCTGGGGTGGGAAGGGTGATGGCAGCTGGGTGTGGCATTCAGAGACCATCCCCATACACACCTGGCTCTTCCCATCTCCAGCTTCCGGAGCAGAGGTGGAGGATGCACACAAAGAGCAATGGGCTGACGTGACAGCTTTCCCATAGCAGATGTCACACAAGCTCAGAAAGGGTAGAAGTTGAAATGCTCACTTGCTGCAGTGTATTTTCAGAGGGGAGGAGGTGACAGCTCCCTTTGTACACTGCATAAGTGCAGATTGGGCAGGGCACCTGCTGCTCTCTGTGAAGGGGATCTTCATTTCTGTAAAGGAGATTCCTCCCTCACTGTTTACTCATTGTAGAAAATGCTGAATTGAAGATGCTTTTAGGAGCATGTTGTCTTCACAAAGCCCTATAATTCAGACATATCTCTTCCTCTGTTGCAGGAGATGACATAATCTTTATTTTATTCAGGGAGAACATTAAGATAAATCCTGGCACAGAAAGCCCTGGCACATGTTGTCCAAATGTTGTGGATTCCCCATCCCTGGAAGTGTTCAAGGCCAATTTGAATGGGGCTCTGAGGAACCTGGTCTAGTGGAAGATGTCCCTGCCCATGGCAGTGGGGCTGGAACTGGATGATCTTTATGGTTCTTTCCAACCCCAACCATTCTATGATTCTTTAATTCTGTGGTTGATGCTGTCTGTCCCTGAGTGCTGACAATGACCACAACTCTGTGGGCACAGATCAAGCTCTCAGCGTTTGTATCCCACTTTCCCCACCTTTATAATGGGAATAGCAATAGTTGTTAACCTCAGAGCAGTGTATTAGCTGTTTAAACAGAAAGTCTGAGCACACTTGGTGGAACTCCATTTAATTGCTCCTGGGTTTAAATTTGGTCTTTCCAGTGTTCCCATTCTATCCATTAGCCTGGACACCCTCTGACGTGCAGTGGCAGTAGGGGACTGATTGGTGACTTCCAGGTAGCAAGGGGCAGGGTGAAAGGGAATGGCCTCAAGGTGCACCAGAGGAAGTTTAGATTGTATATGAGGAAAAATTCCTTTATTGTGGAAGTGTGGCCAGACATTGGAACAGACTGTCCAGGGAAGTGGTGGAATCACTATCCCTGCATGTGTTAAAACATGTGGTGCTTAGGGACTTAGTAGTGGACTTGGCAGCACTGGGTTGATGGTTGGACTTGATGATTTTCAAGGTCTTTTTCAACCTTAATGATTCTCTGATTCCAAGGGTGCAAATCAGAAGCCTTTCCTTGAGCTGAGGGGAGTTGTGCCATTGCCAGGCTGTGGTAAGGAGAGGATGTTTATTACAGACTGTTTTGATTTGTAGAGTGAAAACACAGAGCTTAGTCATCAAAAACAGGGGTTAGTCATCAAAAACAGTTTACCTTCCTCTCAAAATATGAAAAGGCTTAAAAGTTTGGTGAGGTTTACAGGGCATTAAACAAACACTGCTATTACAATTGCCGGTGTTAATTCTCATCAGGTAGCCTTCCTTCCCCATTCGAGGGGAGACTCAGAGCTCCTTGTCAGCTGCCAAATGCTGTGACCCTGGTGCCCATAAAAGGTTTCTGCTGTAACTGTCTTGTTATCAGCCCATCAATGTCCTGACACTTCCTAGTGATTAATCCTGTGTTGAAATGAAATTAAGTTTCCATATATTTGGCCAGTGACCCCAGGACTTCCTATTTGGGGAATACAAAGAATAAAGCATCTGTAGCCTACAGGAAGCCAGAGTCTCTGATTTCCTGCAGAGGCAGAACAAGAACAAACAGGGAACACATTTTTCACCGCGGCAGTCGAAAGCGCACGTAAGAGCCCTGTCGGCCCCCATGATGAAAACAATTGGAAGGGGGAACATCCCTGGTCCCAAAATTATTTGTGGGTGTTTTGTTACATACACAATATGCCATTAGAAAATAGATGCAACTCAAGTTAATGTTTTTTCCAGGTGACTATTAAGGTTTCCTTTGGCATAGCTCTTTTGGTTTCCATCAGCGAGATTGTGCTTGTCAGGCAAGTGAGTTTTGCTTTGCCTTTTGGTATACTAGGCTCTCTAAATCCATTTGAGATGAGGAAAATGCAGGGATATTTTTTTTACAGCTTTGTTTAAATGGACCAGGCCAGATCCAGGCTGTTGTAAATGCCAGTGAAAGGGGCAGGAGGGGGTGATAAGGCAGCAAATCCTCCTTGCAGCCTAACTCTGACTTGTGATGAAAGTTATATGGGGAAGTAGAGGCACCAGCCTGCCTGCTGAGGATCCCTGAGGGAGAGCCATTGCTGCCTCCACAATCCATTCAGCTGCTCTGTACTCACAGATGGAAACACTTCTGGATGCTTCCAAATTGCTGGTTATGTCTTGCACTAATGGGCATCATCAGCTTGGAATTAACCTCTCTCTGAATAATGCTTCTACCTGAATACATGTAATGGCACACATGCATCTGCACGTACAGATGTGTCTGTGTGTGTGTACAGACAGAGAAAAAGCTGCTCTGTTTACCCATCACCTTGCTGAGGTTGTCTTGGTTGATGGAATGTTTCACCCAGCCTTGTCAGATGGGTCTCACTCTGCTTTCCCAGGGTTAGTGCTGCTGTTGCTACTGGTTCTTGTAAAAAGAAATTGCCTTGTTTATGCCCTGCAAGGCATAAACATTACCAAAAGCACTGTGTTTCCAGATATTTTGTTTCTTACAGTTTTCCATCAGTAAACCTTTTCTCATGCCTTGTAGCCCAGACTGGAGTGAAAGAAGAGACCCAGGCAGAAGCTGCAGGATGTTGGGCTTGGTCTGACTGGTGGCTGGTTAACACAGCTGTCCTCCAGCAGGAAGAAATGGGATTCCTTGGAAAGTTGCTTTTTAATAAATTGCTGCCTAGAGAGAAAATACAAAATGTTGCTCTCCTTGAAGCCATGGAGGACTGGCTTTGAAGTTTTGGACCTGAGAGAAGACTAAAAGTCTAACCATGATATTTGTCTGAAAGGGCATCTTTAACATTGTGTTTGAGTTGTCAGCCTTGGAGTGGGTGTTCCTGTTGCCCTGAAAGTACCAAGTGCCTGAGGAACACAGGATGTGGCTCACAGGTCCTTGCTGTGGTGACACTGGGATGATCATGTTCTATTAAACCAGTTCCAGGAGAGCTACAGAGAGCTGTGAGTGAAGTCAGGACAAGTTTACACCACAAAATGCTTCTCACCACTGGAATGCCAGAAGCAGTGGGAATCAAAGCTGGTCTGCAGCATTGACTGGATACAGTCTAGACACATTGACTTGGCAAATGCCTGGAGTTAGCTCTTTTTCTTCATCCAGGCTCTTGTCATATGGCCTTTGTTCACCCTACAGTTTGGTAGAAGGCTCAAGGAGTACCTGTTTGTGCTGAAATCTGCAGGGATGTGGGAACACAGCGGGGAACACGGGCATTCACAGAGAGAGACTGGATCCACAAGTCTCTCACACTGAAATTCTGTGTCTGCAGTGAGCTGGGCTGCACTACTTTCTCATTTTGTTCTCTGCCCTGACTTTTGCAAGGCACTATGTGTCCCTGTCTATGCCAGCGGGCTGGTTAAGTCTCTTCTAATTATTCTAGAATGAATATTGAACAGACAAATCCAGGCAGTGCTGCCAGCTCCAGTGATTTTGTCAGTCTTGCAATATTTGCTTTTTGTTCTCGTGGCTTTTGTTCCTAGATTTATGCAATGAAATTCCACTTTCCACTGGCAAACAAGAGGAGGGGAAACAAAAGCACTCCAGGTGTCCAATCTACCTGGCAGGGAAGGAAAGTCAGGACCAGTGGCACAGGAACTCCCAGGCTGTCAGAACTGGGCTCATCAGCCCCATGAGGGCTCCATCTCTCCACCATGGATATTGCAAATAATCCCTGCTCAATAAATCAGACTAACAAACTGCTGCTTCTCTCTCTCACTGCTGCACATCACCATCCACATTATCTTACAATTTTCCTTCCTGCTGAGAGCTGCTTGTGGTTTTCTGCTTTTCCAGGGGAAGAGCTTACAGGGAGAGTGCTGCCTTCCCCACACAGAGGTGCTGGAGCCAGATGCAGCAGGGCTCTGCCTTAGCCTGGGGAGAGCAGCCAAGGCACAGCTCTGACCTCCTTGGCAGCTCTGGCCTGAAGAGAGCCCAGTGGAGAGAGCAGGGATGCCAAATCCATGCAGGATCTTTCCTCAGCAAACGTGGGGTGATGCCTGGAGGATGGACAGGTCCCCCCAGGGGTGCCCTGGTGCTGTGGGTGGGATCCACTGCTGGTGCCTCATCCTGCATGGGAACCACACTCTGTTCTTTCTAGCAATGGACACCCCTTCCCCATCAGTCAGGGCTAAGCCTCTCAGCCACCCTTTCACAGATTTCCTGTACTACACCCTCAAATGCCATGTCCTGTCTGAGAGGCACATGGGACACAGCTTTTCTTGTGTTCCTTTGCCATCTGGCCATTGCCTGCAGCACAGGCTCTCTCTGCACATGTGACTCAGCAGCCCAGATGTCCCAGATGTGTGCAAACCCTCCCAGCACCCTCCCCTACCCTGAGCCTGATGCACTTTCTTCCACAGCCCCCAGGCTGATAAGGCTAATGCTTATCACAGCAACACTTCAGTTTTGGTCAAAAGGAGCACAAGCTCTCATGGGGGCACCTTGATCTAAAGATTTAAAGAAAGATCTTTCTTTAAGGAAAAAGCAGTTGCATTGCAAAGGCTGCTGTATACAAACTCAGATTATCTTGTTCAGAGTGTTTATTCTTGCTTTTATTCTTCTCCTTCCTGTTCAAACCCACCATTGTCAGTGAGTTACAGACATGATGCACGTCTGGAGATGGAGAACTCATTTTCCTGCTGCTTCTGTTGGTCAAACCCTGCTCCTGTGAGCACATCAGGTACAAGCATCCCTTTCTCCTCACCAGCACCAAGCTCTGCTGGCTGTGGCTCCCAGATTCAGCTGCTGAAACACAGAAATCTGAGCTCTCCTGCTTCTCTTCTACACAGGGACAACCCCATGGAGGTTATCAGCACTGGTATCTAATGTACAGCACAGATGGAAAGTGCTGTAATTTTTTTTCTAGTGGTGTAACTCTCCTGATGTAATCATTACCCAAGGATTTCATCAAAATCACTGTTGTGTTGCAAAGGTGTCAGTAAACACAGAATCTCCCTGATATGTCAGAGGTGATAACGTTTTCCTGATACAGCACATAAATTGCCAAGTAAGTGTTCTCTTCATTCCCTTTTACCCCAACACAGCTCCACTAATTTGACAGTTGCAGGAGTTTTGGATCTCCCAGGAGGAAGCTCACCTTTGCAGTTCTTGATATTGATGATCTCTGGGTTTCCAGCCACTGAGCTGTGATTGTTCAGCAGAAACGAGCTCTACACAGAGCTGATGGAGCTGCACAGCAGCAGGGTCATTAACAGGCAATGAGCAACCAGATCTTGTTTCAGAGGCCATTTAGAGTGGAACTGCACAAATAAAAGACAAGACCCTTTGAGGAAAGAGTGGGTTAAGCTTTCTATCCTTAGGCAGTCACTAGCCTGAGTAGTGGTAGAAATTTTGGGTTCTCTCTGGTCCATCCTCTGCCCAGTGGCAGAGAGATCAGCTCAGAGGAAGGTCTGACCTTGTTCTCTTTTCCTGCCCCTCTTGCAACACCATGCAAGGGACATTTCTGCTTTGCCTTTTCGCTGTGTGACCGAATCACTTGCATCCATTTCCACACCCCTTGAGTCTGAGAAGATTTCTCTGTGATTTTCTGCTTGCAGTTAGAAATCTGTAGATCACTTTAAAGCTTTTATCCTAGAAAAATGCACTCTAGGAGCCAAAAAGGTTGCTGGCTCTTGTGTGACGTTGCTTGTAGTTTATATGATGCCTGATGCAAATTGAAAAACTGACATTTGAATAGGAAAACTTTTGGTCTGCAGTGTAGGTTTGGCTGATAGGAAGCCCTTCTGTGCTCCAAGGCTTTCCTAAGATGTCAAACATTTCGAGTTAATTAGGGTTAGGAGCCATTTCACTGTTTGAAATTGCGACAGCAGAGAGTTAAATAAAGCTTTGCTTACAAAGTCTCTCTCTTGGAAACACACACAAAGCTGTTCAGCCTTAATTCCCGAGTTTGCTTTATGGTTTTTGGGTAAACATTGCCTCTTTTCTCAGCCTCTGTGAAGAAGCTCTTGCAGGTCTTTATTTGCCTTCCTTTCACAGCAGAGTTTGCCTAGGCTTGGTGGGGATTGCGCTAACTTTGCCACCAAGTCTGCAAGAAGACAAAACACTCTTTACTTGTGCACCAGCCCTTTGGGATGATTGCTAACAGAGGGCTGGGGCTTCAAATACAATAGCAGCACTGAGATGATGAGTTAAGAGGTTACAGATGACTTCTAAGAAGGCATTCAGAGCATTAAGGGAGGCTCACCACTTAGAAGTTGAAAAAAGCATTCGGGATTGTCACCTGAGCAAGGTGGTGGTGCCTTGGTTAGGTTTATTCCTGACATTTTCAATAGCCCCGTAAGAATTTTGCATAAAAGATCTGCAATCTTTAGGCTTTTGTTAGGATGTAGGACATTCTTCCTTGGCTTTATTTTAATAATCACTTAATAAGATGTTAAGGTCTTTTTTATGCTGCAAAATTTACAATAAACTGTTTTAATATCAGAAAACCAAAGAGGACAGCTTCATGCAGACTCTATGATATGAGATACGACTCTTTTATCAATTTCACTTATGCCTCTTGGCAATGGCTCACATTTAAAGTTAAATATAAAAGGTCATTTTTATCCTGGGCTAGGGATATTTCCATGGGGAAGAGATGATGGTGTACATGCACCATATATGTTACAAGGTACATGCACCATATATGTTACAAGTAACTTCTAACACTTTGATAAGTAGACAAGGTCTTTGAGATTGCATGAGGGAGTGATTCCAGACCTAAATCTTGGCCCAAAGACAGGCTTGAGGCTTATTCCCACACATCAGGGCTCAGCCCCTCAGCTGGGGTAAGCTGATGCCTCTCTATTGATTTCTGAAAAGCTAAACTAATTTCCAGCAGAGGAGAATCTGCTCCAGATTTCCCAGCTGCCCTATCAAAAATCTTCTCAGAGCATTGACTGGGGAAAGAAAAAAAGGCCTCAGCCTGATTTGAAAGAACATAATAGACCTTTAATTTAATTGACTTAATTTTATTGGCAGCCATTGAATGGTGAAATGAAAACAGATGATCTGGATGAACAAGAAAAGGTTAGATGGGAGTAACCCATTAGTAAATATCAAGGCATCATCCTATTGTCCTCATTTAATAAAGGAACGGATCAGTAAGTATAATCATAAACATTTTTACATTTTAGTGAAGATTTATTTGACATCATTACTAGCAGAGAGATGGATTCTTGGAACAGCAAAAGATGAAGCAGTCTAATAGATGAGAAGTTAGTTCCTTTAGCTGGCAGAGAGTGGCACAACTCTGCAGCCTGACCTATTTAATTCCACCTTTTTAGTAGCTGAGCTATTACTTTGGACTGCTGTGGGATATATGACATTTTTTTTTAAATTTTCTTTGACAAATCTTCCATGCTTACATCTTCTCTTGCCCATTTGGCATTGCTCTTGCAGGCTCCTCAGAGCCAGCAGGTCTGGAGTGGCAGGACCGTGAATCTGGACATAGGGCTCTGTGGAATGGGCCAGAAAAGCAGATTTCCCACATCCCCCAAGCCCAGCAGAGCAGGGGAAGCTCAGCAAAACTGAGACCTTATCTGGAGATGCAGCTTCTCCCCATCCTAACAGTGCTGTCCTGCATTCTGTGCAGCTTTCAGCTGTCTAGGCTGTCTGGAAGTCCATTCAAACAGGACGTAACAGCCACACTGAAACCTCATCCAAGGACAGCAGTGCCCTGAGGGGTAGAACAAGTATGATATGGTGTGAAAGAGAGAAAATTCTGAGTAGATGCAGGGAAACCAAACCTGACTCCTTACTCAGTTCCTTATTATTCACTAGTGGTGGGTGCCCCTTGTGTGGGAGTTTTAACAGAACATTGTCCAGATCAACTTTGAAGAAACTTTTTTGGATTACTATCTGCAAATGAATAATTAAACAAACCTTAAAAATAAAAAAAAAAAATTTAAAATCTTAGATTTTTCTTCATTTTAGATGGAATTGGTTAGAAATATAATACTCCAGGTTTGAAGACTTCTTGCAAAGATGGGACTGAGTTACCCAACCTGGAGCTCTCATTGTGTATCACCAGCCTCACTTTCCATCTCTGGCGGCTGCCCGAGGGCTGCCCCACTCCCCTTGCTTGTAGAAACAGCCAGATTCTCTATGAGCACCCTGGGCACTCCGGAAATCTCCAAACCTTGCACCACACCCCTGGTATTGCCTCAGTCTCTCTTCAGAGGGATAATGGATGCTGCTCTTGTCCCTGTGCCACAGGGAATTAGCTGTGCTGGTTTCTGCCTTGATTTTCTTCTGCTCTCTTTCCCCAGCTCCACTGAAGGGGCCAAACCTGGCTCTGTGCTGCATCCCCAGCCAAACTGAGGGGCAAAAAGGCAGAACCACCCATGGTAAAGAACATGGCAGCCCAGTGACGCCATACAGGCTGGGAGGGCACTCCATGGAGCTGATCACACAGCAGGAACTTCATTTTGCAGTGCTCCTGCCCTTCTCCCAGTATCTTTCCCTTGGGTTTGATAAGCAGAGGCCCCTCAGGCTTCCGTGTGCTGGCTTACAGAGAGCTCACAAAAATCAGTGTTCATCCTTTGGTGCCATGGCCAGGAGTGAGGAGAGGAGAGGATATGAAGGGCTCTGGTTTTGGAGAGGGACACTGGCAGCTTCTCTTGTGCCAGAGCAATGATGAGTTACAGGTGTATCCTCTTCTCCTGGGGGGAAAGATTGCTGAGGGCAGAGTCTCTAACACTGCATTCCCACAGGGCATGGCCCAAACCACTGCAGGATGCACCTGCTGCTATGAGAACAGGTGTCAGAACAAGCCAGTTTCACCTGGAAATCCCAACAGTTTCTCTGAGCATAACCCCACATCCAGCCCCTTCCCCTAAAGAAAACCCCAAATACAACCAGCCCCGTTCTAAATATTTTAGTTTTCAGCACTTTTCAACAACAACAGAAAAAAAGAGGTGAAAAAAAATTAAGGCCTTCCTGGGAAACCAATTCTTGGTGAAATTTTTCAGTCTGGTCCAGAACAGAACATCTTTCAGGGGATCTCCCTGTTTGAATTCCAGCAGCAGCACCAGGCTGTGACTCAGAATCAGGACTGCTTTGCTTGGCTCCCAGGGCTCTTGAAATCTGTCTCAGCACCACAGACTGTGCCTGGTGTGGGGTGGGCTCCACGAGGGAGGGCTGTTCCCTGCTCTGCACCCTGCTACAGAGGAAAAGCAGCTTGTATCTTAACACATTTTGTCTGGCAAGCATTTCAAAGGCTTCTCCTCTGAATCAGGGCTGCAGGCACTGCCTACATTTCCTCTTCACAGGACCTGGCAGGTTGAACTATGCAAAATTCCTTAATCCTGTTTATCTGCTGTCTCCTTCCGAAGAGGCACAATGCTCCTGTGGCCTCTCTGAGCTTTCCTCTGCTCTGTTACCAGAGTTACATTTGCCCATTTGAAGGCCAAACACAGGCAGGATGAGAGCAAAGCAAAAAACAACCCCTCAGCACACCAGCATTTGGGATTTCAGTGTGCAACAAGGCAGGCAACTGCAAAGGTACTATGCCCATTTGGCCTTTTCTGGATTAATGAAGTCCACAGTAGATTCTGAGCACATAAAAATTATCCATTCTGAGCTACAAGCTCAAAACAATGCCCTTAAGGAAGGAGCAGTGAAGGTCAAACTCCTCCTTGCCTGTTCCTCCTGCCCTGCAGTCCTGATGGAGCAGGAGGAGAGTGGATTTAGGATGAAGGCAGGGGAGCCAGGGTTACCTCCCTTCTGGGCCAAAATCTTGATCTCAGTGCTCTAAGCTGCTCAAGGCAGGGATACTGTTCTGTGCAGCTGAACTTTGTATCCCTGAGGGCAAGGAGAAAATAAATCAGCTCTGTCCTTAACCTTTGCACAGGGAAAATCACTTCTCTTCTTGCCAGGGGGAGCAGTGATCTGGTCCTCAGGGGTTCTGCTGGACTGGGTGTCCTTAGGGGACAGAGAGTGACCTGGGGAGCTGAGCAGGGCCCGAGGTGGGGATGGTGACACTGGGTCAGGTGGCAAAGGTAGGAAGTGAGGCACTGCTGGAATGGAGGAAGAGGAAATGCTCAGGCAAGGTGTAAAGCCCCAATCAACCATCTTGATGAGCCTTTTAAAAGGGCTGAACAGTGGTTCATGTACTCTGAGTTGGATGCATAGGAGAAATTAGATATTCCTAAGGGGTCAAAATGAGATATTCTTAAGGGGTCAAAACAACACAAAAGACTTTACTGACAAAATTTAGAAAATCAGCAAAAGTTTGGCAAAAGGTTTGGTACAACATTCAATCAACATAAAACACTTCTCACAGCATTAACTTGGCCCATTCAACTTAGCAAAATTTAAGCCCGTTTCATGTTAAGTTACTTAAAATATTCCAAGCAGAGGGAATTAGAAGAAGAAGGAGAAAGAGAGAGAGAGACAGAAAAGATATGGAAAAGCACACATATAGCTACCAACTTCTGTGTTCCAGCAATGATAGAGGAGAGGTAGGGTCTGGATAAACATGATGGCCTCGTGTTCAGCCTTAAATACCCCTTGGCCTTCCTGTGTTGGACTCCAGGCTATTCCTCTGGTTGCCCTGGAGGAGGACTCAAGACCCTGGCAGGGGGCTAGAGACCTTGGCACGGAGTCAAAGACACCTGTGCCTTTGATTTTAATCCATGGAAACAATTACCAACTTTGTGTGAAGAGTTACAAGCCACAAGAGTTTGAGTAGAATGGTAGTGAATTTATCACCAGGTGAAAATGTAGAATTTTGGGGTTTTTAGAATGGGGGTTCAAGAAGCAAGATGGAGGAATCTGAGTGTGTCCAGTCTTTCTCCTTCTTCTTCTTCTTCTTCTTCTTGTCCTCCATCTTTTGCTGTGATGGTGGCACTTTTGGATTGGTTTAGAGTAGAGACAAACTGTCTAACATAGGTGATAAGTATTAGAAAATTATTGTAAATAAAGTACACGTAGTTTTTAGTATAAAAAGATGACACCACCCTGAGGGTGATCAGTGTGCCATGAACCTTCTGGACAGACCTCAGCAGGTCAGAAAGACATGTATTAGATAAGAGCAAATAAACAACCTTGAGAACCAGAGCTGAGGAATCCTGTCTTCTTCTTCGGTCTTGATGCTGAGAAAAAGAGACTTTCTATCACCTCAGAGTCATCTCGACACCAAAGACCTCATCATTCCTGAACCCTTCTCCCAGGTGGGACTTCTGGTCACTTTGCCACTCAGGAGCTGGGTCAGGGATTCCAGGGGTGGGTGTGGAGCATTGCCTCCCCTGTGCCTGTGACTGGCACCGCTGCAGGGCTGGGACACAGCTCCAGAGGGATGGGCTGTGAGGAGCAGGGCAAGGCCCCACCAGGGCAAGGCCCCACCTGCCCTGCCCCACACACCTGCCCCCCAAAACACCCCAAAGCATCAATCTTTCCAGTCTCTGACACAAGGGCAGCATGAAGGAGGAGGAGGAGGAGAGAGGAGGAGGGTCTCCCTTTGGGAATGTCCCAGGCCCTGTGGCACCGGGGCAATGCTCACCTCCTTGGCTGGGCCCTCAGTGACGAACGCTCTCTGGCTGCTGTGGGTGAAGGTGTCTGAAAGCCCTCAGCGTGCTCGTGCCTCACCCCTCTGCCCTCCTGGGCTGTGCAGGGATCCCTCACTCCACCAGGTCCATCATGGGGATCCAGTGATGAGCCTGAAGGCCTGTATCCTGCTGCTAAGTGCCTCAGGGGCTGGTGGCACACGGCTGCGGGGCTGGTGGCACACGGTGTGTCCAGCCGGCATTGGTGCCGAAATCTTGGCTTTGCAAAGTTTGTGTGTGGGTATTGACTGAGCCAGGATCCTGCCTGGATATGATTCACCTTCCTTCCCCCTCAAGGGAGGTACATTTGGGGACCTATGACCAGGCTGGCAGCAGCTCTGTGAAAGGCTGACTGTCTCTTGTGGGGCTAAGGAGGGAGGTCACCTCAAGCTCATTTCTAGAGTCAGACTCTTTCTGTTATTTACAACATAATTTTGCCTTATGAGGGTTGCTCGTGAGCCTGGTTCTCCAGGATGGCAAACTGAAGGACCATATGTCATGGTTTGGACTGCCAACACATCAACATTGCAATCATTTGCAGACTGTTTTATATTTCTTTGATTTGGGAATGTGTGTAATTAGCTCCTCAGAACAGCCGGGTAGAGGAAACGCGGTCTGTTATTTAGGCAGAATTAACATCCTTGTTCTCTGCATTGTGATCCTCAGTTTCCTAGTGCTGCTGCCAGAGCAGTGGAGGGATCAGTGCTGAGACATTCGTTCTTTGAGCCTGCTTTCGTTGCAAAACTATTTCTGTTCCTTTTCTAGGCTATCCCGATGACCTACAACTGGCACAAGACGTGCTGATGCTGTAATTAGTAAATACCTTCTGCAAGTGGCAGCAGAAGATTTATAGCCACCATTGGAGGCTTCTCTTTCAGCCAAAGGAGAAGCACCAAAATGTTTGTTGCTGTTTACTGCATTTTTCTGCAGATTCCCAGCAGGGTCCAGCCAGCATTTCGTGCTGCAGGCCTGGTAAATAAATCTTTACTGACCTGTTGTGGCAGAAGACACGTATGAATGTGCTGGTGGGGCAAGAGTTATGTTATTTTAATAGGTTAACAAACCCACCCAGGCTTCTGCACTGTTAGCATTTGGCCTCCTACCAGGAGTATGATCACTGTGCTCTGCTTTCCATTCCTATCCCGGTGGTTTATGTGGGTTGGTTTCTAGCAGTGCCTGTGTACAGCCAAAAAGCAGGAGAGCAGACATGCCAAATGGCCTTCCAGTCACTTGTGCCTTGGAGGCAGGAGAGAGCTCTGTCCCCAGGGAGAAAGGGAAGGAGTGAGAAGGAAGGATATCAAAGACAATTTCATTTCCATATTTGCCCTGGTATTGAAATCTGTGGTGCACCTGCAAGGAAAAGGAGCTTGTTTTTTTCCATTTCAAGTAGAATGTCTTCCAAAGAATTTCCAGCTCCATGCTGTGTCTAGTGCTTAATTGGCCTCAATCAAGAGAGCTTGGCCAGAGGTGTTTCTTGTGCTTGGACACCTGTCTTGTCCTTTTTCTTCCTCAACCCCTCAGAGACTTGTGCACCCATGGATTCTCTGCTGCTTAGAAAATGGTGAGGATATATTGGTCTCTCAAATAGGGAAAATTCTCTTCGTTGCCTGGCCTGTCAAATTCTTACAGCAGTGATATCTTTGATATCATTGCCTCTTAATAAATTCAGTCAAAATTAGCCAGTAAGTTCAAAAGTTATTAAAGTCAGGGGGAGGGGTGAAAAATTCTTTGTTTTCACAGGAAAACATGCAGAAGGGGGCAATGTGTGTGTCACAGAGGAAAATGGAAATTACTGTTTGCAGTCTTAGCGTGCTGTAAATTATCTCCCCTTCCTTATCTTCTCTTCCACATGTAATGCAAATGTTTTAACAGATCATTTTATCTTCCCATCCACCATTTCTGCTCCCTTGGCCAGCTCCACAGGCAGCATGGACAGACTCCTTGGGTCATTTGGAATGCCTTTCCGAGACACTTTTTCTCCTTAGATACCCATCCTCACTGCCTGGAGGGACCCACACAGCTCCTCATCTACAAATGCAGCCAGGTCAGAAAGTGGTACAATTTGTCAGGTACCTCCTCATGGCTCCTGGCTCCCACTGCACCAGATCTGCTGTCCCAGTGGTGCCCTAGTCCCGCTGAAAGGCGCTGTGGCCCCGCTGGACGGTTGGACGCGGCGCTGGCGCGATAGCCGGGGACAGAGCCAAAGTTAGGTCAGCTGGATGAGCTGGAACTCATCCCCTGGGAAGCACCTGACTGCTGCAGTAGCTGGCCTGGCTGACCCTCAGACTCGTGGGTTGCATTTGGGGGGGATGCTATTTTGATGGTGCTTCTGCAGATTCAATGTCATTTTGGCCTTGCTCCCATTGACGTTGTGGCCGTAGGTCTGGACATCAGCTGGCCACAGCCCCTCCTCTTGCTCACCTCCTTTCTGCTGCCTTTTGCCTCGCTGTAGTCAGCCCTGGGTTCTGGGCTTTGCTTTCAGCTGGGAAAGGGCTCAACAAACTGCTTCTGCCTGCAGTTACTCCATCTCCCTTCTTCTCCCTTGTGTTGCTACTTTGGTTCATGAACTTGAGGTATTTTCAGACTTCAGGGTCTGAAACCTGAAACAGACTTCAGGGTACCCTTTTGTTATTTGGTCCTATTTCTAGAGGTGTTTTGAGGAGCTTGAAGTGGTCGCCTCTCCTGCTGAGAATCATTCTTGTCCTCAGCCACCATCCCTGTTTCAGTCCATTTCTTTTCCATTTGGCTGCCAGTTAACCATCCAAAGTTTTGGCAGCTGTAGTGGTATAACCAGGAATGAATTTGACTCTTATAAAGGATTTGGAAAGAATTGGGTTTTTTGGCAATTCATTTGATCAGTAGAATAGGAAGGGGAATTATTTGCTATCATCCAGAGGATGGCATTGTGATTGTAAATGGTGTGAAAGGCAAGAAGCACTAATTGTGATGCATTAACTTGTTTGACCAGAATCTGCTTGGAAGATATAGATGTTTTGGTACGTTTTTTGGTAAGAATGAAGCTGCTGCTGATACCTATTTATAGATGGCTGTGACCCTGAAGGTTTCTGGTAAGATGTTTGCAAAGCCACAGCTATCCTGTGAACATTCACGTAAATGAGTTGGCATTTTCCCAATGATAAAAGGCCAGCTCCAATATAGAATAATAGAATTATAAAATCATTTAGGTTGGAAAGGACCTTTAAGATCATTGAGTCAGTGCATCTGATCTCTTTCTGACTACATGTTGCAGGGCATTTGCAAATGAATGTAGAAAATAGATATCTGGGGTTATAAAAGGGCATGTTTGAGAGATTGCTTCTGGGGCTTTTCCCAGGGTGATACTGCTCTGCCAAGCAATGGAGGCTGTGAGCATGAAGCTGATAGCCACTCATTAATATGGTTTGTTTTACAACAAAAGGCCCCTTTGAGTCAGTGGTTAAAATGTTCCCTCTTCCCTTGGCTTCTGCTAGAGTCAGCCTCTAACTTTCAGTAATAATTTTAATCTCTGTGTTAAGAATTTAACCTCAAAAGCATAACTGCACTGCATTAATTAAGCTTTATCTAATCTCCAGCTAAACTGACAGTCAACAAACAAACAGAGCTTTCTCAGGATGGCCTTGCCTTGCATTTACGTGATTCCCAGCACAGTTTCACCTCCTGGGCTGAAAGGTGTTCCCCAGTCATTGTGTGGTGCATTTTCTGGCAGGAATGAATCCCCTCATTACAGCTTATCTATGTCAACCATAAAATATCTCTAATCCTCTTGTTCCAGGAAATATGCAGAGCAAAAGAGACTGCACAGCAGTCTCCAAGCAGCCATAGGTGCGACATCTCAAAAAGTGCTCAATTTGTAAAATCTGGTCTTATTCTGCAGTTTTATATTTCCGTCATTGCTGCAAAGACTTGCTCAACATACTGCCTCTTTGAGGAAGGTATGGATGTCCACTTCCATCATGTCCGAGCTGGGAAATATTACAAAACCCATGCCTTACACAGAGGTGTTTACACAGAGTTGTGAGTACATCCTCAGGACAGATCAAGACTGAAGTTGGTTTGCTGTTTGCTGGCAATGTAGGCCAGATGGGTGTTTTGAATTTAAATGGAATGAAAGGCAAGAAATTAGGTAGTGACTATTAATATATACATTAGTGGGTGCCTGTGCAGGTTTTCAAGGAATACCAAGCTGCTATCACAACTGTTTTCATTAAAACTAAGCCCATCAGGACGTTATGTTTTCACAATAGGATTCTTAGGTTCTTTTTCTATGTGAGACAATCTCACTGTTACCCACATCTGAACATAAATATCCCATTCCAGCCTGACTTTAGTTCAGAAGGAAAGTCATGAAAGTTCTGTTAACTCAGGTGTTGTCACTGTCTGTGAGTTCCAGTGAGGCAAAGGTATCTGGTATTCCTCTGGCTCCAGAGTCAGAACTGAGCAGCTCTGCTGCAGAAAGAGAGCCAGAGAGAAAGGGAAAATGTGCAATTGTGAGGCCATGGCTGTAAGCAAGCTATAAGAGAACCTGAAATCACAAATGAAAAATCTCTCTTATATCAGGAGGAGATACATTGTCTTCTTTCAATGAATTTTCACCCTTGAAGCCTTCCATGGGAAGAAACACAGAAGGAAAAACCTTTTCACTTGTACATGGTGGGATGCCAGCATGTGGCAGCCGCTCCCTGCCTGACAAAGAGGCTGTCCACATCTCACATCATCTGCCTGCTCCCTTGTTTTTCTGAAAACAAAGCAGCAAAAAAATGTGCACACCAGAAGCTCTCCTGACACTGCTGGAGTAGCTTAGCCCAGGTCTGGCTTGAGGGGCTGAAGAGAAAGCTGGGGGAGAAGTCCTGCTCTGATCCCTTTGTGGAGAGCTCCAAGGAGACCAAGTAGTGTGGAGGAAAGGAGGGATGTGGGGTTTAGGAAATGCTGAATTCCTTTTCTGCAGGAGGAGCTCCGGTTGCTATTCTGGTTTCTGTGTCTTCAATCATCAAATGCAGCTTTTGTCTTTTGATAGGACAAGGAGGAAAGTAGTGTACAATGGTGTTCTGACAGCCTGGCACACCCCAAATCTGTGGTTTAAAGCTTTCTTTGTGCTAAATTTGTTCTTGTAGTGCTAATGACCAGGTTGCCATAAATAGCCACTAAATGGGTCTGACACAGTAAAGGAAAGTGAAGGTCACTGTTGGATCTTGTGTTGTATTTTAGATCTCTGTATCAAAGAACTTCATAAGGAAGGGGAAGGTGCATTTTCAACTTGGGTTTCCTTTTAGATACAGAGGGGTAAACTGAGGTATGAGAATGCCTGCTTGTCAGAGCAGGATGGGGATGAGAATGGAGGTGGGCTCTGCCTGATGTTTTCTGCAAGGCCTCAGCCAAGCAACAAATTATCACCACACAGGGCAAAATTAACTCCCCATTGAAATCAAAGGTAAAACTGCCACAGAATTCGGTAGAGGTGGGGTTTGCCTGCAGCCCAGCTCCAGCAGCCTAAGCCTCGAGCCAAGTGTCCCACACTGAATGCCTGTGTGGGGAAGGAAGGCAGGCATATTTGGGATGAAGGTGCTGTGCTGGCTGCACGAGCAGGGATGGAAGGGGACATGGAAGGTGCTTGTGTGTGAAAGCAGGTGCTAGACTGCATAGCCCATATAGAGCTGATAGCTCACTTTAGGATCCCAGGACTTTACAATGTGTTTTCTTGATGACTTGGTCGCTGAGCCTGGCACCCTAAGAGGACATCACCCTTTTCATGGGTGCCAAATGGGTGAGAAATGCATCCTTGGGGGAAGCCCAAGTGCCCTCCCTCTCTGCCTCACTAACAGGTGCAGATGCTTGTCTTGCACCTTGTGTGGGGGAGCAAGTCATAGGGCATTTTTAAAGATGGGCAGTGTCAGAGGTTTGGTGGCTGCAGTTCCTTAATGTGCCCTAAGCCAGGCTTTGAATGTTACTGTCATAGACATCTTTTATGAAAAATCCTTTCCTTAGGATTTTTCCTCCTGAGAAGCTGAAAGGCCTCAGGAACAAAATGTAAACAATGATTATCTGCTGCTGTGGAATGCAACAGGTGCATCTGTGATTGGCCTCATGTGGTTATTTCTAATTAATGGCCAATCACAGTCAGTTGGCTCGGACAGAGAGTCTGAGACAGAGCCTTTGTTATCATTCCTTCTTTTTCTATCCTTATCTAGTCTTCTGATTAAATCCTTTCTTCTATTCTTTTAATATAGTTTTAATATAATATATAATAAAATAATAAATCAGCTATCTGAAACATGGAGTCAAATCCTCATCTCTTCCCTCAACCTGAGACCCCTGTGAACACCATCACATGTTACATCTTGAGCACTGAACCACACCACTCCTTGGATGTTCCAGACCTCACTGCTGGCCACACAAGCTCAGTTTTGCCTCAGAAGTAGGGGAATGTAGGATGTGCTTCCCTTTTCAACCTGCCACAACAGCAGGACCATCAGGTCTACAAGTGGCATTTCACTGAGTGGAGATATGTCAGAGCTGGGCTTGGATGCAATCCCTGAGTAGGATTGCACAAAATTAACAAGTCAGGCAGGGCAGAATCCCTCTGAGACTGGAAACACACTCTTCTGGGTACCAATGGAAGGGAGAGCAAGGCACAGTGCAGCACCACCAGGAACACCAGCTCTGCTCCCAGTGACTATTAATATATACATTAGTGGGTGCCTGTGCAGGTTTTCAAGGAATACCAAGCTGCTATCACAACTGTTCTCATTAAAATCAGGGTGCCAGAGGGCTCCTGGATATCTCCTGCAAAATCCAGTACAGTTCCTGCTGAGGAGATTGGTTTTCACTTCGGGGCTGTGTGAGACTGCTCTGGGTTGGCAATGCTGGCGCATGCCCCACTGCCACACTTTGGGGACCACACTGGCTCCATTGCCCAGGGTTTGTGCGGCTGGGCAGAAAAGGGATCATGGATGGCAAGGGACAAGGAGCTGTCTCATGGAGAGCTGGCAGGCACCTGCTTTATTACATGGTAACCACAGCAGTTTGTCCTGTTGGGAGGACACAGAAATTACAGGTTGCATCCATGGGGGCAATGCTAGACAGTGAGGGCATCTGCTAGGATGAGGATCTGTGTTTAGCTTGCAGCAGCTCAGGAAAGACTCCAAAAAGAAGAGAAAGAGGGAGAAGTTGTCCTGCAAGAGAGGCTGTGGCTGTGCTAAGAGGGTCGAGCTTGTTTCTGGGCAGCTCTCAGCATCCACTTCACTTTCACAAACACTTTAATGTGTTTGTGAAACACCCTGTACTGGCTGGCCAGCCCCAGAGTGACCTGTTCCTCTTCTCTTCTAAAGAAATGATCATTCCTTTAGACACCTCTGTTTTTCCCTAGCACCTGTGCATGCCCAGAGCTTCCCTGCCTGGCATCAGCCGCTGTCAGGAGCTCGGGTGACAGAAGCTGAGCCTGAGAAGGCATTTTCCAGATGAAACCACTGCCCAGTACAGAGCCCTCTTTCCAAGTAGGACAGGCTGGGTTGGAGGCCAGGGGATGACCTTTTCTGTGTGGCATTCTCCCACATAGTGTGACCTGATGTCACTCAGCTGCTGGGCAGTGCTGTGACGTTGCAGCCCTCCCCCAAATCCAAATCCAGACACTGCTGGTAAACCACACAGGATGCCAACCAAATTTTGCCATTCTTCCCTTAATGTTGCTTAGGGTGAAAGTATTTGACCTTAAATTACTCTTTTTTTTTTTTTTTTTTTTTTTTTTTTTTTTGAGAAGGGAGCTTGTTTCTCAGGAAAGCTGGGTTTGATTCTTTGGTTTTGGAATAAATCTGGTATGAATCCCCAGATGGTTTTGTGCTGCCTGTCCTTCCCACCCAAACAGGGCACTTCTGTAGTGGCTGGCAGCAGATGTCTGCTGTTCAGGTAGGGAGTCTGAGCCCTGCTCTGTGCTCTCAGGCTGGGTTCAGGCAGCCACCCAGGAGCAGGGACATTCCTGGCTGCAGAGCAGTGCAGGCTGTGTACCCAGGGTAAATGGAGTTTACCACAGGCTGGTAAACAGCTCTGTCTAACACGTCAGCTCAAGTGGGAGACAATCCAGTGTGAAATGCTTGCACTGACACGAAATCACTTCTTTTCCACTATCTGGCTTCATCCTGATACTACTCAGGCAGGCTTGAGCTTGTGATAATCTGTATGGAGGGTGAAATGCAATGAGGTAGAAAATAAAGCTCTGATTCTGCCCTCACTCCCTGACCTCATCTTTTTCAGGCTTCTTGCTTCCAGTGCCAAGAAGCAGAGAAGAATCACAGAATAATGGAATGGTTTGGGTTGGAATGGTTCTTAAAGATCATCCAGTTCCAGCCCCCTGCCATGGTCAGGGACACCTTCCACTATCTCAGGCTGCTCCAAGGTCTGTCCAGCCTGGCCTTGGACACTTCCAGGGATGGGGCATCCACAACTTCCAGGGCAACATTTCCCAGTGCCTTACTGCCCTCACAGCAAAGAATTTCTTCCTAACATTGAATCTAAACATAGTCTCACTTTGAAGCCATTCCCCTCTCAAAACTCTCCCTTTATCTGTAATTTCCCTGTGGGTACTGGGAGGCTGCAAAATGTAAAATATATTCCTTCTAATTTCCCTATCTGACTTGTGTGTTTTCACACAACAGGTTTGTTTTGCCTTGGGGAGTAGAGAAATGAGATGGAAATGACAGAGGTCTTTGATAGAAATGTAAAGATGGGAATGCCCATGAAATCAACAAAGTCAAAATTCAAAACTGCCTTCCAGAGAACTGCACCCAAGAGTTTGGGATCTGTTGTCGCTCTAGTCAAAGATAAGCTTTTGGACTTAATAAAAAATAAACAAAAAAGGGACCAGCTAAATAAAATAATATGACTTTCGGAATCTGTGTGGTCAGATGATAGTATTTAGTGTTAGCATTTTGACCTAAAAGAAATCAATGAATAAAATGCTCATTTTATAAATATGGCCAATTTCTAATATTTGTACATCTTGCTTTCCAAAGTCAGTTCAAATATTGGGAAGAAAGCTTGCTTGTTTGTTTTTTTTTTTTTTTTTTTTTAATTTATTACTGCTCTACCTTGTGTAAATTCTATCTGCAGCTTTTTACTTCCAGTGCTAATGGTGGCTCTGTAAGCAACCTGGCTGGGCTCTGAGGATGCAGGTGGGGTTTATAGCAGGAGCACTTTAGCAGACCTTCCTGCTGACCTCCTGATGCAATTAGCTGTGGTCCTGCTGTGCTCAGAGAATCCCCTCTGAGTGCAGCTGCAGTGAACAAGCAGAAATTTCTGAGGCAGCACAAACTTGCAAACCCTTCCACAAGATTATCAAGTGACAGCAGGTTGGGAGTATGTAATGAGAAGCACGGGTTCACTGACTAAGCATCCCTAAAGGGACTGCTGCTTAATCCTGTGCCCTGTCACCCTTCTCTGAAGGAGCAGGAGGAGGCAAATGTGCTCTGTAATTGAGAGGAAGGTTGATTTACTGCTAAATGAGAATAATATGCAGTTTGCCTTCTTACTGATCTGCCCACAGAAGATCAAGCAGGCCACTCTGTAGAATCCTTGATTTGTCCCCTCTCCTCTCTTTTGGGAGGCTAGAGAGAGCTCTCACTCTCACGGCTGAGGGAATTGAGCAGCTCCTGCACCTAAGCAAGCCCATTCCCCTCAGGATTAGCAGCTCTGGCTGTCACAGCTCCACAGTAGAACATCATGTGAGTGTATTAAGGTAACCCTGAGGGTTTCCATGTAGACACCAGAGGGGCAGGGGAAAGTTTGAGTGCCAAAGTCCTGCCCAGGTTTGTGCAATCCATGCCAACAAGCTTGTGTTAGTATTTCACTGATATCTCTATCCAGGATAGGTCTTATGAGACAAACGTGTGTAGGTATGGAGCTGCATTCCATCACAGCTCCTGCCTGCAAACACCACCCTGGCACCCTGCCAGTGCCTCCCTGGAATCTCCCTGGCACCAGTTCTGCATCTCCCCTGCACTGCCCTGGCATTCCAGGGACTGCACACGGCTGCATTATTGCCCTGGCTGCTGGGAATGTCCTGAGAGCTGAACGAGTGGCAGCTGCTCTGGGATCCCGTGGATTCCTCCTGCTAATGTCCTCTTTTGTCTCCTCCCTGCCCTGCCTCACCCCTGACCCTGCCCTCCTGTTCTGTGGCAAGGGGGATACACAGCAGAGGAGGCATCACATGGATTTGTCTGGCAGGTTTGTAATGAGAGGAGTGCGATGATCCTGCACATTCATCAGAGGGTTGTTTTCAGCCTGGACCCATCTGTGATGTTTTTATTATTTTTTTCCTCCCTCTGCTGGGCTCGGGCTGCTCCGGGAGAAGTGGCACGTAGGCACACACGTCCTTGCGCACACTACACTTGTATAAACTCCATCAGGAAGTCATCTGGCCAAACTTTCCAGAGCTCTGCTTTTAACTCTTCCCTAGGCAGGCTGTCCTGTCAGCCAGGGGATTTCCAGGGAGCATGGACATGTGCATTCATCGCTCTGTTCTCTTTGCTGATTCCCACAGCTCTCCTTCCATACCAGCCCCGAGCTACGCGTGGATGAACAGCTTTTTTATCCATCCTACTCCGAGTTCCCACCAGAAAAAATCCCCTTCAACTCTGCTTATGCACTCATGCACCCACAGGGCTTTGCAGTAAAACACTGCCTTGGCTTTTCTGGAGGGTGAAACAGCAAAATCAGCTACCAAAAAGTGCCCCAGTGGGGCAGGAGGAAGGAGTGTTGGTGGGATGAAGCTGTTGGCAGGGGTAATTCTCCCTGCAGCTGTTATTTCAGAGTTGTGTCCTTGCTAGGAACACGAGTAGCAGAGGAAGTTCTCACAGCCTTTAAACCTCTTCTGTGGTCAGGGAATGATTTAAAAAAGGCATCCCCTTCAGAAGTGACCCTGTGTTCAGTGAAGACGTGTCTCACTGCGCATCCCACTCTGTACCCACCAACATGCACAGAGATGTTTCAAAGCAGGGCTGAGAAAACCCCTGTGAGCTGGCTCATGTAGCAGAAAGGCTGCTATCCCTCTCCAAGACATGTGTGGATTAATAGCTAATTGTTAAATGCTAAATAAGCCATCCCATGTTGTTAGTGCCTGTTAACTTTCCACTGACAGGTTTCAACCTTCTTACAAGGTTTGTCCCTGGAAGTGTCTAAGAAATGACTGATGTAGCACTTAGTGCTATGGTTTAGTTGACAAGGTGGTGATTGATCAAAGGTTGGACTCGATGATCTCTGAGGTCTTTTCCAATCTTAATGATTCTGTGATTCTGTTCTATTTTGGAGCCTGCTGCACAGGGGTGAATAACTGAAATTGTTGGAAATGCTATCCTCTGCATGGAGCAGGGATGTCTGAGCTCATTTGCTGTTTGGCCAATGGTTCCAGCCATTCTTTGCTCATTCTTGCCTTGGAGTGAATACAAAATGTGTGTCAGGTCAGCACTGGAGATGTGCCACCAATGGTAATGCTGCTTTTCTTGACTTACACCACTGCAACCAGCCCAGAATGTAACCATTTATCCATGAGGTTGTTCACAGCCTTTGTCCCTGCTTTACTGCATATTAATCTTCTCCAGTGTTACAAAGCCATGACATGATAAAATAGATAGTATAGGTCTTGATTTTTCTCCTGGGTGCACAGGTGAAAATAAGAAGTGGTTTATTTGAAATTACTTCAGTTATCTTGGCATTAATTTTGCCTTCTCTATCAGATTTGTGGGCATCTGTATGGAATAGAGGGGTGTGAGCTTGCGCTCAGCCTGGCTCAGACAGCTGTGGAACAGAAGGGATTCTACTGCCAGAAATTCCTGAAAATTTAGGTGTGACTTTTATGACAGACTCATGCAGATATGTTTCTTTTCTCAAACAGCTGTTTGTCTGCCATAAACAGCAAAGGAGCCTCTGTTTGTCAGACTCCTGAACTCCATGAGGTACAAACCATGACTGCTCACCAGCTGGAGTCAGGGGTATTTACAATTTTCCTTGGTCACCTCCTTGAGTGCAGTTGGAGCAATCAATCAAATGGTCCCTCAAGGAGGTGGAGAAGCTGAGAGCTGAGGAACAAACAGGCTTTCAACCATGAACAGTGTTTTCTTTTCCTCTTAATTTCTTTCTTCAGGTCATTTTCAACATGGGTTATTCCTCTGCCTCCTCAACTGAAGGATCAGAACTCTAATTTCTGCACTTCTGCTCTCAGAAGACCCCATTTCACCCAGCTCTGGGTCCTGAGCACAAGAAGGACAGTGACCTGTTGGAGCAAGCCCAGAAAAAGAACAGGAAGGTGATCAGAGGGATGGAGGAGCTCTCCTATGAAGAAAAAGTTGGGGTTGTTAAGCCAGGAAAAGGGAAGACTTTGGGATGCCCTAACTGCAGCCTTGCAGTGCCTAAAGGCACTACAGAAGAATTGGAGAGGGATTGTTTAAAAGGGCTTGTAGTGATAAAACCAAGGAACAATCACTTTAAACTAAATCAATCACTTTAAACTAAAACAATCACTTTATACTAGAGTAGTGTTAGATGAGGTATTGGGAAGAAGCTTTTACTGTGAGGATGGTGAGGCACTGGAACAGGTTGCCCAGAGAATTTGTGGATGCCCCATCCCTGGAAGTGTTTGAGGCCAGGTTGGATGGGGCTTGGAGCAACCTGGAGGAAATACCTGTAACGAAATGGTTGATGGTGCTCACCAAGGCCCTAATTTTTGTCAGATGAGCATGAGCAAATAAATTACTGAACACCCAAATCACAACACCTCCCTCTGCCACCTCAGGTAAATTAACACTCACCATGTGATGAGCCTAAGGCAGAAGAGATTTGCCTTCTGATTTGAATGCACTGCATATTAATCATGTGTAAGGACTGTGGGATTGTTCTCAAAATGTCCAGCAAATAAGACAAACCTGCACAGCTCAGGGAATTTGAGCTGCATTGGCTGTGAGTTGACAGTGGCACCTTGCATGGCCCCTGGTCACAGCTGGGACCACCACCATGGGATCTGTTTTTTTAGTGTGTCTAAGTCAGCACAAGGATAAATCAAGAGATTTATCACCAAGCTTTGAACCTATACCCCAGCAGGAGGAAGCTGCCTCACATCCCATGTGGCTGCTGGGCTTTGTGCTCAGGGTAACCTGACAGACAGACTGGACAGAAGGGATCCTTGTAGGTGCATTTCCACTTCTGGGACAGAGCCTTTGGGATTAAGTGTCCAATATTTAGGACACAAAAGGATGTACAGTGCTCAGTCCTGACCTTGCTGTAACCTGTGGAGAAGCAGCAAAGATTCTCTTTAACCATGTATGGCATAAACAGCGAGGAAGGCGCTCGTAGCAAAATCAGGAAGGAATCTGATAGAGAGCCCCAAAGATAAATGCCACTTTAGGCAATGTTGCTTTAAGCTGTTGACAGGAGCACCATCCAGAGAGGAAGGAACTGTGAGCTTTAAGTGCTTCTCTGCTTCTGGGTGGGATAAGGTGTCATGTAGAATGCATTTTGTGTTCTTGTTTCATCTCCCTCTCTCCGCTCCTCTCCTGTGAGAGCACACACACCAAAAGCACTGAAACCAGACTGCGGTGAGTTTGCTTCACTAATACATCTCCACATCAAAGGCATTGCTGGAATCTATTGATTCTGGCACGGTTGCAGAAACCAGTGACGTTTTCAGTGAGAAATCATGCACTCCTCGGTGGATTTCGGGAAAGGTTAAAAAAAATGGGATTAAAAAAGCTCTTCCATGTGCAAATATTCACCCTACAGAGAGGCTGATAACCCGTAAAATATTTGGTCTGGCTCCCTTGGGGCCAGCAATTACTCAGGGATGACTTTATTGACAGACAGATGAGCTTTAGCTTACATGATGTTACAAAAACCTGACCTATTTAAGTTTTGTTTTCTCTGCTTGTGAATAACATGTGACAGTTCTTGTCTGACGTATTCTTCCCTTCCTATTTCTGAAGCAATGCACCCTATTCCAGTGAATAGCACTGGGACACAGCCCCATGGTTATCTCAAAAAGTCCAGAGATTATCAATGGCTCCAGGTCAGAAGCACAGGGCAGGTTGTTTTTATGCTTTGGGAGTGGCCCAGGCAGATTCACCTCCAACACAGGTGTACCTTGACAGCATTCTCATTGGAAAATCTCTTTCTGCTCACCAGATCCATCAGCTATTTCTACTGAAAATACTTCTGCTTTCAACTGCCTCATAGACGTGAAACCATTGTATTTTTATGTTACTTTAACTGAAACTACTCATTTTCTACTGAAAATGTCTCTCTGCTGTAAGACCTGTATTTGGTGCAGAATCTGAAAATTACATAGATCAAACCACGGGGTGGGAAGAATGATTTTATTCTTCTCTGATTTTGGAATTTTAGCATTTGTAGGACTCTTTGGCTCTACTTTGTTTGCATCCTGCCCATGAACAGCTTCCAAAGTGTAAAAGCATTAAGGTGTTTTCAAAAGGTGCCTGCAGACCTCATCTTCACCTTAGAAACATCCTCCTTGAGGCCCTCCCAGTCCCAGTCCCTGTTTTCTTCCAACAGAGCCCCTAAATACAAGTCAGCAGCTGCAGCCCTGAGGTGTGGGCTGTGCTGGTGGCTCTGCTGTCACTGCCAGCCTCAGCTTGTCCTGGCAGTGCTGTCCCTTGCTCACTGAGGCAATGGGGCCTTCTCCTCCTGCCTTGCCCACCGGCACTGGGCTAGACCCACAGGACACAGTGAAAACCCACCCTCACCCCCTCAGTGGGAAGAGTATCTGCCTGGGCACCTAATTACAGTGAGATGGAAAAACGTCCACGAAAGGATGAGGTTAAGTTTTCCAATACGTAGCACAACAGTAATCAATACTTGCATCAATACTTAATTTATCTATGTCAAGCAGAACAGCTCCAGCAGGAGGGAGTGAGATCATCTCTTCCAACCCATTGTGTGCCACGGCCCAGTCACAGGGGGTGGCAAATGATGGATTTAATCTCTTCACTCTTGGGCTTTAATTATCATAAACTTGGATATGAGAGTGCTGCTGCCAGCAAGATTTTGCCAGGATGGTCTCACCCTTAGCTCCTGCACAGAAGGAATACCTTAACCCCCCTGTGAACCTAACCCCAGACCCCTATCCCCTGAATAAAAACCCACTGGGATCAATGTGAGTCTTCTTTGATCCTGGGAGAATTTTCAGCTGTCCTCTGATGAAAGGCATTTCCCTCACAGCCTCTGGAGGACTTTTCTGCTTCTTATGAGGAGCTGCATTTTCAGTAAGAGGCTGCAGCACTGCCCAGATATCATCCCCCATGAACGTGTTCTCCCTTGCACTGCAGCAGCTGCTCAGCCAAGGTATTTGCTGAGATATTCGCATGAGATGTTCATTTTTGGGCACCTCCCCTCATGGGGACATCAGTGGTGTGACTCAGTGACACTGAGAGTTTGCTGGGAAGTGGGGGAGAGCTGCCTGCCACGCACAAGTGGTGACATAAGTGGTGGGCAAGTTAGAAACAACAATTCCTCTGTTGCAACAGGAGGTGAAGGTTTCATCTCCCCGTGAATGGTTCCCTCACAGTGACTAAGCTGTTCCCCTCATCCAGCTAATGGAGAGGCTGTGCCATGTGCTGTATTCCTGTAAACCAGCCAGCTTTGGGTCATCCCATCCCAAGCCTTCTCAGAAGAGATCTCTCAATGTGCTGGTTTCATGAGAGGTGCTGAATGCAGACTGAATTGGATTTCAATCATTCTTTCTTTCCTTGTTAAACACTTCCCGTAGGAGTTGCAGCCTCTCAGTTTAGCTGACAGGAAGGTGAGGACATCTCCCTCTCAACCCCTGTGTGTTTTCACAGCTTGGGTCTTGCCCCTGAACTGTGCTGTGTGTTATTACCCCTCTGCCTGCAACATGAGATGACCATCAACATTTTCACCACACTCTCAGTTTTCACAGAAAATCTGTCTGGTGTTAGTGACAGCTGTGAACTTAGAGCACAGTGTCTGCTGCTGGGCACCTCAACCAGAACTGAGGAATTGAGTCACATGTGCACTCTGGGACAGGGGTGCTGGCACACAGGCCTGTCCAGGAAAAGCTATCCCAGACCAGTTCCAGGAATCACTGAGGAAAACTGAGGAGGAGAAATTTGTCCCAGGGGGTTCAACAAATCTCAGGTTGCAGAGAGATTCTAAATTAATTGACAATCCTTCTTTTTTCAAGGGTTTGTGTTTCTAAGCTCCTCGGGGTCTCTAGCTGGTCAAAATGACCCCGAGATGCGTTAGAAAGTCTCTTTTCCCAGGCCAGCAGTTGAAGAAGGAGTCAGGGCTCTTCATTTCTCAGTCTCAAGGTTGTTTATTGCTCCTTATCTATAAAATTCTTTCTCCTGTCCAGCTGAGGTCTGTTAAGCAAGACAGTCCAGGCACTCTGCCTGCCCCCAGGGAGCTGTTATCTTTTTATACTAAAAACTACATGTACAATGTTTACAATTACTTTCCAATACCTATCACCTATGTTAGACACTGAGCTTCTACTCTAAACCAATCTAAAAGTGCCAACATCACAGCAGAATATGGAGGCCAAGAAGAAGAAGGAGAAAGGCTGGACACGCCCAGATCCCTCCATCTTGCCCCCTGAATCCCCATTCTAAAAACCCCAAAAATCTATTTTTCACCCCGTGATAAATTTACTATCATTCTACTTAAACTTTCATGGCTTGTAGTTCTTCATACAAGGTTGGTAATTGTTTTTTCCAAGGGCTAAATCAAAGGCACAGGGGTCTTTGGCTCTGTGCCAAGGTCCCTGAGTCCCCTGGGCAGGGGCTGGAGCCCTCCAGGGCAGCCACAGGAATGTCCTGGGTTCCCACATATGCTTTCCATAGACCACGAGTGCCTGCTGTTGATGATTACTTTGGTTTTATACTTTCTCTGAAGGCCTGTTTAATGACTATCTCATTTTCTGAGACAAGTGCTCAGCACCCAAATAAGTGTCTCCCAAGCAGTTGTGCAGGCTGTCCCTCCTCTTTTTGGGGACAGGACAGGAACACGTGCCAAACATCCATCAGAGAGCCGAGTGCATTGCAGGAAGGGGCTCATACATTGTCCTGATAAATGAACACAGCAGCCTGCTCAGAACACAATGGAGTCTCCAGTTTATCCCTAAATTATTAATGTTCCCGGAGGAGTGTCTGTGTGCTGCTGACTTGGGCACTGTGGGAACACAATCCCTTCCCAGAGAGGCCGTGGGAAGGGATTCTCCAGGTGGGATCACAGTGGAGCTTGGCCCATCCCAGGTGGGTTATCCAAGGGGGCAGGACATGTGCCAGCATCACAGCAGAAGATGGAGACCAAGAAGAAGAAGGAGAAAGGCTGGACATGCCCAGATCCCTCCATCTTGCCCCCTGAACCCCTGTTCCAGAAACCCAAAAATCTATTTTTCCACCCCATGAAAAATTCACTATTATTCTTCTTAAACTGTCATGGCTTGCTGATCTTCATACAAGGTTGGTAACTTGCTCCATGGGTCATAATCAAAACCACAGGTGTTTTGGGCTCTGTGCCAGGGTCTCTGAGCCCCTGGCAGGGGTCTGGGCTGCTCAGGACAGCCAGAGGGGTGTCCTGGGTCCTGACACTCACTGGACAGTGCAGCACAGGTATCCCCCAGGCACCCCAAGGGCAGGATGCTGGGCTCTGGCGAGACTTGGGTCTCTTGAAGGAGAGGGAATGGCACAAAATGGTCACAGCAGGGATTCCCTCTTGACAGGTCCTGGTGCTGATCCTGGCTGTGAAGGCGTCCTGGTTTGGCTGCGGGAATAAAGAGAGATGCTAAAGAAAGCACCTCTGAACCTTGGAGAATCATTGCTAAAGCAAACAGAGAGTGAAACCCATCCTGAAACACCCACCATGACAAACAGCCTGGCAAGAGGGAGAAATAAGTGAATCCCAACAGACAGAACCTAGGATGAGTTAGAGCAAGTGGGGGAAGAGGAGAGGCAGGGAGAAGGTATTGAGACAGCCTCTGCATGGCTCCACTTCCCCTTTTTTCAGTTGTGTGGCAACGACACTCATTAGGAAACAAGAATCAGTGGCTTCTCCCTGCTCTGTGCTTCCCAAAGAGTTGCTGCAGCTCTCCACAAGACCTGGAGCATCTTCTCCCTGCTCCTGCACTGGCACAGGCTGAGGACTGAGGCCATGGAGCCACCAAGGGCTCTCCCTGCCATGGCTGAGCCCTGAGGTTGTCTCAAAAGGCTTTTGGCAAATGTCAGCAGCAGCAAGGGCTGGCACAAACACAGCACTGCAGCAGAAGAAGTTGTTGTGCTCATGCATCTTGCCCAGCAAAGGTGGGGAATGGCATTTATGGCATTTCAAAGGCACACGCACAGTTTTGGCACCTCCTGTCAGCCTCAGAGCTGTCACTGCCATAAAACCTCCAGCAGCATCAGGGTGTTATCTTCACCAGAGCTCCAGCACATCTCCTCACCTCATCTGCAAGAAGCCAGGCTTTGGCCCTGCTCTCAGGAGCCACAACTGTTCCTGCCTCAACAGCTTCCTGGGGAAGGTGGATTTACACTGACCCCAGCCATGGGTGGGGAAGCGTGGATGCTGTCAGGCCTGGAGACTTCTGTCACCTTCTGTCACCAGCTCCTCGCTTCCATGCAGAGCACAGTGAGAGCTTCAGCCCCTGTGATTGTGTCTGAGTCACCTGCATGGGCTCTGAACCTGGCTGTGTCCTCTGGACACCGTGGACCATGGCAAAATGTCACACAGGACATCTGATAGTGATAGAGAGGTCCTCCTCCTCCTTGGGCACTGCCCTGGGCAGGTCAGGCATCTGAGTGCCAGCTTTGGAGGTGGGTGACAGTCACACAGGAGAAGGGAAACCATAGCCAAGGTCACTGATTTCAACAGCAAATGGCACAAAACTAGAGGGGAAACAGGATCTGGAGACTCTGCAGCCATCAACTCTCTTCCAACACCTCAAGAGCGAGCAGCCCCCAATGGAAGAGGAGTGTGCCCCCATAGCACTACTAATCCCCCTGCTACAACTCCTCTGGCTCTGTGGGTGGCTAGAAATGCCACTTCACTTGGTGTCGCCCCCAGAAGCCCCTCAGTCCCCAGCAGAGCCCAGTGGTGGCTGCAGCCACCAAGCCCCATGGTGCCACAGGACTGTCCCCACGGGTCACACCCTCCCCTGCACTAGGGCTCTGCAGGGTTTGGTGTGGCCACCAAGTCTGCTTGGAAATGACATTTCAGTCGTGCTGGCAGCCTTCCAATTTCAACATTCTTTTTTTTTCTTCTTTTAAATAAGTCAAAGAGAGAAGTGAGGCCAGGAGGGGTCAAAACAGAGACAGGAGGAGCTCAAACCAATGGCTTCTGACACTTTGTTTTGCTCGGGCCTCCTAGAAAGGCTTGTTTGGAAATGGGACATGTTGAAATGTCCTATTTAGATGGAAAATGCCTTATCTAGTAAAGAAAGTTAACCTCCTTCTCGTCTGAGACGCCTAAAACAATTTCCCTTGGCTTCCTTCCATGCAGCTGAGGGACAACCCCATTCCAGCCCTGGGGCTGTGTGCTGGCTGCTCTGTGTCCTGTGCAGGGGGCATGGTGTCACCCCTCTGGGGCTGGGACAGCAGCCAGGGCCCCTGAGGGTGGTCCTGCTTCCCCCAGTGGGGAGTGAGGGGGTGGGTGCTGCCAGGGGCACAGGGCAGCTCCCTGTCTGCCTCTGGCTCTGCATCCTGATGCGTTTTGGCTGTAACTGTCTGCAGAGTGGAGACAGGCTCTAGTTAAAGGGCATTGACACTCCCAGTGGTCATTGTCAGCATGCTCCATTTCATCTCCATCACATCTCCATCTCCATCATCTCCATCTGTTGCAGACATCTTTTAGGAAAAATCCTTTCCTTAGGATTTTTCCTCCTGAGAAGCTGAGAAGCCTCAGGAACAACATGTAAACAATGAATATCTGCTGCTGTGGAATGCAACAGGTGCATCTGTGATTGGTCTCTGTGATGTGGTTGTTTCTAATTAATGGCCAATCACAATCAGCTGGCTTGGACAGAGAGTCTTTGTTATCATTCTTTCTATTCTATTCTTAGCTAGCCTTCTGATGAGAACATTTTCTTCTATTCTTTTAGTATAGTTTTAATGTAATGTATATCATAAAATAATAAACCAAGCCTTCTGAAACATGGAGTCAGATCCTTTGTCTCTTACCTCATCCAAGAACCCCTGTGAACACTGTCACATCCATCTCCATCATCTCCATCTCCATCATTTCATCTCATCTCCATCATCTCCATCTCCACTTCCAAGGCAAGCCCCTTCCTTCCTTCCTCCCTCCCAGGAGCACAGCCATGTCCCCAGCTTCCTCCCAGTGCCACCCCTCAGGGATGGGGTCACAAATCCATGGGCTGTCCTCTCCCATCAGGGTAATAATGACTGCCACAGGTCTCTGGCTGCCTGTGCTCAGTTTGCCTGTGCTCCACCTCTCACAGCTCCATCTGAGGGGGTTCAAAGCCACCTCCAGACACTGATGGGCAGCACAAACATCTGTCCTAGCCATGATCCACCACCTCAGCAGGTCACCTCGAGGAGCAGGGGGACCAGCCAGGCTTGGGGAGGGTCTGATCCGTGTGTGCAAACACGGCGTGGTCCCTGCTGCTGGCAGTCATAAAGGACTTTCTGCAAATTACCACGCATGTTTTGGGAGCCAGGATTTCAAAGCAGCAATCAAGCCCTAATTGATTAAATGCTCACCGCATTCCCGGGAACGAGCTGCTGCCCCCCGGGTAAATGGGAATAAGTCACAGGCAATTAACGATTTGCCCGAGGTGCTTCTGCTTTTTGGTGATGTCTGGGCTCAGGCTCCTCTGGCCCTGTTAGTCATTAGACCACACATCCTCCATGCTCTCCTGGTGGCATCCCCACAGCCCTGGCAGGGTGGAAACAGCAAAATAATCTAACTGCACGTTTATCTAGGAAAAAAGTTTCCCGCAGTCCCTTCTGGCTCCTTTTGTTTTGATTCTGCAAAGTTAAAATAAATCTTGAACTGCAACTGCTGGGCTTTTTTGAACACAGTTGGTTGCTAGAGCATCATTTGAGGGAAACACATTAAAAAGCAGAACAGTGTGTTTATTGCCAGAGCCAGGCTGGCTGGACAAGGCTGATCAAGTATTTTAAGCACCCTGTGACATTTATGCATTGCAGAAAGCAGTTGTGGTCTCTCTGAGCTTGTGGCTGCTGCTCCTCTTCCTTCTGGACAGACTCTTACAGCCTTTGTCTCCAAGATTTTGATTTGCTATGCAATACAAATTTTCTGTCTGCTTCCCCTGTGCTGTTCCTGGAGTGCAGGGGGACATGGGGACATCTCCCACCCACCCCTGCTCCCCACTGAGCATCTCCTTTGCCCACATCAGCAGTGCTAAGGGCACTCTGTTGGTATCAGTGTCCAACAAGCACTGGATCACATCTCAGTCGTCCCCAGGCCCCGCCTGTGATTTGGGAATCAGTGAAGAAATCTTTGTTCTTTCACGCTTTCTTCCCCATTAAAGCCACTCTAAAGCAAAATTCATCTTCAGGAATTTTGAAAAGGTTTTAAGATTGTTTTTGTCTTTTTCTTTTTCCCTTTGCTGTTCAGTACTGTCAAAAGGGACTGGAGTGACATTAATGGAAGTTAAACAGGGTTTTGACCTTCTCTAGAATGTCTAAACCAGCACTTAGTGTCTCCATCTCGCTGCACATTAGTGTGTTTTGGAATTCCTTCCCATGTGGAGGTTGGGATGAGCTGGCTGGAGGGCTCTTTCCAAGAAAGCCCTGAAAAAGCACTCTCTTTGCAGGAAAATGGGTATTTGTAGGTGAGTGCAGCCCTTTCTCCCAGACTGGCTATTTCAGAGCTGTGCAGTAACCACCCAGAGAATTTCTCCAGCTGCACACACACTGCTGGTCTGTAAAACCCTGAACTTTGCTTCGACTTGGTGTTGGTGTGTTTGAGAATACCTTGACCTGCCATTCTGGGATGGAAGTGCTCCACTGGTGACACCTGGGAAGCTGAGGAAGGAATTCTCTCCTCCCAAACCATGAGAAGTGCTGGGGCTGATGTTAGCCCACCCTAAGCTCTGGGAAAGGGCAAAGCCCCTCCATGTCCACAACCCAGGGTGGGATCATCACCATCCAGCACTGAAACCCAGCTTCAAATGCTTCTCCTGGACAAAAAGATCCAAATAAGCCCCAGAGGGCTGAACATCTACCAAATTATCACTTCATTTTGGGATACTATGGATTTTTCAGACAGCAAGTGGCTGTGTTTCACTTAAAGATGTGGCCTTTAAATTGCAATTAGATGTATCTTCACTCCAATCAAAGTTGTCTCATAACCAAATGGTGTCCCAAAAGCTGATAAAGCAGCATTCCTGACCACTGCACACATTTTCTGAATATCTCAGTGACACGGATTTCTCTCCTTGCAGTCAGCGGAAAAACCTCCAGTGACTTACAAGGGATAGGAATCCTTAGGAAAACAATCCGTGCTGGAAAACCAACACTTCCCCTGCACTATCTGTGCCTGCTGCCAGCGGGGGTGAGAGCAGCACAGCCAGACCAGGATTGCTCCTGCCTACTCTGGCTTGGGTCACACCGCAGGGTGAGGGAGGCATCAGCAGCCCTTTCTGCCAGCTGTAACCCCGATTTTTTAAGATTTTCTAAGCCTTCAGATGTTTACATTCTTGTAACGAACCTTCTCAAATGCTTTACGTAAATAACTCATTGTTTTGCATTCTTTTATGGAAGAAATTTGATGGGCTGTTGGTTGGTCCAGTGTCACTGAAGAGGTGGCACTGTCACCCTCCAATCCACTGCCACTTTTAGAAATCTATAAATGTTGGAGTCTGTGACCGTGTTTGCAGGGGGCCGAGGATGAGGGAAGAGACGAGGATCTGACTCAATGTTTCAGAAGGCTGATTTATTATTTTATTATATATATTTTATTAAAACTATACTAAAAGAATAGAAGAAAGGATTTCATCAGAAGGCTAGCTAAGAATAGAAAAAGAAGGAATGATAACAAAAGCTTGTGTCTCAGACAGAGACTCCGAGCCAGCTGACTGTGATTGGCCATTAATTAGAAACATCCAACATGGGCCAATCACGGATGCACCTGTTGCATTCCACAGCAGCAGATAATCATTGTTTACATTTTGTTCCTGAGGCCTCTCAGCTTCTCAGGAGAAAAAATCCTAAGGAAAGGATTTTTCAGAAAATATCATGGCTACAGGAGTCAGAAAATAAAAAAATCCCTTTTTACCTTGGAAAGAGCAGCGAGTCTGTGTTGTGTTGTTTTGTGTCCTGGAGTGACAGTCAGCCTCAGAGAGCAAATCTGGGTGCGGGCTCAAAGAAAGGCCCTTTGTGACTGCTCTTCAGCAGCCTTTAAAGTGTGATTTCCACCTGGCATCATTGACCACACCTCACCTGGCTCCCACAGGATGGAGATGTGACCCAAGGAGGAGATGTGCTTCCTAGGGTCAGGAGCTGCACCCCAATCTGTTCACACTTCTAGGGGGCATCTTCAATTTGTGTCTTCTGTCATCTCTTTTGCTTTGCTGCTGCTCATGCACAGCCAACTCTTCCCATGGCTGCTGTCCCCATCCTAAGAGTGGGATCAGAAAAAGTAGAATGGGATGGGATTGTCACAGACATCTTTTCATGAAAAATCCTTTCCTTAGGATTTTTCCTCTTGAGAAGCTGAGAGACCTCAGAAACAAAATGTAAACAATGATTATCTGCTGCTGTGGAATGCAACAGGTGCATCTGTGATTGGCTCATGTTGTTGTTTCTAATTAATGGCCAATCACAGTCAGCTGGCTCAGACTCTCTGGCCAAGCCACAAGCCTTTGTTTATCATTCTTTCTTTTTCTATTCTTAGCTAGCCTTCCGATGAAATATTTTCTTCTATTCTTTTATCATAGTTTTAATGTAATATATATCATAAAATAATAAATCAAGCCTTCTGAAACATGGAGTCAGATCCTCATCCCTTCCCTCATCCTCGGCCCTCTGTGAACACCATCACATGGGATGGGATGGGATGGGATGGGATGGGATGGGATGGGATGGGATGGGATGGGATGGGATGGGGGTTGTGCAAGCAGAGGAAGCCATGCCAAGGTGTGAGTGGCATTGCCACTACAGTGTCATGGCAGCTCCATGGAAGAGCCCATCACAGGGAAATCTTCTCCTTTGGTGGCTGGGGTGCGTGAAGCTGATCTCAAAATGCTGACAGGGGTTGTCCTCCTGGGGAGTTGAGATGAGGGAGGCTTGTGGCAGTAGGATCTGAGCATGGAGCCAGTGCCAGTGTGATGGACAGCATGGGGGGCTGCATCCACACTCCTCCCCATCACTCTATGTGATGTCCCTGGCACAGGATCCCAGCAGGATCTCCCTTCCATCCACGGGCTGTGCTCCCCTCAGCTGCAACTACACTCTGGTGTCTCAAAGACAGAGGAAATCTCCCTTGAAACTCAGTGGCCTCTCTGGCTGCAGCTTTATCTTCTCCTTCCTGTTTACTGTGAGGTCTCTGAAAGGGCTGTTTTTTCCCACCACTACAGGGCCCAGCGCCTCTCAGGGATGTCAGGATGCCTTCCATCACCCTGGAATCCCTGCACTGGCACCTCCCTTCCCCTCTCCATCTGCCCTCACCCTGTTCTGGACAGCAGGTCCCCTGGAACACCCAGCAGTGCCAGTGCCCTCCCTGCCTGCAGGGCTGCCCCTTCCCTTCACTGCCATCCCTCTTGCTTCCCTTCCATGTTTGGTCAAGCTCTTCATCCTGACATTTAAAACTCTGCTCTGAGCAGCCTCTACTCACATCCCAGCTCAGCTTTCCTCCTACTCTTTCTCTTCTCATGGCAGCACCACGGCCTCATCTCTTCTGCCATTCTCTCCATCTCTGTCTCCCACTCCCCATATCTCCACACTGCTCCCTCTGGTCTTGCTTTCACCTGTTCCCATCTTCCCCACACTGCCCCAGAGCTGCCTTCCTCCAGCTTGCCTTTCACCTATGCTCCCTGCTCTGTATTGTTTGCTCCTCTTTTGGGCCTTAGGACAAAAATATTTCTCCACCCAGGCAGCCTGTGCTGCTGGTCAGATTTCCTTGTGAGTTGTGTGAGCAATGTTGTTTCTGTGCTGGGCAAATACTGATCTAAGAGCAGGCAATTCCTGTGAAATGTGTTCTTATGTTACTGCTTCTCATCTACCTTTTATTTTTTTTTAATAGGTCATTCTCACTAGTTTAATGCTTGATTTTTATTTCCAAGCACACAGACACATCCCTCCCTCTGTTCTTGAGTGCAGGAGGTGATTGCAGTGTTGCAACTCTGTCAAAGAAATCTGCCCCCTCTATAGAGCAAGATGTGCTGAAAGCCCCAAGGTCACAGCCATAAATGCTGCTCACCTCCCTCTCTCTTGTTTGCTCTGTGCTTAAGGTGTGTCAGGCCTTGCTGTGCCCCCTTTTCCTTCCTTCTGGAGGCACCCGTTGGTTTGTTCTGGCAGTAAAGCATAGCAGTAGCTTTGGCATGGGATGGAGCCCCTTGTCTGCTCCCCAGCAGGTGTCTGTCTCCCTGCTGATTCAGGACACAGGGCAGGAGGTGAGGGCTGGGTATGGGTGATGCAGATCCCACTGCTTCACCCCTTGAGGGAAACTGACCCCTCCATCCTTCTCTGCAGCATCCTGAGTGTATCTCTGTGCTTGGGGGGTGGGTTACTCCCAATCCCTTGTGCTGGAGTTCCACAGGCTCTTTAAATAGTGAAGAGCAAGAGAGAGGGTGACCTGGGAGTTGAGAGGATTCCTTGTCTGGTGGAACACTGTCACCCTGATTTTTTAAGATTTTCTAAGCCTTCTGAGGTTTACATTCTTGTAATGAACTTTCTCACACACTTTATGTAAATAACTTATTGTTCTGCATTCTTTTATGGAGGAGGATAAATTTGATGGACTGTTGGTATGTCCAGTTGTTGTCATTATATTACAAGAGTACCATTGTCATTACATCGCAAAGGTTCCATATTGCCAGTTTTGTATAGTCAAATCCTGTTTCCCTAAATCCACAGGGTCATCCTGAATCATGTCAGGGTCACCATTTGTTCTCACTATATTGCAAGAGTTCTATTGTCATTACGTTGCAAAGGTTCCATATTGCTAGAGTCTCATACCTCCTTGATGTTTCTTGTAGCAGCTCCTCTAGGCACTGACTCTTCCTTGTCCTCACAGTGACCAACTGACTCCAGTTCTCCCTCAACCAACCAATCCACTCTTTTATAATGCTCTTCTCATTGGCTACAGCTGTGGTCTGCTCCTGATCCTTAATAATTAGCTCAGCTGCAACTTTTTAGGGGGTAAGATTACTTTCTATACTACCTTTATTTACTTATGTTCTATCCCCCTACAATTCCCCCTTTTTCTTTTAATTACAGAGTTGCAGTATTTCTACAAGGACATGTTCAAATAAATTAACATTATGACACATTCATATATTTCATTTAGAACTAAGAGTTATACAAATGTTTAAACAACATATTATAGTACAAATATATATATATTTCTGAGTGTTGGTTCAGTTTTGCAGCTTTTCTCAGTTTACAAAGTACCTATCTTCAAAATCTTTTATACTCCTATTTAACAAACATTAATAGCTGCAATTGATACATTTTACCAATAGTTTAGTGTTCAAGTCTTTTTCCTCAAATCCATGGGGGTCTTTTCTCCTGAATCATGTCGGGGCCACCATTTGTTTTCATATATTGCAAGAGTCCTATTGTCATTATGTTGCAAGGGTTCCATATTGCTAGTTTTCTACCCCCTTGGTGTTTCTTGAAGGCATCTCTTCTAGGCACTGACTCTTCCTTGTCTTTACTATAACCAACTGACTCCACTTCCTCTTCTCAACCAGCCAATCCACTCTTTTATAACACTCTTCTCACTGGCTACAGGTGTGGCCTGTTAAAATCAGGCCTGCTCCTAATCCTTAAAACTGGCTCAGCTGCAACTCTTTAGGAGGTAAGGTTACTGTCCATACTACCTTTATGTATGTTCTGGTCCCCTACACCCAGTGTCATTGGACAATCCACTGTCACTTTTGGCAATCTGTAAATGTTGGAGTCAGAAAATAAAAAGTCCCTTTTTTACCTTAGGAAGAGCAGTGAGTCTGTGTCATGTTGTTTCGTGTCCTATAGTGACAGGACATGTCACCTCCACAGCCTGGTCTGAGAGAGGCAGATGGGTTTCCCTCAGCTCTGTGCCCTGCCCACAAAGTGCTGCTGCTGGCTCCCAATGGCTCTGTGACTTCCCCCTGAAATGTCAGCTGCTGACCAGGAGCTGTGTTTTCCATGGAGCTGTGTTTCTTGTGGATAAGCTCTCAGCCAGAAGAGAATCCTGTGTTAATAAAGTTGTAGCTCAGAGACAAGCAAGAGCAGATACAGCCCTGAGGGTCCCTGATGCAGAGTGGCTCCCTGAAGGTGAGTGAGAGGATTTCTGCACTGTCTCATTTGAGAGTTATAAAGCAGAGGAGAATTTATCTCAATCTCCATCCCCAGGGCGCCTTCTTGAGTCACTGTGACTTGGCAATCACTTGTGATGCTGGCATTGCCACAGCACCATAAAACCATTGACTTGAGTGTGTCTGGCAGGTCTGTGGATGACATCTGGTCCCAGTCCCTGCTCAAAGCATGAGCAGCATAGTTCAAACATCTCAGGGACTTGTCCAGCTGAGCCCTGAGCAGCTCTAAGGCTGCAGATTACACAGCATCTCTGCTCAGCCTGGTGCACTGTGTGACCACCCTCACCGGCAGAGAACTTTTCTAGGACCTAATCAGAATTTCCCTCCTGCCCATGTGCACCTCCACCATGACAGTCCCCCTGCCAAAGGACTCCAACTCCTTGGCTTTTGCCAAATTCAATTCTGGCCACTGAAAATGCCAGCTGACAATGTGGTATTTGCAAAGAACCAAAACAAGCCTCACTTTTTGCCCATGAGACACACCCCCTGGCACAGGAAGTTTCTGATTTAGAAGAAAGATTAAATTCATGAGCCCTTGTGCCCAGCCCACCTACCTGACATGTCCAACCCATCAGTGAAGCCTGCATGGTGCAGAGTTCTGCCCATTTCATGTGCCAGCCCTGCAGGAGTATTGCACCAGCCAGGCTGCATTCCATTGCCCGACAAGGTTTGGATGCTATTAACACATCCATTCAGGAATATTTTGGGCATCTCCATCTGCACTGGGTTCACTGGGTTCCTGAGGAGCTGTTGAAAACATTGCAGTGCTCTTCAGTGAAAGGATTGAACCCTGCAGAGTGGTGTCAGAAAGAGAGAATGGGCTCTTGCCACAGAGGAAATGGGAGCAGAAGGATCAAAGTCAGTGACTAAAGATGCAAGCTGTGTATCCAAAGGGTATTTCTACCCATGAGAGCACAGGCTAAGCTATAAGCCTGGCCTGGGGTTCAGACCAGGCCCAACTTTGTACAAAAAAGGGAAAATAATGGGTGACAGACTCAAAGTTACAGCCCCACTGGGCTCTGTCTGCTCAGAGCTGCACAGCATCTTCACAGCTTGGACCCCAGCTAAGAGTAAGATTGTCTTGGAATTACCTCTCCTTTGACTCATGGTGTTCCTGCAGGATGCCTTGACTGTAATGTTACTCCTTCCTGAGAGCAATTGTCAGGGAAGCATTCATTTTCACTGTTTAACACAGAGCACTCATTAAACACGCCTCGTGTGCAGGGGAGGAGAATGCAGCAGGCAGTGCTGGGTCTGCTGAGTCAGGAAGGATGTTCTCTGGGATGTGCATCACATCCCAGGGGCCAGACCCTGAAAACTGGGTATTGTTCAGCTAGTGAGAGCACCTGAGCCCCTGTGGTACCCCCTGTGGTACATACTGATAGTCAAAAAAAACCCAAAAAACCCAAACAAACAAAACAAAGGAAAAAAAAAAGTCACCAAAAAAACCCACCACAAAACCAAAAACAAAAAGCCACAAACTGATTTTATGGAGCACTTACTCAGTCATTTTTCCACTGTGCAGAATCAGGCCCCTTTCAAGCAGACCTGGGTTGGAGTCACCCAGCTGGAGCCATCCAAACCAGAGCCCCAGTGTGAGGCAGCAGCTCAGACTGGCAGGTGAGCATGTCCTTCCTCACCTGGTGATGCAGGTAACCTGTGAGTGCCCACCTGGGGCTCATTCACTGCACTGGGCTCCTCCACACAACCTAGGGCTCAGAGATTTGTCCTTCTGCACAGACTGTGTGTCAGGGCAGCCTGGTTCATGAATCAGTCTCCTTCATGACTTACTCTTTCGTGGAGTAGAGGCAAAAAAGGATGTTCCTCCTCAAAACATTGTGTCAGTCCCCTGAGCCAGCAGAGCCTTTGATGTTGGGGTTGAGGTGGAAGCAGGGAGCTCATATTGTTCTTCTGTGTTTGTTCAAGCTCTTTGGTCATTAAAGCAGAAATTCAACCTGTTTGCAGATTCCTGTATCACTGCTGTTTACTGACCTGGCAAACACATCTTTGTGGTGACATGACTGCTTGACATAAAGGCTCTTTCCCCAGGAGCTGGGAGAGGAGGGAGGAGAATGCTGGATCACATTGGTCAGAGAGGTAAAAAATGCCCATGATGCAAAGTCTTCTGTTTGTTTGTTTGTTTTCTTTTTGTGCACAGATTAATTGAAGTCAAAACCCAACCCTGGTCACTGTGCAGGACATCTAACCCAGTGGGTGGGCAGGCAGTGCTCTCCAGGCTCACCACATCCACTCTGCGAGGGTCCCCAGAGCCCTACCAGAACTTGTCCAAATCCTGTGCACACACTCTGCCAGATTTTGCAGGCACTTCATCTTTTTAGCAGGGTGAATAATGAGGATGCTCCGCTCAGCTGCCTGCGTGGGGCTGCTTACGCAGACAGGCGCTGCAGCTCTGGAAACTGGAGATCACACCACCACAATCTGTTCCTGCTGCGGGTGTCCACCTTCTTCCATTACCTCTGAACACAGGATGGTGCTGCAGACAGAAGCCCAGAGGCCTCAAATCAGGTAGAATACACTGCCTGTGTTCCCAGCAGTCAGCACACAATTCCAGAGCAGGTAGGGGATTTCTTTGGGTTCAAGGAATGGAGACATCAGAAGCAGCTGCACTGTGACAGTGTTCACAGGGGTCTTATGTTGAGGGAAGAGATGAGCACCTGACTCCATGTTTCAAAAGGCTTGATTTATTATTTTGTGATATATATTACATTAAAACTGTACTAAAAGAATAGAAGATCTCATCAGAAGGCCAACTAAGCTAAGAATAAAATCAGAAAGAATGATAACAAAGCTTCTGTCTTGGACAGAGAGTCTGAGCCAGCTGACTGTGATTGGCCATTAATTAGAAACAACCATATGCCACATGAGCCAATCACAGATGCACCTGTTGCATTCCACAGCAGCAGATAATCATTGTTTACATTTTGTTCCTGAGGCCTCCAGATTCTCAGGAAAAAAAATCCTAAGGAAAGGATTTTTCATGAAAAGATGTCTGTGACAGCTGTACTGCTATAATCACCTATAAAAACCAGCCCTCAGAGATTCCAGGAGAACAGGGGAGATGAGGTAATTATGGTTTTGGCATGGTTAGCACTGGCTGAGGGCATTTTCAGTCTAGCCAGGACAGAGAGTGTGCTGTTCCTTTCCAAGGCACTTGAGACAACTGCCCACGTTAGAGGAGCCTCTTCTCCCCTTTGGAAATCCAGCTGTTGCTGCCCAGCACATGGAAACACTGAGCAGCTGCTGGGGGCCATCCACGAGAACCTGCTGGGCACTTTGAGGTGGACAGGATGCAGTTGTCCTAAACTATTTTGGACCTGGAGCACACCAACCATGCTGGCTCCAGAGTGAACGAAAGACTCGACAGCTGCAAGGGCTTTCAAGGACAATCGACTGCATTGGCCAGGGAGACAAAGATGAGCCATTTGGGAGCTCTGGGAGGAGCCACTGGGGAACCCTGGGAGCAACACCTCCCCACAGGGTCAGGAAGGATGGAGGAAGGGACAAATGGCCAGTTGGTTTGCTTCTGTTTGGACCTCCAGAGCTGGCTTTAAAAAATGTGATGGGAAGCTTAGGATCCCTTCCAGCAATGCCTAAGCAGAGCCTCCTGCTGCGAGGAGATACTGGAGACAAGGGCAAGGAATTTTTTTGGGGAGAAGCAGCTGGCAAGGTACACAGAGCTGGCCATGCTTGGCAGGAGTGAATGGAGCCCAGAGGGAGCAGCAGTGAGGGAAGGGTCAGAGCTGCCAGGAAAGGGCTGCCCTGGGGCAGCTCCTGCTGCTGGGCACGCTGGGCTTGCTGGCAAATGGCAGCGACTATTGAGGTGGAGGGGAAAATGTGAGATTCCACAGGGCTCCGAAACACATAGAAACAGGGTAAACAATACAATTTTATCTTTTAACTTTCTTCCACTTTTTTTTTATTTGCTTGTTTGTTTGCTTGCTTGTTTGCTTGTTTGTTCTAGTCTGACAGTTGCTATTCCTCTCCCAAGGGCTTCAGCCAGGCGCACATTCCACTGGCACTTGAGCAAGCCCAAGAGGAATACCTGTGTCTGTGTCCAGCAGGGGTCACTGATGATTTTCTTGCTTTTAAAGCTTTATTTCCCCCCCTTCTTTCTATCTTTTTTGGGGGGAGGTCTGCCATTCCAAGAAGGCATTCCTGTCACAGGTAGGAATGCCCTGCTGGAGGCAGAGTGGAGTGTGGTGGAATGTCCTCTACCTTGGGCAGAATTGCAGCAGTGGGACAGATGTAGGAGCTGTGGACAGACCAGTGCAGCATCCCCCTCACACCAGCACTGCACTGGGACAGTGTCCAGAGTTAAATCCATGGCCAGTGGGCCAGCTCTGGCTGTGAAAGTCCTGCCAAACAAGACGCAATGTGCATCCAGCACAAGTCTCCAGCTCTCTCAGCTACTCCAGAGAGGAAAAGTTGCTGCCATTCCTCCAGGACAGGACCCAGCTTTTTCATCTTAATTTATTAGGATAACTGGTTTATGGCTCGCTGTGTTTTTATTGTGTTCACTAATGGATTTTATGCAAAACAATTCACTGATGAGGCTGTAAAGGCCACCAGCCTGTGCTGGTAATGCTTCTGCAAAGTTTCCCTGTCTTCCCTGGTGATATTTACTGCTCAGGAATGTTGCTCCCTCTTGTCAGGACATGGTGATACAGCTGCACATAAACTCCACTCTGCTCCCTTCTAATGCCAGGAAAACAGTTTGCCATTAACAATGTGACCAAGAGAATTTGTCTTTCTGTCTACTGATGAAGCTGGATGCAGAGAGGGTTTGTTATCACAGGAAATTCCTCAGTGAATGGCTTCAGCGGCTGGCACTGGATCACCCAGTGAACTGCTCTCTGATAATGCCTTTGCTATTCATTTCCCTTCAGGTTTGGCCTTGGCATTTTATTCTGAGTCCCAAACCAGTATTTCCTTTCCATAAATGTTGCTGCATGAGTACATTCTCTCTGAATGCTCATGTGGCTGTGGTGTTACTTAACAAGGCTCATTTCATGAAAAAAAAGAAACTAAGGAGGAGTTTCTGAATACCTTTCTGTCTTGTGAAGATGCAGTAATAGGTGTTCTCACCACAGCCCCATCCTACTTGTGGTGATGAGTATCGCTCCTTCCTGTACTTTGTCCCAACTATACTTCAAGTTTTTATTTACCCAATTTGATGTATGCTGTATAAAGCAGATTATTCCACTTTCCCAACAGCATTCCACTTTTCCCAAAAGTACTTCTACTGCTAACAGAGAAAGTACATATCCCTTTTTAGCTTATTCCTTTGATTTCAAAGGTGAGAAACTTTTTTGTCTGAAGAAAATATTTATCAATATTGCCAGCAGGCTAAAGCCTCAAATCCCAGGTTAGACTGCCTTTGATATTGCAAACCAGCAGAATAATTTCATGCTGTCAAAGGAAGGAACATGAAAATATATTGACTTTCTTATCTTGTATCTCTTATTAACAGATGAGTCTATGGAAAGATTTGGCCATCGTGTCAGTTTTTATTGGCACACAGTGAAGCAAAAAGATGTATCTGGATGCCTTGCAGACTCCACACCTTTTTACACCAGTTCCCTCAATCCCAGATCATTCCCCCTGATGCCATCTGCAGCTTCAGGGTAGGGTGTCCTCCCACAGACCCACCAGAAGAGATTTTGCACTGGAACCCACAGTAAATCTATGCCCATTTTGCTCTCCTTCTTCACACTCTTCCTCCTTCCATTACAAATGACAGAATTTAGAGATTTTCAGCCCAGAACGCCCTGCTGCTGCCATGAGTGACATGACACACCAAAGTAGGAACATGCTGACTGGGGGAATTCACGTCACACATCTCAGCTCCTAGGGAAGCCTCTAACCAACATTTTCAGATGAGTTCAGCTCCTGACTTTCTCACCCTTGCTTGCAGTGAGAATTTCTGCATAATTAGGTCTCTTCCTAATCTGACTCTCTACCTCTTATGCATCTAGAAGTGTTATTCTTTACACAGAATATAATCTTTCCATCCTCACATAATTTGAACACCTTCTAAAAAGGCATCTCTTTAGATCAAGACACCTGCCGGTCTTCACCACCAAGATGAGCAGTGGCAGATTAATTGTAAGGGTTTGCTCCTGGTACATCCAACAAGGCTGGGGAGCCATCTGCCCAACTGAACAGCATAAATTAAGCAGGGAAAGAGAATCTGTGTCACTGATCTTGTGAGAGGTGATGAGTATTGACAGAGAGGAAACAGTCTGAGCCAACTCAAAAAATTATCAAGAGTGTGCAACAGGAAGACTTCTTGAAGACAGCATGTCCTGCTGAGAGTGAGGACAAAGCTGTGTGCTCTCTGGTTGTATCAGCTGCATAACCAGGAGAGCAGCTCTAGCTGGAGCAGGAACATCTGGTTTCCTATTTGAGGAGTCACAATCAATCTGCTCCAGTAGCACAAACTGCTTACTTCACCCCAAACTTAAAGCTCTTGTGAAGCCATCACGGGAGAACCATCTGGTTTTGAGTTGCCTTGTCAGTATCTGTCTTGTGAAAGATATTTTCAGGACGTCAACAAACAGCCCCATCCAAAAAGTTCTTCCATGTTTCTTGTCATCCATGATGGCATATATTTAGATGCCATATGCCCTGTACTTTTCTTCCCTGGAAACTCGGGGCTGGCTTGTGCCAAGAATTGCACATTAGACATTTCCCATGTGTTATTGTTCATAGGCTCTTGCTCAGCCCTGGGACTGGAGCATAACACACGTGTGCACGCTTGAAAATAGATAGTCTTGGTGTCCCACTCACAAACTGTGAGCCCACCCACCTCCCCTACTCGTGCTTCACTGGAGTAATTTCATCAGTGGGGACGCACAAAGCAGGAATTTTGCTAACCCTTTGTCCTCTGAAACATTATTCATTCCCTTCCCCTCCATTGCAGCCCACGTGCAGAACCAGTGTTCTGCATCACGCATGATTCAACGCCACGCAAGAATTCTGCTGAGCTCCTCACACCCAGCCCCAATGGGAACCTTTGTCTGGAGTGTGACTGCAGAGTGCCAACCTCCCAGTGTGTGTAAAATGCCCTCGGCTCCAAACACCCACGGGCACACCCGAAACGCCAGAGGACTCGTCACATTCGTGGTCCATACAGGGGTGGTTGTGTTCTGTGTCCTGGCTCTGCCTGACTCGGGGTGAATGCAGCTGGAAATGCCACAGAGGCAGCTCCCAAGGAACGTAAGAGCAGGATTACAGTTTTCCTGACATCGGAGGGGGGTGACAACAATGCAGCTGACGCAGGAGGGGACGGATTACAGTGCATCTGACAGAGCAGCAATTATAGGAAATGTATTTGCAGGCATGGATGGGTGGAAAACGAACTGAATATGCTGTTCCAGAGGAGGACAATAAAGGTGTGTTGCAACAGTCCTTCTCCCTGCTGGAAAGGCGCATTTCTCACTTGTGCAGCGGCACAAACAATCTGTGCTGCATGGCAGGAAATATCCATGCAAATATCGCATCAATCTCTGAGGAAGGATACCTGTTTTCGTAACTTGCTCGTTGACGAGGGGCTCCTGGTAGTGCCTCAGACAATAGGTGGATATATCAGGTTTTCCCTGTGGAATAACTGTACCACCAGCACCGTGCTGTAATAGCAACTTTTATTTTGTTTCTGTTTTCTTTCAGAGTGAGCAAAGTAGAGAAGGGAGAGGGGGAGGGGAGCAGCTCCTGAGTTTTTGGTATGCTGTAGACAAATGCCATTTAAACGCTCTTCAAAGGAGCCAGAGCACATCCCCTTGCCTGGCAGATGAAGAAATTACCTGGGACTCTGGGGAAGAGATTGCCTTTCCATTTCAAACTGCAGCGAAAGCAGAGTGGATCTCAGACTCTAATGCATGAATATAGAGGAAAGGTGAGGGGGCCCTTATTAACTTCATCCCTGGGGAATGATTTGGAGCTTTCCGCATGAATCACTCAACGAGAGAGGGGAGGGGAGCGGAGGCTGCAGCGAGGGGACATCAGAACTGCCTCGCTCGGGTCACCAGCAGAGCCAGCAGCAGAGAACATCCATGTGCAGTGAATTCTGAATTCCATTGTCTCAGGATGCTTCCTGCTGGGCACGCGTCCACGGCGCCCGCAGCTGCACGGCTGGGGCCACCCCGCATCCTATGGCACTCGCGTAAAACTCCTGCAATTGGACACTTGGGAGAGCCAGGCCAAAAGGAACGGGGCTGAATTCCCTTCCTGCCCTCACAGATTGTCCCTCCAGCCCAGCACGGGGCAGACATCCAGTCCCTGCACTGGCTGAGGGATTGCTGGCAGGTCTTTCCCAGCTGGGAACATCTCATGGACGCTCCAGCTGCTGTAAGGATGAGAGGAACAGCCTTCAGCCTCCTGGCCTGCCCACAGGAAGGTTCCCAAACTTGTTGGTGCCCCACCACTCCCATCAGGCTGGCAGAATTTCCCCAACCCTTTTGTACAGATCCCACACAAGAACGGGAAGGATAATTTCACAGGAATGAAACCCCCTGTCAAATGGATCATGGACATGCCTTCCTCCCACCTCTGCTCTCATATCTGAGGTCTACTTAGCATTTATGTTTTGCTTTTGGAAGCTGGCAGCTTACACTGCTAAACTTCCCTAATAGTGTGGCCTAAAAAACCCAAAAAACAAAGCAACACATGAGCTACTACAATGAGAAGCAATACACACCCTTTCAGCAGAAACTGCTGGCAGAGAGAGGCAAAGCTTGGGAAAGCAGCTGCCTCTGTTTGACCTGCTCCCTGTCCACATTTTATCTGGGAGTGGGAGGATAACATTAAACTACAAGTACAAATCTTACAGAAAGTTCAGCCTGATAGAAAAATCACATATAAGAGCTGCCTCTTGTATAAACCGTATTAAAACCTGTATGCACATAACTGTATTTATACCAGCTGTTGGATTAACATTAATCACCTAATTTCCGTGGGAAGGATTGAATTAAAGCAATTTTCATGAGCTCACACAAAGGTATTTCCAGGCTGTTTCACAGACCTGCCTCATCACCCCCATGGGGAAGACACTTCAACCTTGTTGTGCCCTCCCCTTTGCAAAGCAGCTAACGTGGGGAAAGTTACATCTTTTCCTGATCTTTTGTGCCTTTTCTCTGTGAACATTGTATGCTCTTAGTGGGACAGTGCCATTTGCAAGTGTTGGTCTGTGGGCATCTGAAGTCCAGGTGGTTCTGCCTCAGGAAGGTCCCTGCCTGGCTGATCCTGATGCCAACACTAACAGTAGCTTAACACAGATGGGCTCAGACCCAGGGGATTTGGGTCCTCTTCAGTCAAATTTTGGTAGAATAAGTGCTTTACCTTGCAGGACACCTTGAAGATGGATGTTTTAAGAGATGCAAACAAAGTGACTTTCTCAATTTAAATAGGCACAGTTGGATTACAGATGTGTATTCACTTTTACTACCCTGTCAACCTTTGGTCATTAATCTTAATTGGAAAAAAAACGCTAATTCAAAAGCCATTGTCCATATTGGCGGTATAGCTTCTGGGTTTTTTTTTTTTCTTTTTTTTTTTTTTTTTTGATCCTGGGCAATGGAAATAACCCATCCCACTTCTTTTCTACATATTTTTTTCATGTATTTGTTGCCAGTTGTCAGTCAGGCTCACCTGTCCCAGCACAGTGAAACACTGTAAGAGTGAAGACACAGAAGGGAAATGATTTCAATGAAACAGCAAAGCTCTCAAAGGCACAGACCCCCTTGTTTGTTCTGTGTTTGTACTTCCCTTTATACAAACAAAGACACTCAGAGCCTCAGCATGAAGGCAGATTTTGTACCCCATTATATTTAGGAGGGTGAAGAACCCACACACACCTGGTGCTGAGCCCTTCAGGAGCTATTTCCTAGCCCTAGATAAGGAGGAATGATGAGGAGAAGGTCTGTGTCCCTTCATCCTGCAAGACAAGATCTGTGTATTATGTCACTGAGATGTCATTGCCTCGTTAATTATGAAATGTCATAAACCGTAATGACAAAAGATCATTGTTGTGATTGTAATTATGTAACTGTGATGCAACGCTATGACCAAAGACATTCCAGTGGTCTGAAATGTATTTGTGGATGCCATTGTGGTGCCTCAGTAAGGACATCCTAGCTTTAAAGTATTTTTGCCAAAATTGCAGAGGCAGCCTGGATTTTTTCAAATTCAAAGACACTTTGAAGTCATGTTAGAAACAGTCATGCACCATTTTTCTAAGATAATGCTTTTGTCTTTGAAATAAGCCTACAAGTATTTTAGTTGATTATCTCATCTTCTTTACTTCAAATGTCACTATAGTTTTTGCAATGTGACACCTCCCATTTCATTTCTTTTTAGGCCAGAGTTTAACTTGGTGTGACCGGAAACAACTCTATTGACTTCAGCAAGGTTTTACTCAATTAAGTTGTGGAAAATAGTTCCACAAATCTGGCTTTCAAAATAATCACATTGGTATTTTCTGGGGAAAAAACCAACCCCAAACAAACAACAACCCCAAAAGCAAACAAACAAACAAAACCCCAAATCAAACCACCCCATCGCCTGCTTAAAAAAAAATAAAAGAGAGAAAAGAAACAAAACCAAGTAACTACAGCTGTACGGCAAGTAGTGACCCAGTAAATCCACCACAGAAAGCCAGGCTAACTTTATCTGTGGAGGGTGAAATGGGTAGAAAGGAATGTCTCCAAACTTCTTGGTTTGTTTTCTTTTTGCCCAGTGAAGAAAGTTGCTATTGTTGTCAGTTTGTTTTGAAACTGATAGAGAATGCTGAGTGAAATGACTAAAGACTGAATTGCTGGAAATATCTGCGAGATGAGCTCTGGAAGGCATCAGCCTCCCTGTGCATTCCCATCCACAGATCATGCTGCCCTCGGGGAGGGAGCGCAGAGCGGCTGCAATGGAAAAACTTAGCAGTTGTGTCCTCCCGGTTTCTCCCTTTTCCTCGAGGATTCAAAGGAACATCCTCGTGGATGTGCTCTGAAAAGTGCCTCTCCACTTCCCTCGATTTTCTCCCCTGATTCTGAGCAAGCCAGCTCTGTAATTACACCTCTCTCGAGCACGGATATCACGGAATCATCCAAGGTGACTCCTCATCCAGGATGTCTAAAACACCAGAGGGCAGCAGAAGTGTTAAAGCAGAAACTGCGAACGCCTCAACCTTCCCAGCAGCAGCAGCAGCAGCAGCAGCAGCAGCAGCAGCAGCAGCAGCAGCAGCAGCAGCACCTCTCTGAGCTGATAGAACCCGATTGCATAAGAGCTCTGTGATGCCTTCGCAGCATTCAGAGTGAAAGGGGCAGAAAAACGATGTAATTATGACACTGCCAAAATTGTGCAATGGTTGCTTCTGAGCAGAGCTGCTGGAACTTGTTTTTACCTGCATGAATGAAAATGGAAGAGAAACACCAAAAGGTTGCTGAGAATAATAGAGGTAGGGGGTCTTTAATTCCCAACCAATGATACAACAGTGTTTTAAGTTTAGAAATGAGGTGCTCCCTCCTTCACTGCAGATGCTCTGGAACAGAGATCACTGTAAGTACATTTTACAGGGAGCAGCACTTGCCAGTCCTTCTTGCCTCTTCCATCCAAAGCAGGCAATTAAAATCAGGACAGTGGATTCTCCTCTCCAGGAAGTCCCATGACACAAGTGTCCACCTCTCCTTAGTGTGGAAAAATCGTGAGATGTTCTGGAGAGCACCAAATCCAGTCATCCTCTTATCATTTTGGAAGAAAGAAACTCTGAGTCCTTTAAAAAGGAATAAAATGTTCCGCTCCTAGCTGGGGCTGGATGTCTTTGAGTGTTCTTTTTAAAAAGACCAGCTCTGTTTGCCATCCTAAAACACTTAATCAATTTCAAATGAAAACAGCAACTATAATTAAAGGGAGGAAAATCCCACCACAGCAGAGGAACCATTATTAAGGTAATTTTTTTCTTTATAACTCCTGGGGCACTGTTCACATGCAGCTGCTACTGTATGTGCTGTTTGTGCGTCACCTCCTCTTCATGAGCTCCACAGAGAATATACTGTTAGCTTAATAATAACAATAATAACAATAATAATAAGTCAGCTTTTCATGTGAGTTATTCAAGGCACTGTGTAAGCACTAATTGAACGCTACAATAGCCCAGGCTGGCTCTGTGCTATTCTCTGTGCTATTCCCCTCTCTCCAGCACATGCCACAGCAGTCCCGTGACTTGGGTCACACCATGGAAGCAGCTCCTGTCCTTCAGCTCCTGGCCACCAGCTCTGCCCTCTCCCAGCTCCATTCAAGCCCTGAAGAATGCCAGCCTGCCTGCTCACAGAAAGAAAGCATTAGGACAGTGTGGGTTCTGTGTATAAGGTGTTGTTTCTCCATTTTTTTCTAAGAGAAAGAGCCGGCAGTGTAAAAACTAAAACTTCACCAAAACATCCTGACAGATCTCTCTCAAACACATTGATGTAACACAGCTCATGGATCACGTAAATTGATTTATGCAGAGCACCACATCTTCCTCAGCCCACCTTTAAATTTACAAAAATTGACAAAAAGCTTGCTTTCCTCCCCTAGCACATCCATCTTTGAACCCTCTAGGAGCCATCCAGGACCTTAAGGAGAACATCAACAACAAGTGAAAATCTCAGAATCACAGAATTGTCAGGGTTGGAGGGACACATCCAGGTGGGTTTGGAATGTCTCCAGAGAGGGAATTCTGTGTTCTCCCTGGGCAGCTGTTCCAGCGCTCTGCCATCTCCATGGAAAGAAATTCTTCCCCATGCTGAGGTGGAATTTCTGGTGGTTTATTTTATGGCTATTGCTCCTCATCCTGATGCTGGGCACCACTGAACAGAGTCTGGGACCATCCTCCTGGCTCCCACCATGGAGATATTTGTATGTATTGATTAGATCCCCTTTCTATCTTCTCTTTGAAGAGATTTTTACTGAGTGCTTTGAAATTTTCAGTGTGAAGCAGAGCTGCAGCTTTTATACCTTATTTCCAGCAGTCTGGCAAATCCAATTTGTATGGTGGCCCTGGATGGAAGAGCAGGGTCACCTCCCAGTGTGCCAGGGGCTGTGATGGTCAGGGGAGAGGCTCAGACTGAGAGGGAGAGTTTTCCAGTCAGAAACCCATCTCCTGGCTGAAGAACTACCTGTCTGAAAAGAGCCTAGACCGACTGCAATAGAAAAGATAAAGCTGAAAAACATATGGCAGGCATCATTCAAGACTTATTTTTGAGATTAGACTGGAATTTGACTCCAAGTGTACAAACATTTTTGTCACCTGCTGCGTGGAGGCTGAAGATCTCCCTGTTTGAACCCTGTGCATCTGCTGTTCCACATCTGACCTTGAGAGGAGTCTCTTGGCTGAGGTTCAGTCCTATACAACATCCTTAAGCCTTGTTGTGCCAAAGGGAAATTTCCCAAGCCTCCCTTCCACCCTAAGCAGGGGTAATGGCACTGCAGGTGTTTTCTGAGTGCTGAGCTGCAATAGCATCACAAATATGGGGGACATGGACTCAATGGAGAGAGCCCAGAGGAGGCCACCAGGATGATCAGAGAGATGGAGCACCTCTCCTATGAGGAAAGGCTGAGAGAATTGGGATTGTTCAGCCTGGAAAAGAGAAGCTTCAGAGTGACCTATTTGCAGCCTTCTGGCACCTGAAGGGAGCTGAAAAGAGAGATGGAGACAGACTATATACAAGGACAGGGGGCAATGGCTTCAAATTGATAGAAGGTATGTTTAGGTTAGATATCAGGAAGAAATTCTTTACTGTGAGGGTAGTGAGACAGCAGAGCAGGTTGCCCAGAAAAGTTGTGGCTGCCCCATCCCTGGAGGTGTTCAAGGTGAGGCTGGATGAGGCTCTGAGCAACCTGATCTAGTGGAAGGCATCCCTGACCATGGCAGGACAGTGGGACTGAAGGATCTTTACGATCCCTTCCAACCCAAACCATCCCGTGATTTTACATACACACACACACACACACACACACACACATATATATATTCTTTATTATTACTTTTGCTGCTGTCAGCACCCAGCTGCTGAACAGAGAGGGCTGCTGTACCCAGACCGGGGGGTCCCCAGCATCCCCTCTGCAGCCTCCCCTCCATCACACGCTGGAAAGCAGGGGCAGGGAAGCCGCCCTGGCGCAGGGACAGGCGGGTGCGTTTGCTGCTGCAGGCACAGTGCGAAGGGTGCGGTGCATGCAGAGCCCCCCAGTGCCTCGGGACCGGGGAGAGCCGCTCCCCTGCAGGGCTGCAGTCGCGCTGCTCCTGCCGCCAGCGGGACTTCCCCATCTCGCCGCGGCTGGGGACACCGGCACCCCCGCCGGTCACCGGGGGGTCACCAGCTCCAGGTGCTGTCGCCGGGGCGGCGCCGCAATCGCGACATCCCCGCGCTGCCGGGAACGCCCCGTCGGGAGCCGCCGCCACTCCGGGGAGTGACCCCGCCGGGAGGGCGGGCCGGGCCGGGCCGGGCCGAGCCGGGCCGGGGGGCGGGCAGGAGACCCCCCGACCCCCCCTCATCCCTGCCTCCCCCCGCCCTGACGTCACCGCCCCCCCGGGTCTCCCGGGCGACGGCTCCATCAGCGCCCGCGTCAGCGCCGCCCGTTCCCTGGCAACGTCCCGGTGTCTCCGCTCCCCTCCAGCCCCGCGCCCGGCCGCGCGTCTCGCTGGCGTCAAAGTGACGTCAATGGGCCCGTCTCGGCTTTCGGCGGTGGGCGGGGGAAGAGGCGGGCGGTGCGCGCATGGAGGCGAGGGGCGGGCAGGGCGGGGGGCCGGGACATCCCGCGTGGTGCCGCCTGCCCCCCGGAGCGCGCTCGCCCCGCCGCACTCACTCACTCGCTCACTCGCTCGCTCGCACGCGCGGCCGCCCGCCCTCACAGCCCTGCGCGCCCGCCAGGTACGAGGCGGCTCCAGCGCCGCTCCGCCGGGCTCTGCGCGGCCGCGGGGGGAGCGGGGCCGGCGGCGGCAGCGCGGACGGGGCGGGCAGGGCCGGCGGAGCGGAGCGCGGCTCACGGTGCCGTGTCCGTGCGGGTGCTCCCGTCCTGAGGCGCTGCCGTGTCCGTGCGGGCGCTCCCGTCCTGAGGCGCTGCCGTGTGCGGGCGGGCTCTGCGCGGATGCTCCCGTCCTGAGGCGCTGCCGTGTCCGTGCAGGTGCTGCGCCGATGCTGCCGTCCTGAGTCGCTGCCCGCTCCCCGCCTGAGCCATGGTGATCATGTCGGAGTTCGCCTCGGCGCCCGCGGCCGCGCACGGCCAGCAGCGGCCCCTGCGAGTCGGCTTCTACGACATCGAGAGGACCCTGGGGAAAGGCAACTTCGCCGTGGTCAAGCTGGCCCGGCACAGGGTGACCAAGACGCAGGTGGGTGCGCGGGGCCGGCGCTCGGGGCGCGGGGAGCGGGCGCGGAGCCCCGCGGGTGATGCCGCCCTCCGCGGGACAGCGGCTGCGAGTTCTGCCGCCGTGTGGAATTGAAACTCGGCAAGAATGCATGCAAAAAACCCAGCTCCCGCAGTTCTGTGGTACTGTAACTCTGTTGAGTTACTCTCAGTTTGCTAGAAACACCGTGCAAATTAATGATCTCTTGAATGCTTCAGGCTTTTTGGGTTTTGTGTTTTTTGGGGTTTTTTTGGTGGTTTTTTTTTTTTTTTTTTTTTTTTTTTTTCATTCAGTGGTCTTCAAGAACAAAGAACCCGGGTCTTATTTGCAGAAATAATTTTTTCCTGGACGTGCAGCCGTATTTATATTTCTGGTGCAAGTCAAAACTGCCTCAGCCACTACAGCAGGAGATAGTCTGTTAAAGGGATCTGTTTTTCACTGGCATGGGACGGATTAAAAGATTTACAGAATCCTGTCCAGTGCTAATTTCTGCAGTTCTGTTCGCTACCTTACGTGTAATCCTTTGACGTAGAAAAGGAAAACGAAAACGTTCTGTGCTGTGAATTCTGTGCAGTTCAGAAAAACAGAATCAGCTTTGTCAAGTCTGAGCTTTAAAAGCTACTTTAAAAGCTACTTTACTTGGATTTTGTGAGTGGTGTGTTCGTGCGGGGTGTATCTTTTTTTTTTGTTGTTTTTTTTAAGGTATCTTAACAGTGAGAGTACCTGTTTTGTAATACCTGGGGTTGTTTTGTTATTATTTAAATTTGCAGGTTGCAATAAAAATAATAGACAAGACAAGGTTAGACCCAAGCAACCTGGAGAAGATTTATAGAGAAGTTCAGATAATGAAGCTTTTGAATCATCCCCACATTATCAAGCTATATCAGGTAAGAGTCCACCTTTGAAGTGCAGCACGTAGATCAAATATGCTTGTGGTCTCTTGCATGTGATTTTTGCATCTAATATTTGTAGAGGGAAAGCATGTTGAAATACTGAAATACTTTTTGAAAAGCATTTGAAGTAAACTGGACGTCTTCAAAGTCATTCTTCATTCTTTGAACAAGATTCTGGTGTTAGACAGCTTTTTGACAAAATCCATTGTAAAATTTACAAAGTTGAAGCCAGGCTGACGTTTGTTTCAGATTGAGGAATGGGTTAGCTGAACTTCTATCATAAACTTGCTTTTCCTACCTCATCTGCTTTTCCCAGTTTAGAGGACTGGAACTTCTTACTGCTTTAGATGAGAGGAAGACTTAAACTCACATTGGGTGGTAGAGAAGGAAGCACTAAAGTTGACTTTGCCTTAAGTGGAAGGGATTTTAAATCACCAACAATTAAACCAAATGAATCTAAGTAGAAAGTCTAAGTGGAAACTTAATCAAAGAATTAGATTAGTGAAAATGGAAAAGGTGGTAAATGTTGGTATCTTAGAATATGTCCAAAAATCACCTGTTTGGTTGTTCTGTTGCAGTTTGTGTAGTTTTAAAAGTGTATTTTAAGTATCTTTCCCCTGCAGAGTTTCACAACGTGAATTTTGGTTTAGATTTGTTTAGTTTCTGCACTGATGGATATTTTTAACCGTGGGAACAAATGAATGTGTTGTGCAGAAAGCAGGATCACATTTGTCTTGTGAGCAAGGGCTGCTTTGCAAATTCTAAACGTTAGATCTACATAGCCTTTGGTGTAAGTTCCTCTCAATCATTTAAACAATGCTTTGTGGATTTAAGGTGACAGAACAGTTTGGGTTGGAAGGGACCTTTAAAGGTCATCAGGTGCAAGCCCCTGCCATGAGCAGGGCAGAGCTATCAGTCTTTCTGGACCTGTCTAAAAGGGCAGAGGGGAGAAAGGTGGAGATGGGATGAAGCAGCAGGTCTGAAAGTCCATGTGCAGTAGTAAACACTATTATCAGCTGTGATCTTATTGCTGGCTTTGTTAGCTTAAATAAATAAAAAAGAAAAAAAAAAAGTTTAATTAACATGTAAGGCTGAAGAGCCAGTAAGGCAGGTGCTTAGGCAAGGCATTATTATAAAAGACCTTGACACACATGAAGTGTTTGTATTTATAGTGTTAGCCATCATAACAAGAATGATTCTGTGTTGAGGGCTGACGTCAGGGTTGCCCACGGGGCAGTATAGGACACACAGAAACATTCTAACAGTTCGGTTGAGTTCATTTCAGTGGAATGATGTGGGTGAAAATACTGTTTCAGAGCATTTAGAAAAGCAGGTTAAATTCCATCTCGTTGAACCACTTCACTTGATGCAGCAGGTGACGTTGGTAGGGGACCATAATTTCTTTTCAGTGAAGTTTTCTTTTCTTTGTTGTTGTTACTGCTTTACCTGTTTGATGGAGGCTGAGAAGCAGAGATGGAATTAGATGACATACCAGAGTAGGGTGTGTGTTCTTGTATTATTTCATCATTGTTTTAGTTTCAGCACCACGTCTTAATTTCATTCAGCTGGCAAGTTTCCCAGAACACTTTCCTTCAGTTTTTTAAACTGGGAACCTCTCTTCCTTTGCTCCTTGTTTGTTTATTTTCATTTCGTGTCTGTGTGTACTTGTAGTGAGGGGAGGACAAGAGTCTTTGAAAAAGGTTACATGTTGGGAGCCTGGAAGTTACAGCCTTTGAAGTAGAATTGAGGCTTTTTGGATTGTTAACCTGTTGTGAGCCTCCTGCTTCAAAACAAAGTATCTGCTTGTGAGAGGGAAATGTTTCCAGGGAAATGTTGCATTCTGAAATACAACATTTCAAAGGTGTGCTGCGGCAACTGAAGATGAACTTGGAAACGCTCAGCATCTCTCATTCATCATATGGATTTTAGTTATTCTTTTTTATTTTCTTCCAAAGGCAAATATTGTGAAATATCAAAGCAAGTTGATACTAGATTGATAGGCAATATATTGACAGTTGTTGATGTGCATCAAGCAGTGCTGTTACACAAACAGCAGCTTGTTATCACTTGCACAGGAGGCTCCCCATGTCCCAGCCAGCTCCAAACAGGAGCAGGGGGTCTGATAGCACTTCTTGCTTTGTCCAGCTTGCAGCTAGCCCTGCTGATCTGAGCCCCCACTAGCCTTGAAACAAAGAAAACTTTAGATAAACTTCTACGTTTCTTTGCTCAGAATATGTCATAAAACTATATATGCATATTTTAACAAAAGGAGAGTGTATGAAATTATCTAAACACTCATCTGCTCTCTTACAGAGATTAGGTGGCTTGGTAATGGTGAGAAGAACAATGGCCTGGGAAGCCATTTTATAATGTAGGCAAATAAGCCTTGATTTGTTATCTTTTTCATTACCAGTTTGCTTGGAAAGAACTCTGTGGTGTAAATTGGATGCTTTTACTGCTGCTGCAGCAAATATGAATTTGAATGGATATGTTTGAGAATTCACATAGAAAAATAAATGAAACTATAGAGCTCTGGTTATTTTTTTTTTCAAATTGTGTTCTTTCATGTCTTCACAGGTTATGGAGACAAAAGATATGCTGTACATTGTTACTGAGTTTGCAAAGAATGGAGAAATGTTTGGTAAGTCCTCACTGACAGAGCTCACAGTTCCTTAGATTTAGAAACCCATGGCTTTATTTTGTCATTCCTGAGTAACAGATACATTCTGATTAAACACCTGGGGCTTGTGTTGTCAGCTGTCAAACAGCAAGCACAGCACCTGCAGGATTATGACAAATTTCCTCGGGGTGTTTCTAAATCCTCTCTGATTTTGTCTGCAGATCACCTGACCTCCAACGGGCACCTGAGCGAGAGCGAAGCACGGAAGAAGTTCTGGCAGATTCTCTCAGCTGTGGAATATTGTCACAGCCACCACATCGTGCACAGGGATCTCAAAACAGAGAACCTCCTGCTGGATGCTAACATGAATATCAAATTAGCAGGTACTAGGAAATAGGAGGTCACTTTATAAAGAACATCAGGCGTGTTGTTTAGACATTTGGGTTTCCCTAGGATGATCCTGTAAATGTGTTTGTGTTTCTGTAAGTGAAAATAAAACAAAGAGTTACAGATATTTCTTGGAACAGATTTTGTGAACAGAAGGGAGTAGCTTAAATGAACAGGCAGAAAACAAAGCAACACATCTGTTCCTTTCTCTCCATTTTTCTGCTACTTCTGAAATATTAGTATGTGGTTGAGTGTTGTTGTCTTACCCCAGATTTTCACCATTATTTCAGACTTTGGCTTTGGAAACTTTTACAAGTCGGGAGAGCCCCTCTCCACTTGGTGTGGAAGCCCACCCTATGCAGCTCCAGAAGTTTTCGAAGGCAAAGAATATGAAGGACCTCACCTTGACATATGGGTGAGCTTGCTGTTCCTCAGAAACTGCATTTCACACCTTGTGAGGGTCTGTGGGACTTCAGAATCGTTGCTTTTTCTGGAGTCACTCATGTGCTGTGCTGTTTTCTATTGGCAGAGCCTTGGGGTGGTTCTGTACGTCCTTGTCTGCGGTTCTCTGCCTTTTGATGGACCCAATTTACCAACTCTGAGGCAAAGAGTGCTGGAGGGGCGGTTCCGCATCCCCTACTTCATGTCCGAAGGTGCTTGTATTTCAGATCCTTAATGTTAGAACAGGTGCTATAAAGGAGTAGCTATCCAGTTTGCAGCTGGCAATTATTTTGTTTTTTATGTATCCAGTAGTTTCTGTAGGACAGAAGATGTTTTCTTTTCTGGGATCAGCTTTGTGGTGCATCTAAAAAGCTGTACTTTCCTTTCTTAGAATATCCCTATGGATTACAAAAATACTTGACTCCCTAGCTGGAGTAATAATCACTCAGAAAAGAGAGAAAGCAGGATTTTAATGAGACTAGCCTGCAATGCTGACATAGGTGTAGTTCTCCTAAGATATTTTAGCCATGCAGAAGGGATGTTCCAGTGTGGCTGCGCTGCCAAGGAGAGCAGGAATAGGGGACTCGGCAGTGTTTCCTGAGAACTCCAACAGTCTGATGAGAAACGTGAAACTGAAGAGTGTTATCACCTCTCTCTGATTTGGTTTCAAAACCAAGGGAACGTGCCTCTGTTGTCACGTGGAGATAACTGCTGAAGTCTGAAGTTTATCAGTTATGGCCATGAACAGCTTTATTTCCTGGTTATAAGTAAATAAGCAATATAGGGCCAGGACCAGGAAGTTGTATGTGATGGGGTTCTGTGCTAAGTTCTGACCTATTTTATGTGCACGTAATGCCATCAAACCTGCATCCTCTCAAAACCAGCTCTTGTACAAGGTGCAAGGCCACCTGGTATCCAGTACAGCTTCATTTCCTGCAGGGAGATATTGTTTTTGTGATATGCACGTGAACATCTCTTGTGCTGTCTGGGATATCTGATAGTCAGATCAGTCATCAGCTGCCCCCAAACCTTTAATTCCTGTTTTCATAGGCATCTTACACTGTTGCTGGGAAGTGTTCTTAGCAGTGACCTGGGGCTGGGCTGTTACATTTTGGCCCCTTGCTCATGAGTTTGTCTTTGTCACCCAGACTGTGAAACACTAATCCGACGGATGCTGGTTGTGGACCCAACCAAGCGGATAACCATCTCCCAGATCAAGCAGCACAAGTGGATGCAGGCTGACTCCTCCCTTCAGCAGCAGCAGTCCTTGTCCTTCTCCATGCAAAACTACAACTCCAACCTGGGTGACTACAACGAGCAGGTCCTCGGGATCATGCAAACCCTTGGCATCGACAGGCAGAGGACTGTGGAGGTGAGTTCTTGCCCTTTAGATACATCTCCACCAGATACATCTCTTGCTCTTTAGATACCTCTCCAGTGACCACCAGAATGCCAGTGGTGCAGTCATGGGTCATTCAATGAGTGGCCTTGATCTGGTGTCATAGCAAAAAATCTTCACTGCCCTTCTGGATTTTGCTTGGTTTTTTGAGCGTGCTGCTCTGAGCCCTTAGTGATGAGTTTTGGCTGCTTACATCCTGAGTTACCTGTGACTCAAAAAGGCCCTTCCAATGTCTTCCAGTCCCTGCAGAACAGCAGTTACAACCATTTTGCTGCCATTTATTACCTGCTGCTGGAGCGTCTGAAGGAGTACCGGAGCAGCCAGGTGTCCACTCGGCCGGCAGCCGGCCGGCAGCCGCGGCCCCGGAGCTCCGAGATCACCAACGCTGAGGTGAGCGGAGGCACCTCTGCATCTCCCTTTCATGCAGCTGCCAAGCTTCTGAAAACCATTTCTGATAGTGGTGCCCTCTGACAGGACACAGCCTGCTGTTCTTCAGCATGAGGCTGAGTGAATATTAATGCCCTGTTTCCTAGCAAGTGACCGCGGGTCATGGTCCAAAGAATAGTCTGCCTCCAGTGCAGGTCAATAATGAGCCACAGGATTAGACTTCTCATGGAAATCTGCCCTTTTAGGCATGACTTGGTTACGCTTCTTTGTTGCATATCCTGTAGAAGTACTCCATGAGTCACTTAATGTGTTTTTCTGACATTCATTTTATTTTCTTCGCCCCCATCCCCTTTAAAGTGTGGTTTGGGTGCCTCTGCAAATTGCACTTCCAGTTAAATTGCCTAACTTAGGAGGAGGAGGAGTTCTGTGTTTGTGTTGGCATTGATGGATTAGCTTTGTTCATTTTCATAGAAAGCATGAGGAGAGAGCTTGCAGGGAAGGTGGCTCTGAAAATCTGTGACTCTCCAGTATCTGAAAAGTCACGTGGAACTGCAGTGTGTGTGATGGCTTCTGTGCATTGCTCTCTCTCCAGATGCCCCAGGACACTCTCACTAGTGAAACCCTGCGATCATCTCTGCTTTACCAGCAACCTCAGAGCCTGATTCAGCCATCCTTGCAGGCAGAAATGGACTGTGACATAAGCAACCCATTACAGGTTGGTGTTCCCTGATAAACTCTGTGTTGCTTCTTTTTTTTTCATTGTTCTGCCAATCCACAACAATGGACGTTGTGACTTTTGTTCTCTCCCTCCTATGTTTGGTTTGGCATTTGGACACATTGTCACGTAGCCTCTCAAACAATATTCCTACTGGAGACATGCCATAGAATTGTGGAGAGCATTAAAAGGTAGTGCAGAAATAAGGAAAAGACCCTGAAGTCTGTGGTCTGGCATGTTTTCCAGCCTGTGTTCTTCCCTGTGGACACCAACTTCAACGGGCTCTTCCGGAACCGCTCCATCTCCCCGAACAGCCTGCTGGAGACCACCATCAGCGAGGAAGTGAGGCAAGAGAAGGAGCTGGAAGATGAAATTAAGGCATATGACCACCCCATCTGCATCCCTAGCAACACCAGCAGGAGGCACACCCTGGCAGAAGTGACCACCCATTTCTATCAGCATGTCCCTCCATGTAAGTAAGTCTGGGAGAGATGAAGGGTGTCTGTAGGTAGGGGAAAAGAGCAGAGAAGGAGTGCCATAGAGCCCAGATGCTGAGGGAGAGTGTGCTGATTTCACCTTGACTAGGGTAGGAAAGCCTAGAAAAGAGGTTTGTTTTCTGCCCTCCAGTTCTGCCTTCCTACAGATAAGCAGGGCCCTTAGGGAAGAGAAGTTGTGCTGTTGTATTTCACCTAGATCTCTTCAGAGGGGAGCATGCTCACAAGCAGGTCACAAACCTGGTCTGCTTGCTTCTGCTGTTGTACTGGGGGAGGAAAAAGTGCCTGAATTTAACAAAAAACACCTCACTGATTGAGTTTGGTACATACCCAGACCCTGTGAACCAACTAAATAAGCACAACTGTTCACAAAACAGTAATCCTGGTTGTGCTAAAAAACACTGTGTGCCTGATCCAGCACTGCCTGGTGATGCTGGTGCTGCTGGCCAGCTGGACAGGAGCCCAAACTGAGGTTATTTGTTGATTTGTTGACCCCTTGCTGGAGTCAAGCCCTGGGACAACAGGAGTTGCTGGACACCTCTCCAGCTCAAGGCTGTTTATTAGTGCCAGTGTAGGTGGGCAGAAGGCTCTGATGTCATGTTTGTTCCTTCCTGTACTCATCTTGGGAATGTTCTTTCTCTCCTTCCTTCCCTTCCATAGGTATAGTCATTTCCTCCTCTGCCAGCCCCACAGAGGGAACTAGCTCAGACAGCTGCCTTACTTCATCTTCAAATGACAGCTCAGTGGCCCTGAGCAGCTGTTTGGCAGGTCAAGTAATGACAGGGAGCCCGGCCACAGCGAGGATGACGTCGCCTTTCCTCGCTTCCCAGTCTGACGCTCCCGTGTTACAAGTCCAGGGCTGCATGGGAGGTGCTTCTCTCCTGCCTGTCAGCTTCCAAGAAGGAAGGCGAGCATCTGATACCTCATTAACTCAAGGTAATGCCTTCCTGGCCTTGTTGCTGGGGAGTTGCACCCTCCCAAAGCCACTAGGAAAGGGTAGGGTGCAGGGAGACTTGCTGCTCAATAGTGTCACACTGAGGCTGGACACCTGGATATTCTGCCTCCTATGTTCATGGGCCCTGAGGGAGGGTGGGATGCCCTGGGGAAAGGTTCTCAGACACTGATTCAGCCTGCCCATGGAGATATTTCTGCTGCCGTGAGTGGGATGGCAGGCTCCACCTTCCTCCTAAAATACGGAGTGTACAACGTCATGATTTCTCTCAGGCTTTTCCTTTGCCATGCACGTCCATCTGCACAAGGGTGCAGCTGTCCCAGTCCCTGTTTCACTACCTAAATCCTGCTCTGACCACCAGGCAGAGGGTGAACTGGAGTCTCTTCCAACCCAGGAAGGCAGTGCCCAGAAAGGCTGATCTGTACTGTAGGCAAGCAGGAGGAGGATTAAAGTGCATTTCTTTTCCTCGTGTCCCACAGGCTTGAAGGCTTTTAGGCAGCAGCTGCGGAAGAACGCTCGAGCCAAGGGGTTCCTCGGCTTGAATAAAATCAAAGGCTTTGCTCGGCAGGTGTGTCAGTCCTCCTCCTCCTCTCGGGCAGCAAGGAGTGCCATGAGCCCTTTCCAGCACACGCAGCCCAACACCTGCTTGTACAGCAGCAGCGGGAGCAGCAGAGAGGGGAGAAGCCTCCTGGAGGAGGTGCTGCAGCAGCAGAGGTGAGGGAGGAGCTTTGGTGCCTTTTCATTGCATTTGCTTTGGGTTAAGGGCAAGCAAGGAGGGGTAAACACAGCAAAAGAGGTTGGGAGTTTGGTCACTGGGGGTTCCTGCCATCCATCTTTGCTGTGTGGCAGTGGGTAAACTGCTCGGCTTCCTTTGTGGCTTCCTGCCCTGGCACATGTAACATAGGACGTGCAATTCCACTCAAAAATCTCAATGTTCAAATATTTGGAGGTTGCTGAATTGAGAAGCAGTTTGGTAGTGTGGGGGAAAACATTGCTTCTCCCCTACTGCAAGCTGTGTTTTTCTTTGTTAGTTTTGGGAATGATTTCTTTCCTCCTCTGCCTCCTCCTGTAATTTTCCCATGGCAAGGAAGTGAGACCTTGTAATTTGGAAAAGTTACAGCCCACAAAGGAGGCACAGTTCCAGTGGCCTCAAATGTCATGTGTGGTGGCACCTCTTCATTCCCATAGAAGTGAGATGGAAAATTGAGCTTCCGGTTTATCTGCACACATTGTCTCTAGCACATCTATTATTAGGTGGCCAAATCGTGACCAGATAAACTTGGTTGTGACAGTTGCCCTCTGGCAGAAGGGGTAGGGAATTCTGACAGAATGAGGCACAGGCAGCTTGCTTTGATTGTGCTGGCTGGGCTAAGGAGGGGTTTGATAGAAGGAAACAAAGGGGAAAGTTATGGTCAAGGTTAGGGGCAAGAAAGGAGGGAATAGAACATGGAATAGGAATAGAACTAACCTCTTTCCTCTTGGATTTTGTTCAGAATGCTCCAGTTCCAGCATCACCAACTACTCCACACAGCTTGTCCCCAGACCTCCCAGACACCCGCAGCAAGCAGCATCCCCTCCTCTGACGGAACCTGCAAAGCCTCCAACTCCATTCTGCTGTCAGAGCTGCAAAGAGAGAACTCCTTTGAGCTGGCCTTTGCTGGCAGCAGCCAACTGCTCCAACCTCATTTCCTGGGGCTGAGCGTGTCCCCAGTGTCATCAGCCGCTCACCTGCTGGACACTCACCTGTACATCAGCAGCAGCAGCGCGGCCCCGCTGGCTGCCCCCTTCTCCCAGCAGCAGAGCTTCTCCACGCCATCCCCGAGCTATGACACTGTCACCCTGCAGCACGGGGACTGTGAGATGGAGGATCTGACTTCCAGCCAGCTGGGCAAGTGTGTGCTGGTCAAGTGAGAGCTTCAGGCTGCTCTCTTTGCAGGGGAGCTTTCACCGCTGCTCCGTGGCTGGCTGGCGGCGTGGGGACGAGTGACTCTCAGAAGCAATAAATTTTGAAGTATGTGAAGAGGCTGTCTGGCTCAGAAAGCTGGCAACTTTATAGGACTGAAACAAGCAATATGTATGTCTTTTTGCTTCTACTATTCTTGCACTGAACAAATACGAATAGAAACTGATTTTTTTTTTTTTAAAAAGGAAAAAAAAATAATGATGGGGCAGATGGGTGGGGCATTTGTGGGGGCAGGGAGGGATGTGGTTGGGGAAGAACTCTTCGGTACTGTACTCAAGTCAGACCAATACAGCTCTGCTGTTATGCAAGATTAGCAGCTGTCAATAGTGGTGACACAGCAGGGAGAGGCTTTTCAAAGAAGGGACCAGAGCCTCCCTTTTTCACAATATTCATTTATGGGTTTGTGAAGATGATTACCTCTTTAAAAAAAAAAAAAAATAAACAGAAAACCAGTGGCATGCAGCATTATGCATTCATAGGAGACAAAAATGGAAGCATTGCCATTTGTTGTTTTTCCTTTTCCCTCCTCTTAACACTCATTTTATTTAAAGGAACGAACATCCCCATTCCACACCTCCCAGATACACATACTTTAAATGAAAACTGCGAACTTCTTGCTTGATACATCAGCTGGAAAAGCTCAGCATGCTCTTCTAATTAGTACAGAAGCAGTAACTATTGGAAATGTATCCCTTGGTAATCAGGATCCAAATTGCATAATGCCTGGTCTTTTGCAGGGATGTTTGTTTGGGAGTGGTGTGTGTGTACATACACTCAGGTGCACACATGCCCATATTTTGTTGGTCTGGGTAATCTTTAAGAATCTTTTTATAAACTCTAACTTTATTCATATTCTTGCTGAGGCACTGAGGAGGGAAGCAGCAGCACCTGTGGGGTAATGGGAAGGGTTTTCTTTTTAAAAAGCCCTCCTGGAGGTTGCCTACAAAGTTGCCTGAGGGGTATTTCTTAGTGCTGCACATCGTTATTTCCGCTGCTAATTATGTTTTTATGCATTTCATTATCAGGGTCCAAACAGAACTGACTCTTGGGGAAATGTGCAATATTGAGGTTATAATTATATACTGACAAAGACAAAAGGAATAGGCTAGAACAGAATTCTACTCTAATGGAGTACAGCTTTTTCTGAACAAAACTGTATTAAAAGTGAGTAAAACAGCACAATCTTTGGGTGTTTGTTTTTGGTTGGTTTGTTTTTTGGCATATTAGCAAAACAAGGTTTTGCATTAGGTAGGTGTTTTTTCGTATGGTTTTTAATGCTGTATATGTATATAAATAGGAAGCAGAAAACTATATAACACTAGTTATTTTTTATATTTTGTAATATGCTTCTGTTGTGTTTCTGGTATAAACCCCGAGTCCCCTCCTGAGGCAGACCATGACTTCTGTTGGTGTCAATAGAGGTTGTGCTGAGGTTTAAAGGGAGGACAGGCTGTGATCCTACAGACATGACTTGGGGAGTGCAGGCAAACTTTGGAAGCAGGTGAGCAGACAGTGAGACAGCTTGGCTGGGAGCTGCCATCCGAGTGTCAGAGTGTAGCTGCATTCTGTCTAAATGCTTAAAGGACCCATCTCCCTAGTATGACACAGGGTGCCTTCAAGTTACCTTGGCTTCATGCAACCTGCAGTATTACACATTTGAAAATAATATAGAGACCTGTTTTGGGGTTTTTTTTGGGTTTTCTTTTTTGTTTGGTTTGTTTAGCTGGTTTTTTTTTTTTTTTTTTTTTTTTTTTAAGGAAAAAATAAAAAAGCCAAAGATTGACCAGGTTAATTGGTGGGAGTAGGAAGAGTTGAAGATGTCATGTGGTTCTGTCTGTGGGTCTCCACAAAAAACCTCTTTATCTGTGTGTTATATCTGTGTGTCTGTATTGGTGCATCTCCAGCTTGCCACTGCTGCTCCATGGTCTGGAAGCTTCAAAGTGACAGAAAATTGCTCGAGTTGAACTCCTGTTAATGAGTGGTGCCTTGCAGCAGAGAAAACACCAAAGTCTCATGCTCATTTGTAGTGTGGGTTTAAAAGAAAACAAACAAACAACCCCCCAAAAAACCCAACCCAAAAAAGAGATTGCATGGAGATAGCTGGAGAGGAGGGCAAGAAGAAGCCAGCTTGTTACAAAGCAGCAACTTGGCCTTCAGTTTTGGAAGGGGTAGCACATGTACTTAAACCACAGAACTTCCTCCTCAATTTGTGTTTTGTTTAATGCCATGGATCTAAAGGCCACAGATTCTTTGTTTCCTGTCCTGAGCAATGACAAGCACTTTACTTTCATAGTATTTTTTTTTTCTTTTCCAATTGCTGTAGAACCTCTTTGGAATTATTGCTGGAGCAGAAGAGGTCATTTTAAAAGTCTGGGGTTTTTTTTTGTAGATATCTTGACAGTGCTGTTCTGCAGACTGCAATGCAATAGGGTATTTAAAGACACTACGTGATTGGTTTAATTGAGATGTATAGTTTATTTTTTATCATGACTGAACAATCATTTTATTTCTTATGTTAAAATGAGAGGTGTACACCAAAATGATTAGTTGATGTGTTTTATTTAATATTTAAATAAAAAATGTTTTAAAATTGTTGTGATTCTGTGCAGTATCTTTACCCAGTGCACTTTTGATTTGCATAGTCAAGACTCATTTTCAAGCCAAACTCCATAGGACATTGCTGACACTTTCTATTACATCCTAAATGAAGAGGGATGGTGGGCCCACAAATCTGATAATGGGATATTGAGCGTTTTGCTGGTAGGCAATCTGTCTGAATTCACCAAGTCTGGGGTAATCGGGTTATAAAATGCAGCAGGACCAGAGGTCTGGGCAGTGGTGGTGTCACCAGATGGGCCCTCCCTCCCTCCCTCAGTGTCACCTTCAGCTGGGACAGCCCCAGCCAGATTAGGGCAGTTCCTGAGAGACAGCAAAGGGAGGGAGGGAGTCACAGGGGAGAGTGGATTGTGTCTTGTAAAATGTAACTTGAGAGTTAAAAAAATACTGAAAGGGCTTTGTATTCAGCTCGTGCAGTCACAATGAGAGCAAGGAATGATTTTGGCTGCAAAGGGACCCCTAAATATTGAAAAGCTTTAGTTTGACCTGACAAACACTCAGGGAAAATACCCAAAAAACCCCCCAAGCAATATTGTTTTTTAAAAAGAAATTAGGAATCAATTTTTTTCTATCCTGAAGTTTTTATTTTAAACTCCACCTATCACATTTTGAAGGAAAGGGAGAGTGATGGAAAGGTAAATCCAAGAAGTTAAACAGAAGCTTGTGGGGAAACAGAGATAATATTTACTTATTTTGCTTTCTAAAGTAGTTGTTTGCTGAGCTGGAATCTGTAGAGCTCTTTGTGCATTTGCTGTGACTCCTGAACTGATAGAAAAGTGTCACACACAGGTTTTTCCAGGGTTGTGTTTTCAACATGACCATCCAAAGTTAGGAATTTTGCAACTCTTAAAAAATAATGTATGCATTCTAAATAATCTTTACTTAGGTTTTAGTATGACCTGACTTAAGGATAATCCTAACTGTTGTTTTCAGCTGGGTTCTCAGGGCATTATTTTAAACTCCAGTAGTTCTGAGAAATTTGAGAAAGTCACTTCTTAATGGATACAAATCAGTGCAACTCCACCAACTTTCATTGACATCACTGACCCTTGGGTATAGAGGGATCCCGCCAGCATCATGATTTCTGTGAAATGGTAGGAAAAACAAGTACAAAGAAACCCTGGGAGTCTGGATTCAGTTTCCATGTGTACACTGTTTTCACTCTTGGTGCTTTAGTCACTGTCTTCCTTCCTTTCCTCTGAAATCTGTCTCTGCTCCTGTTCACAGCATTTGTTTTTGTCTTTAACATCTCTCAAGATGCTGTTTTTCTAGCTTTCATTTCTCACATTACAACTTGGTACCTTCCCTTTCTCTGCCAGTCCAGGACTGGTGTTTTTCCCCCGCCGCTCAGATGGAACAGATGCTGGCAAGTTTAGCACAACCCCAGAAGTGAATGATCAAACCTTGGTTGTTTTTTTCTTCAGAAAGGAAATGCCTAGAGCTGGCAGGAGATGCCAGACTGGTAGCAATGAAAAACACAGGCTGTTTTTGCACTGAGCAGGCTGAGAACAGCCAGCCAGCCAAGCACTCTGGTGCCAAGGTCCAGCCACGGCAGCGAGGGATTCTCATCTGCCCCTGTCCTCCTGCAGGTGACCCATAACTCATCCCCACCACCTTCTCCTTCACTGTGCCCAGCACAGCAGCCACACCTCAGCAAGGAAAGGAATCCCTCCTGGCAAAAGCCATGGTTGTGTAATGCTGGCCTGTGTCAGCTGGAAGGGGGAAGCAGCAGAAGGGAGAGCAGTTGAGAGAACGAAATGATGGAGCAGGAGATGGAAAGTGATGGGTGCTTCCTTTTTACTCATTCTGCAAAGTGAGAATAAGGCACACGTCACGCAATGAAGGAGAATTAATTTAAAACTGATAAAAGGAAATATGTGCCTCGGGAGGGCATTGCTTCAAATGCGCTTGCTGGCTTATTTCATGACTGCTAACTACTTTTAGTGGTGACAGTTAAATCAATGATAAAGGTAATCCACTGTCATGGTTTATGGATTTAGCAGAGCAGCTGTGGGAGATCAGGAAGGAGCTGGTCTTTGCTACAGACTGCCAGGGGCATGATAGATTTTTAGAACAGAAATGCCTTTCTCCCAAGCTATCAGATATCAGCACCTGCCAGAGACAAAACTTTCATGTGAGGGGAACAAACTTGGCCAACACCTGCAATAAATACCAATTTCTTAATAAACATCTTATGCCCTGTGTAATATGTCTTATGCAGTGATAGTGGCTCTGAGCAAAGGTCCAGCTGACTGGGCAGCCCATTCCAGCAGCAGACTGTGAGGTAAAGGGTGTAAGGACAGGGCAAACAGAGCACAATTCCTCTGTGATATTACCAGCGCAGTAGAGAGCAGACTGTGGTTAAGGGAATTTTTGACTGGCATTTGGGTCATTGTGTTTAACAGCTGCAGATGGGTCAAGCCTCCAAGAATTTGGCTAACTCCTTTTGGAATTCTTTTATAATTCTGGTCTTCACAGCATCCTGTGACAAGTGCCATAATTCAATTTTGCATTGTGTGAAAGAAGTACTTCCTATTCTTCGTATTAGACCTCCATCGCAATAGATTGGGTTGTGCTGCCTTTCCCTTGTGACAACAGGCACAAATAATGGTCTCCTGATCACATTTCCATGTTGAGTTGCCAGGATCTCTCTCACATCCCTTCTCAGCTGAGGTGGCCAAGAAGAAGGATGCTGCTGTAGTTGTCATCTCTTCTGTGTCTTCATGGATTGTTCTGTATCCTCCTTGGTGGACACTCTGTGTTTAAGGCAGCGTTTCTTGAAGGAAACATTCTCATTCCCTTTTAATTCTGTAGTCATTCCTAAGGTTCTTCCCCTGTTGAGGAGTAAGCTGGAAATTTCAGCAAACTCTCTGACTGAGGTTTCCTTCCTGCCTGATGTTAATTTGGTGCCCCTGATGGTCTTAGTAGGCTTGGTTTGGTATTTCTCCCAGTCCTCACTTTTTATTTGCTGCTGGTGAATTTCATAGGTGATTTCATCAACCTGCCATTCAGTTTTCTGAGATTATTCTCCACCTTGTTGCAGCTGGATTTTTTACAAAAATGTCCAATTGCCCAGGTCTTGACACGAATGGATTTGCAATGCCTGAGCTCTCACTCAACAAACTTTGTTCTTTCCCATTCTATCACACTTTCAGCTATCCTCCTTTTTGTTATGCTTTCTGTCAATCCGCCTTGCCGGGCTTCCCAGCCCACAGGTTTCTGGATGACCTCTAAAGGCCCTTTTTAAGAATGAATGTAACATTTGCCACCTTCCATTCCTGTGGTGCCTCGCCATTTCAACAGCTGCTGTGGTATTGTACTGAATAGGTCAGCAATTTCAAGTTTGAATTCCCTCAGAGCTCTTGAGTGAAACCGTCTGGTCCCAGCAATCTTTTAATATCACTTTTATAGTTTTATCCAAAAATCTCTCCTACTGGCACTTGGAGTTTTGAAGAGTTTCAGAGGCTTGTCCCCTGTGCAGCTGCAATGGGGCACAGCTGGAGTGAAGTCAAGCAGAACTGCCAGGACTGGATGGATGGGTCTGCACAGCCAGAGGCTGAGCCACACAGACCACATGTCCCTTTTGCACCTCTGACAGGTGACAAAGCTGTGACAGCAGGGTGGGCACTGGAGAGTGCCCAGGTCAGCCCAGCAGCCCCCTTCTTATGTCATCCAGGGATGACCAAGCCTTTCTTCCTACACTGTATTTACATTTCTGGGGCTGAATTTACAGATGGCTTCCTCAGCTGATGTAAACTGGCATTGCTAAATCAAAGCTAATGCAGCGACGCTGCTTTATGATATAAACATTATTAGCAGCACATTAAGGTTCCAACGTCCAGAGCCAGACAATCTCATCCTTTGTTTCTTCAGCCACTGAGGCAGTGAATTTAGATTCATTATTTTTGATGGAGCTTTTCCTGTACCATGCCGGGGTGCTTTTTTAGCTCTTCTGTCTTACATCCCTTTCCGCTACCCCGGGAAACTGTGTTTTTTTAACAGTCCTTGGTTTATTCTGTGACAAGAAAAATATCTTAGTCAAGAGCTGGAAGGGATTTCAGAAATTCTAGCTAAGTGCCTGGTTTTTTTCCCTAATCTTGCTGATCATTTCTTCCCCATTTCCTGGTAAGGTAACAAGATGTTATCATTTGGTGAACTTGTCTACACACTTGGATAGGTAGATGGGTTTCTCACATCCATTATCTCCAGGCATCTGCTGGATTTCCAAACAGACTTGCTCCTGCAAGAAACATCTTGCAAAAACTGAGCTTTAAACCTTCCTGTTCATACCACATTAAAAAAAAAAAAAAAAAGAATAAGAAAAAAGGTCATTAATCATTTGATTTTAGCTGCTTTTTCCTGGTTGCCTAACAATATTACTCGTACATTTGCTGGGATACATTCACACTTTCTGCTCTTTGGACCCAGTGAAGGTAATTGTGCAGTGGCCAGCTAAGTGTCTTCATGGGTTTTTCCTGTTCAACTCTTGTTTGGTAGCAGATGATTTTATTGAACATGTAAAATTAGATTTCCAGGAACAGTTGAGCGCACGCCTCTGAAATCCATTTTCCATGAACATTTCTGCTCTCTGCTCATGAAAAGTGAACACAACAAGAACAAGGACACAGAGCCACCAAACTGACTGCAATGCTGCACAGATCAGGCAGTTATTTATATAATCATTGCTGCTTTCCCTTCACTGGTATGTCTGAGAAAAACTGGGGTATTTGTCTTAATTCTGCGCTAGGGAGGTTAAAAACTCTCAGTGCACTTTGAATTTTGGGAGTGAAAGGGTGTCTCTCTGTCCCAGAGGGAGGAAAGCTTTCCCCATGGATTAGCTGAGGTAAGATGGTTTTAAAAGGCTACAGGGATGTCTTCATAATGACTTTGACACAGAAATGTAGCTTTGGTTCTTAATTACTCAGATCTCTGTTGCAAATCTCCAAAGTCAGACACGATGAGTCTCAGGCATCCAGAGGATGTGGCCCTGGGGGTTGTGTTCACACAGGAGGGGAGAGGGGCAGAGAGGAACAGGAGGTCTGACAGGACAAATGACCTCAGGCCACTCAGCCCACCTTGCACACTGACTGCTGTTGGGAAGGAGATCCCATTCAGCATTTTCTGGAGCTGTGATCTCCAGAAAAAAGGAGGGACATGCTGTGTTTCAGCCTGGGAAGATGGACATCAGAGTGGCAGGAGTGAAACAGGAATCCTGGTTCCCCCCTTTGTGCCTCTTGTTTGTGGAAAGAGGCTCTCTGGGCAGCTTTGGTGCGTTCAGTGTTGGTGCCTCTTCTATCCCCAGCCACCTGCCACAAGAGGTGGGAGATGCTGGGATGTCCCAGGCACCAGGAGGGGAGTCCTGTGATGGAGGGGTTGGTGCAACTGGGCTACAAGTTTGTTCATGCTGTTGGACCTGTGGGAATGGGGGGAAATTGTTTGTCCTCAGAAGGAAGTGAGTCATGTTGCTGCACAGAGGCCCATCTTGGCATATTTTGGGGTTAGTCACACACTGCAAAATCCATTTTCTCCCAGCTCCAGGTAGCAGACACAGGGGTGCAGCAATGCCTGGTTCTTCTTCAGCACAGATTGTGTTTCACAAGCCCATAACCACCCTCCTGGTCTCCAGGTGGATCCACTTCTGTCCATGCAGGACCCAGCTAATTGGATCCAATAACTGGCTTAGCACTGTAAATGCAATCAAGTCACTGGCTGCACTCAGCCCTCGAGCCAGCAGGATTAACCAGTTCCTCAGGGCAGGATGTGCCCTTGCTCCTCAGTTTTCCACACAGCAGAGCAAGACCCACACACCTCAGCAGCACCTCTCCCACTGGTTTAGCTGCCTGCTGGATTCCAGCTGCCGTGGATGCCTGCTCTGCATGTCACAGCCACACGGGCAGACCACAGGCTGGGGGTTTTTTGCCTGCTGTGTGTTGGTATTTGGGTTTTTCCTGGTATCCAGCACATTTATCCAGGGTTTAGGCTGCTTTGGAGCTGATTGCAGCAAGGCTGATGAGCCACCACCAAGCCTTGCCTGTGAACTGAGCTCTCTCTCACCTGAGTTTGTGATCTCTGAGATCATACTTTCAGGTGCATGATGGTTGCTGGAGGAGCTAAAAGGATAAAAGCTTCCAGTGTTACCAGTTTTTTCCCCTGTCACACCAGCCATTACCAGAGCTGATGAGGAAATCAGAGCAGCTCCTAATTCCTCTGCAGAAGACTTTGCATGTCCAGACTGTCCCAGTCACTCCCTTGCCTGCTCAAGCCCAGTTTCATCACCGAAATAGGACTTGGCTCCAGTGCCAAAGAGGAGCCTTCTCTCTCTTTGCAGAGATGAGCTGTGTTCCTCCTGACACCCTCATGTGCCAGCAGCATGGGCTGTGCTGGGGCAGGAGCCAGGGAGAGCTCCCCAACTCATTTTCCTACATCTCACCCTGGGGCCAAGCAGATGCCTGGCCTAGAAGGGACTGCCCTCTGAAAGGATTGGAGCTCTTAAAATTGCAGAGAGGGGGAATTATGGAGTGAGCTAACCCAGGCAGGTTAGGTGTGCAATTCCAAAGAGCTCCTGGACTGTTTTTTAAGCACTTGCAGGAAGCTTTGCTGTTCCCTCAGGCACAGTGAAGAGAAGGGCTGAGTTTTTGATGCTCAAGCAAAGGAGGGGTTTGTGTCCTGGTGGCAGCAGGGGGCTGTGGCAGGGGAATAGGGGGATGCTGCTCAGAGCTGCTGGCTGGCAGGGCAAGGTCAGGGATCAGCCGTGACTCTGGCTGTAGATGTGCCAGTCCAGCCAGAGCAGCACAGACTAAATCACCTCCTTTCCCCTGGCTGATAGGCACCACCAGGAGTGGGAATGCACATGTACATCCATGCCTTTGTCCATGGAGTGCTTTGAACTCCCTGTTCTGTGTTCAGAGCCTGAATAAGTGCCATTTTTCCGTACCACACAAAATTATATTCCCAGAATTAATAATGGCACTCTCAGGGGCTCTTTCTTTGCCTAAATGACTCGTTGATTATTGCTTATTGTCAGTCCTGCCAGGTAATGAGGGGCTAATAAGGCTTTGCAAGACTCCCTAAAAAAGAGGAAACTTTTCCTGGGGTGCATGATGTGAGGGAGAACCACAGGCAGGATGGATGGATGCCCTTTGCTGGAGTGTGATGGGCAGCTGTTGGTACCCAGGGGTTCCTGATGCTCTCAGATGGATGGAGGGTAGGAGAGGTGCTGAATTGTGGTGACAAAGAACTCACTTGAAGTGGGGAGCTCCATCCTTCTTCCTTGGAGAGGTGGGAATGGGAGCTTAGAGAAGTTGTTGGTGGGTTTGAATCCTGAGCCACCAGAAGTGGTGTGCAGGCATGAACATGCACGGGTATGAATGAGAGTTTCATTTTTCAGACAATAAGGAAGAAAATGTCTCATGCTTAGTCTCCCACATCCTGGGAAACAGGTCTCTGCTTCCTCATGCTGATATTTTACTCATGTGAGAAGAGAAAGTTTTCTTTGGGAATTGAAATCCTTGAAGGGATGAAGTTGATACTAAGAGTATTAAAATCTAGCAGGTGGATTGTGTGCATTACTGTAAACCAAAATGATCCCTTTTTTTCAACCATTTAACCTTTGTTCCTTGTTTCTTTACTTCTGTACTGTGATTTTTTTAAATTTGTGGAGCTAGGAGAAAGGCCTATATTTTATTGATCCTGGATTAAGATCAATAGACTTGTGGGCCCATCCTTCCCACAAAAATTCCCAGATGGAGTCCCCCATAAGTCAAACACTGGAAGAAATAAAAAGGAAGGCTTCTGGAAGGCCCCAGAAGCCACTGAGCCTAGATGAAGTGTTTTAGCTATGAAGAACAACTAAGTGATACAGATGTCCCGGGTTTCTTCCCTCACCCTCCAAATAGCACATGGGCTGGGTGATGAGATGTACCCACAAGTCAGATCCCAAATCCATGGGTGGTGGAAAGCAGTTTCCACACTAGAATACGAGTTGTCATTCATGTAACACATAGGTCAGTGTGGTCACCCAAAGCTCCAACATACTTGGATATGGGTGTTTCCATTTGTGATGTTGCCCCAGCCCTCTTCTGGCTTGGGTCTTGTCACAGAATCCCAGATTTATGGGTGGAAACAACTTCTGAGGTCATCTGAGACGTCCCTCTGCTAATGCAGATTGATTCCCTCCTGCCCATTTTCCAGCACTTGGTCCAGTCTATTGTTGAGATGACTCAAACCTCCACTGCTTCCCTTGAGGGACATTTGGGAGCCTCACAGACCCTGCTGTCAGGGCTTTGCTTCCCGTCATATTCCTCCTAAAGGTTCTTCTGCCTAATTTAGTTACTGACTCTCTCTGCAGAGCAGTGATGAGGAACAGGCCTGTAGGAAGAGGACATTTATGTCTTACTTATTCAGCTAATTCCTGTTATCCTATTTTTGATGGCCCTGTCAGTCCTGGTCTCCCTGGTGTTTATCATCTCACACTCCTCTCCCAGGAGTACTCCAGCTTCACCTGGGATGGGTAGTAGAGTGCCTGTGAATTTTGGAGGGGGCAGAATGGGGTCAATACCTGCACAGATGCAGATTTCCCCACTTCATTTTCATTCTGAACAAATCCCTTAAGTCTGCCATGAACGTGGTGCATCTGCAATGATAATTGAGAGTGAGACTGTTAAATTTGAGTGGCAGTGGAAAGTAACAACCATTGGTAAGGCATTTTGATGCTGTATTGAAATTAACTTTAACATTTCTCTCCTCTCCCTTTCATTAGTTACAACTAAGTGATGGGAGAGAAAAGAATGCAAAGTTCAGGCTGGAAAGGGAGCCATGAGGAAATCAGACAATTTAAAAGGAGTGTAATAATAATAATAATGGGGTTTCCCAATTAACATGAACTTGGAGTTATTCCACAGCCCAAGTACTTCATGTCATAACAAGAGCTGCTATCTGATCCTGGTTTTTGCATGATGAGGTCCCTCTGCAGCCAAGGCACTCAATTTGAAGGAAATGAGAATGTTCCTTGTTCACTGGGCATTTCAGATTGTCAAGGTGGTGGAAAAGGCCTCCTTTTCCATGTCCCACAGCCATGTCCCTGATGCGTAGAGGTTTAACTTCACCGAGTGACAGAATGGGAATTCACACTCTAATTCTTCCTGCTCAGTCCATGCCCTCTCTTTGCCAGCAGTTCACCACCACTCCTGTTTCCAAAGGTACCTCCCTAGATCCTCTGGGGCACCAGCCCAATGTTTTTAGTGAGCATGGAGGAATAAAAAGCTCTACATTGTCTTAGCTTACTAAAACTCTCACCAAAAAAAAAAAAAAACCACCAACAAAACAAAAAAAAAACCCAAAAATCTGATTTTTTTTTGTTTGTTTTGTAAACCATGTCATTTTTTAAAGTTATCTTAGATCAAAGAGAGGCAAACAGAGATGGTCACAGCTGAATGGAGGGAGCTGCATGTACAGCAGAAAGGAGAGCAGGAGGGCACCTTTTGTGTAAAATCTGCTTCCCCAGGAATTGCAATACAGAAATCTAGCCAGAGTTGATGTTGCCAGGTCAGTTTGAGGTTTGGGGGATTTTTTTGTGACTTCTAGTTATTTGATATAATGTGGCATATTGACAGTAGTCATTTCAGCACACAGAGCATCCTGGTACAGCTCAGTACCCACCCTTGACTTATTTTCTAGGCTGCAGGGTTAGAGAAGGAAGGAAGGATGCTCTTGGAAAGGCTTCAGGGAAGGCAGGGAGGAGAGGGGATGAGGTTACACCACTGGATCTGTCACAGCTCCGCGTCCTTGATTACGCCAGTGGCACTAAATACAGTAATTAAGGAAGAAGCTTGTGTGAAAGGCTTTAGTTATTGGCTTCATACATCACCAGCCTTTTACGTGTGCTTTCTTTTGTTCCTTTTGTTTGCATGCACCACAAGGTTTCTGTGTTCCTCCACCTGTGCTCTGTAGGTCTCTGCCATCATGGAGCCAAAGGAACATAGAAAGGTGAATGGAAAAGGCAAGCTTTTATGGGGAGAGAGGGCTCGGGGGAGTTCTCAGCACAGATTTGGACTGTTTCAGACCTGCAATAAAGCAGGTTTCTGTCCATCTGGTCTTGCTTTATGGAACCATGTGACTTAACTATCTCTATTCCAGCCTCACTTTTATGTGACCCTGCAGTCTTGGGTTTGCATGTTGTCCTCCCTATAAATTCTAGTAAATTTTTTATTGTCTTTTTTTTTTTTTAATGTTATTTTCTCACCTTGTCTTTTCATCTTGGAAAAAAAAAAGTTTAGCAAAAAGGAAACAAAATGTTGCTTATTCGCTGGAGGACATTTTACATTGTCAAAGCGGTGGAAAAGATTTCCACATAGAGGACAGTCATGTCCCTGATGTGAAGAGGTTTAAGAGTAACATCCTGAAAAATGTCCCTTTGGGGCTTTCTGCTAAATATATCCTAGCCTAGTTTTGCCCCAGAAGTTTTCAACAAGAAAAAAATTCATTTTCTGTGTACCTGTACACATGCCTACAAGGAAATGAATCCTTTCTAACACACCACACCAAAGTCATCAGCTAAACAATCTTTGCAGCACAGCCCGGTACATAGAACTGGAACCACAGACTTGAACAAAAAGAAAAAGTGATTATGCATGACCTGTCTTGGATCAGACTGTGAAGAATGAAGCAGATCTGATTGATGCAAGCTCCACGTGAGAGGTGGTGAATATGTATTAGTTCAGTGCATTACCCTGCTCGTGGTTCTGAGCTCCCCCTTGTCATTACTGCAGCCCTGAAGGTGGTTTGTGATTAGAGCTTTCGTTAGGCTCCTCGGAGAGATTTCCTAAAGTACACATGCAAATGGCTTTCTCTCCAGCTTTTCAAGGTCACCTGCATAAACCTTCACCTCACCTTTCCCAGCCTGGTGCTGTCAGCTTGGTGTGGCAGCACTTTGGGAGATGGGGAAGGTGTGACACCGACTGTCTGGAGCCACTCGTGTGGCTGGACCCAACTTAGCAGCTCTGCCCCAAACCCACAGACACCCACTGGGATGGTGGCACCTCATGACCTGTGCCGAACACACCAGGGCTGGAACTTTCCTGCCAATCCCAGCAGCCACAATGAAATTGTGGGTGGTGCTGCAGGCATCAACCCACCTCACTCCACTCCTTTCATTCCCCACCAAAACAATCATTCTCTTTCAATCACTTTGCTTTGGACTACCAACACATGGCTATGGTAGAGCAGTGAACCTGTGACTCCTCCCCACTGACTTGGCTCTTGGGTGGCCACAGGAGAACAGTGAGATGGAGCTTTCTGGGTAGCCCAGAGCCAGGTGCCAGCACATCCCCCAGCTCCTCAGGGCTCTGAGGGGAACACAGCAGGGCACAGGTGCTCCACAGCAGGCAGAGGAGGCCTTCCCCCAGGAAAACAGGCTGCTGGTGGAGAAGGAGACAGCCTTGCTGCCCTCCCTGCGCAGCACCAGAAGGAAATCCTTACAACAAACCACCTCTACCCAAGAAAAGATCAAAGAAATCAAGGCTCCTCCATAGCCCTGAACCAGAACATTGATCTGGCCTTGGATATTTTGTGCCCTTCAGAAAGCATTTATTAATGGGATGAGATACACAGGGTTGTGCAGGAGCTGGCTTCTTTGGGAGTGGGCAGCAGGCTTGGAGAGCTTGGCGTGGTCCCCCCAGAGTGGGAAGCGCACAGCTCCCCAAGGGCTTCCTGAGGAGAGGATCTGGGCCCTGCCATTCCCACCTTGGAGCTCCTATCCCAGCAGATTCCTGCTGCTGTCAGGGGGTGATTAGTCAGGCTTAGCAGTAACATACCCAGTTGGAGGAGTGAGCTTCTTTTCCATTTCGTTCATCACTGCGCCATGTTGAGCACCTTAAATAACTCACATTTCTGCAGAACACACCATCACTTCTGGGAAAACAATAACACAAGTTGCAGGGGCCTTTCAGGACAACAAGGGGAGCATAAAGAACCCTCCATGCTGGTGTGCTGGGTGTTGATGCCTGGCATTGAAAAGAGGGGCACAAACAACTGTGGAGACCCAGGTGTGGCAGACCCTGAGCCACAGCTGTATCAAAAGGACAGCAGTTGAGAAACAGGAGATTTTGTCCCTATTTGACTCTGGATCCTGGTAGCATTTCCCTTACCAGCTCAGAGAGTAACACAGCTCACTGCTGACTCACAATTTTCCATTCCTGTTCCCTCTTTCGATCCTTCTCCTCCAGGGAAGGGTCTCTCCTCAGTGTTTGTCCCCAGGACTGATTACTCACATCATCGTCCCTGTTTCCAGCTGCCCCTGATCGTCCTGCAGTACTCTGAGGGAGTTGTACTCCTCCATACCCTCCTGGCAGATTTTGCCTGATGGGCTCACCCTACCCCCTTTTTCCCTGCAGCATCCTCAATGTTGTTTCTTATGACTCCAGTATTTGAGTTGCTTGATCTGACTGAGGCACTGGAGAGAAATAAAATGTTCCTCGTGGTCTCTTAAAGTCTCTCTCCCAAGTTAATACTATTACCTAAAGATCTTCTACCAGTTAGGCACAGCCAAAAGCTCAGGAAACTTTTCTGTTTGTTTTCCCAGCCTTCACTGTGTGACCACATGTATTATCCAGGTCCTTTCCCCAGAATGTTTTTATTATTGAGGAATTTGCACAAATATTTTGTGCTGCATTAGTGCCAGACTAGTGATCCTTTCTGAGGAAAGTCAATTTGATTGCATGAAATGATTGAGCTGGACAGGTCAGCCAAGCAAGGTGAGCAGGCTCTTGGTGAACGTGTTTTGGCTCAGCCAGAAGTCCTGAACACAATGACTCAGAGAAAAGGAGGAAACAAACCCAACTTTGTGGTGACCCTTTCAGCTTGTGGACTGTCTGGAGATCAGCTAAGAACATTATTTTATCTGCACTCATCATAAAAGCGGGATCAGAGCAAAAAAACAGGTCCTTTTTTTCTTCCATCACTGCTTATTTCCTTCCTGAAGCGATAATCCTCGGAGCCATCACAACTGGTTGCTATGGAAGTGACGGAAAGCACAAAAGCACAAAGAGAAGATTATGGTTTCAGGTGAGAAAACAGCAATGGGCAGAGACAAGCTCCTAAAATCTAGTTTGGCTCTGAGAAGCAGCAGTGCAGAGAGGCGTTAGAGGACTCTCTCTGTTTTGTTTGCCTTATTTATGTGTTAGTTCCAGCTGCACAAGAGCAAAGTAGCAGATTAGAGCTAAAGAAGTCACACATAAGTAAATAGAGAGGGGGCTGGAAGGGCTGAAGGGAGGGCTCTATGGGGAACCTGTCTGCAATGCAAAAGCACCCTGGAAATCTGTGCTCCTTTCTCTTCCACTCAGACCTCACAAAAACTAGTCACAAACTCCTTCAATCCAGCAGCCAAAGCTAGATCTGGGTTTTTCTGCAGAATTCCTACAACTGATGCAATGACAGTTACCCATTGATATGTCCTTGGTCACCAAAAGAAGGACCTAAAAAATCATGAGATCACAGAATATCCTAAGCTGGAAGGGACCCACAAGGGTAATCAAAGTCCAACCAAAAGGAGGTGGCTTTATTGAAGGAGTACACTTTATTCAGCCCAGGGATGTACTTGAGAAAGATCCCCAATGTGAGGTGGGGGGATGTCCTTACCAAGCCCACAAGCAGAGCAGCAGCCCTGGAGCCCAGATCTGTGGCAGTCAAGGAGTTTGGGACAGGGATGGCAAATGGGACAGGCAAGCACAGTCAGCTGCTCAAAGAGCTTAATTTCTTCCCTTACAGTTCAATCCAGCCTTGCCAGGGCACTGCTGTGAGTTGTGGCAGTTTGATGGAAGGGGGACAGGCTCGATAAGCATTTGTTCATGGTCCTGCTCAGCAAAATCTCCCTCAGACACAGCCTGTGCTCCCAGCATGGCAGTACCTGAGGAGCAAAGTGGTGCTTTGCACAAGGAGACGTGCAGGCAGCAGGGCCAAAGTGGCTGTATTCATTGTCATTTGTCACCAAAGGAAGTATCTAAAAAATTGTGAGATCTTAGAACATCCTGAGCTGGAAGGGACCCACAGGGGTCATCAAAGTCCAACCAAAAGGAGGTGGCTTTATTGAAGGAGTACACTTTATTCAACCCAGGGATGTACTTGAGAAAGATCCTCAATGTGACGTGGGGGGGGATGTCCTTACAAAGCCCACAAGCAGAGCAGCAGCCCTGGAGCCCAGATCTGTGGCAGTCAAGGAGTTTGGGACAGGGATGGCAAATGGGACAGGCAAGCACAGTCAGCTGCTCAAAGAGCTTCATTTCTTCCCTTTCAGTTCAATCCAGCCTTGCCAGGGCACTGCTGTGAGTTGTGGCAGTTTGATGGAAGGAGGACAGGCTCGATAAGCATTTGTTCATGGTCCTGCTCAGCAAAATCTCCCTCAGACACAGCCTGTGCTCCCAGCATGGCAGTACCTGAGGAGGAAAGTGGTGTTTTGCACAAGGAGACATGCAGGCAGCAGGGCCAAAGTGGCTGGAGCCCTGTCTGTGTTCTCAGTACGTGTGGTTAAGGCCAGGTCAGAGGGTAAAGCCCTAGAGATTATGGTAGAAGTGCTTTACGAGAACTCAGGTCATACTTCTTCCTCCCCACAGCCTCATCCAGGGCCTGTAACACTACACCCGTGTCTAGGTGGAGAATATAGCGCTCTTGGGCTAGATGGGGTCTGAAAATATATTTGTTAAAAAAAAAAAAGAAAAGAGACTGTTGGCACAGCTCAGGGAAACTGTGCTAGAAATAACTGTGCTTATGCAGAGCTGTCAAAAACAGGCTGTCGCCGGTGCCGCTCGGACGGGAGTGCAGCCAGGCCTGTGCTGCCCGGCGGGAGCAGGGAACAGGCCGTGGCCGAGCCCTGCCTTTGTCTCCACACCGAGGAGGATACCTTCCATTAAAAGCCTGGGAGGTGTTTTTGCTGTGTGCAGAGGAATTTCCCCACTTGGCAGGCCGGAGGATCAAAACCCTCCCAGCTCCAGCCTGGGCCGTGTGAAGGCCGGAGGAGGGAGATGGCTGCCGAGCCCCCGCTGCTGGGCACAGAGGTAACCCCAGAGAAGCCCTGCTGGGCACACTTGGCAGAAAACTCCTCAGTGGATTTTTCCACTTACACAAAAAAACTGGGCTTAATTAGGCTGGACAATTTTAGGAATTCTCAGAGGTTGGCTGACAGTTTTCTTTGGCCAGCAGCAGCAGCAGCACCTACTTTGTGAAATACCCGGTCAGAAAAGGCCGATACAGGGTCTTAGGTGCTAAGCTGAAAGAGGGAAAAAACTGAACAGCCTTGTAGAAATTTGAGTCGAGGCATGGTTAATTACACAGACCCAATAAAATAGTTAATTAACACTACAGTTGTAAAATAGATAAAATGAATAAGCATGTTTGACATTGATGTAATTGCAGGAAAGCAAAGACTGATAAACCATAGCAGTTCACATGTACGGTTTCAGGCTAAAAAGTGAGACCCTTTTCATCTTCTGGGTCTTATAAAAAAAACTCTGAGAAAGAGCAAAGATGACTGTGACTGTATCCCAGGGTACAGCCTGTTCCTTATTTCCCAGTGCTGACATACAGTCGTGACAAGGAATTATATATTGCATTCATCACACCTGCTCTCCAGGCATGATCCCCAAATAATTAATCCTTTTAGCTTGCAGTAGCTGCCATCTGGCCAGTTTCCAATCAGCCTGGCTGGTTTTACTACAGAGTTGCCAGTTGCCTGTGCTCATGTAGGCATGGATTGCAGTTTGCTTGCCTCAGGTGCCTGGGATTTGTATTTTTTAAATTGTAAGTTTTAGATATGCCACGTGCTGCCCCAACACAGAGAACAAACCAGCCTTTGCCTCAAAGCACTTAATGTCCAGAGGGAGAAGGAGGGGGAGTTGTTGTACATAATACATGGAGCAAGAATCAAGCAGACCTTTCTTGTTTGTTTTGTGTTGAAAAACTGACTCTGAATAAAAGGCTCAAATAAAATCCAGCTGTTTTTTTTTCTCAGTCCTTTTGGTCCTACAGTGAAAACAAGGCAAAGAAATTAGAAAAGGAGAGAAAATTATTTTGACACTACAAGTCTGGAGAAGGGTGATGAAACTGAATTCAGTTTAAAAGAAGCAAAGCTGTCTTTGTTTCAATGTGTCTGACCTGCCTTAGGTGTGGTGGGCAACCCTGTGGGTGGAACTGATATTTTACTTTCATACTCTCCCTCTTTGCTCTGCCACTGGTCCTGGGTCAGGCAGAAGGTGGAGGTGACCTTGGCTCTCAAGCTGCTCCCTGCTGTGGTCAGTGTGGAGCCACACTTGGTTGCTGTTTTAGAACTCCACAGCAGACCTAGCAGGTCTAGAATTCTCTGTGGATCTTTCCAGACTTGAGCAATGAAACTGCTTGGATCCAAGGGAATTTGGGTAGCTGTCCAGATGAATATCTGCCCAGTGGTGGCACCCATGTGCTTAAGCCAGTGTCCTGGTTAAAGGGTACTGAGGGAATGTAAAAGAGAAGGAGTTACGGAGAAATGTTTCTGAAAATCTCAGGATTGGAGGAGAAAAACATAAAAATTAAGCTAAATGTTTTGTGAATATACCCTTAAGTGAGTATCCTCCAGCCTCCATGACTGGAAAACATGCTGTAGTTCTCCAGGTATAGTTCTTTTCAAAAAAAGGGGATTTTGATACAAAAATTAAGATTCTTTACAGACCATTTGGGTGACAAGTGAAAACAGGTATATTTTCATAGCTGTTTTTCTGTCTCAGACTAAAATTAGAGCCTTACTTCCTTAGGCCACCTGGCCAGTGGCAAGAACCAAAGTACTGCTGGATAAATCAGGCTCCTGGTGACACCTGAAGAAGCCATTGTCACCAGCACAGACTGTGCTAGGGCAGGGCTGCTGTGGAGAATTTCAGTAGGTAGTTCTGCCAGGATGCAAGTCAAAAAAGATATTTTAACCTGCTGTCTCTGGGGTACTTTTATCCCTCTACACGGGAAACAGAAAAGAAACACCCAAAGCTTTGCTCTTCATTGCATTTTTATGATCAGTCTCCTAACAGTGTTAATTCCCATGGGAGGAGATCAGCAAGCATCTCTGCAGGTCTGAGTGCCTGGGACAGAGCAGCTGTATCAGAATTCAGATTAACAGCTGCTCTGCTGAGGTAAACCCCTCTCTGAAGTTTGCTTACAATTGGGATAGTTGGGATAGGTGGATAAAACCTCCAGATACCGCAATCTTCTTTTTTTTTTTCCTGAAACTTTTTGTATTTCTATTGAAAACCCTGAAACTTTCAACTTTTAAAACTTCTCAGTGGCCTCCAGTCCATTCCCTGAATCAGTACCAAAGCTGTTCAACCGAAATTGTCCCAGAAACCAACTTGTGATGCTCATGGGTTTCCTTTGAATAGAAACAATTAAAGATTACTTCCCTTACACACACACACACACACACACACACACACTTGCACATTAGCATGTGAAGTTCCTGGTTGCTAAATCCCATACTACATAGCAGCACTTGATAGGTATCAGATGGACTGTTATATAGCTGGATAACAACATTTCTCAGCTCAGGAACTCTGCTGGAGTTGGGTGGATGTTGGATATCCTTGGTATGAGCTGGCTGCAACAGTCTTCTGTGAAAGAGATCCTTTATTTTTAAGGTTATAAAGGAACAGGGATTAAAAACTAACTATGACCGTGTTAGCACCAGAAGAGCAACATATTCTTCCAAACAAAGGCATGAACTGATCAGATCAGCACTGCCATTAACTCTTTTTTAATTCTAACTTTCAGGTTCATGCTTGATGAATCCTGTGCTGTCAAGAGATGTTTAGAAAACAGCTTTAGGGTCCAGGGCTGCAGAAAGCAGCTCAGAGACAGGATGGATCTTCCACCCAGACCCTGGGGGTGGCCAGGCTTGTCTATCCTTCAAACCATCTGATTTGTCTGCTTTTCTCCCATGGAAAACTTTATTTTGTAAAGTTCAACTTAGAATAAGCCTCAAGGGTTAATTCTTTCTTGTTTTCATGATTCATCTCCCAAATGTGGGTGTATTACCTTGTTTTCCCTGGATGGGATACTCCCTTCTTTATTCCCCAAGCAGAGCTTTGCTGTCATTTCAGTCCCCACTGCCACAGTTCCCACTGCCTCTTTGTTCACCTAAAAGTAAATGCTCTTTAGGGAGCAGAAATCCCTTTTCAAGAAAACAAAAGAATAAAGAAACTGAGTTTTACATAAGTGAAGGTAAATTATATTCACAAAAAGGGTGTCACAAAAATCTATTCACCAGCCCAGTGGTCTTGCAGCCCAACTTTTTTGTTGCTGTTATTATATTGGCTGGAAACAACTTCAGGCTCTTAAAGCTTTAACAAGCACCTTTAAACATCTCAGTGGCTTGTCAGCCTACTTTGGTGTTACAGATTTCTTCAAAACTACTGATTTTTCTGGTAGAAAGAAGCACTGCAAGGTGCAAACCCAGCACAGCCAGAGGAGCAGGTGAGAATAGAGCTTTCTCAAGTTAACGCTTATGAACACCCAGGCTGTGACAGAAGAAAAAAATAAAGAAAGAAAAAATTTGGGATGTTTTACAGTATCTAATGAGATCTACATCTCTGTCTGAAGGTAAATGGGTCGCTGCTGGATGAGGAATTTGGCTGCATTTTCACCCTGTCTGACAATTGGGAAAGTTCTGTATGCCACCCCCTCACCTTCCCAGACCTGCTCTTCTGTAAAAAATATAAATGTAGGGGTGAGAAGGGGAGGCTTTCCAACCTTCTCCTTCTCCTTTTTTGGGCAATCTCTGTCAGTAATCTCAAGCATGAACTCCCTTGCTTCCTGAGAAATCCCATGGAAAGCCAAACCCGTGCTTTGGAAGGAGGGGGAGCTGGAACCTCTTAGCAGCAGATGATTTGCTTTATGTTTTGCATTAGGTAATGAAGAGGGATAAACAAATCACCATCGTTGTCTGGGGCTTTGGTGTGCCTCTCAGTCGGGGCTGGATTCTCCCCATAAGGACAAGCACAGGCGGAATAGCCGGGCGGCAGCAGGAGCAGACAGACGTCGCCAAATCTCTGAGAGAGGGTGTGGAGCACTGAGGCAATGGGAGCAGCAGGAAAAAGCACTAAGGAAACGCTGGGGCTGGCCTGGACATTCGGATTAACCAGCCAGCAGCTGAGTGTGCGTCCAGGGCTACAACCCTGGTGCGGGGTAGCTGCAAAAATGAACTGAAGTATCGAGTGATTAATGGGCAATGTCAGATAACAGCCTGGGAATATTTATGTAACTGACAATCCCTTGTAAATAACTCCCATTATCCTCCAATGCTGAGCTACCTTCCTTCAAGCCTAATTGAACGGACATTTAAGATGTTTAATTTAGTGTTTTCCCCATATGACCACGGGATATTTTCACCCTCTCATCCTCTGGGGGGAGGAAACTGAGTCAGCATCTTCCCTTTCTCCAAAGCGGTTCCTCCCGTTTATAAAAGTGTCTGGAGGCCACAAGGAGTTTTTCCCGGCAAAAATGAAAGAGCTGTTGCTACAACAAACAACTTGTTCCCTTTTTGCCTGCTTAGGCCCTCAGATACACTTTGAATATGAAAGCATGTGGTGGTGGTGATGATGATGCAAGAGGTCACTAATAATGCTCATACCCATTAATTACAAAAGTATAAATAACATGTAAGTAATACGTCCTTGATCTGGTAGCCGGACTGCAATAAAGACAAAATAACACAAAACTCTGGTGTGAAACATTTTATGGTTTGGGTTTATTTTTCTCCAGTGTGACCCCCTTCACAAACACTGCTTTGTTCTGAGTCAGCAAAAGGCAGGCACAGACCAAAGACTGTTTCATCTTCAGGGCAAAGTTTTTCCCTACATCTTTCCTACTTAACATGTACACAGTGTAAAACAACAGCTCTATTCTAAAATCAACACACTGCCTTACTTTTAAAACATCAATACCTTTCAAAATGTTTTTCTCCCTCAATCATTTTTCAAATATAATTTGTCAACCAGAGTTAAGTTGGTAAGTATTTAAATATGTAAATGATACTTATCTCTCCCATCTCTGCTTTTATTATTTGTCATGTTCAAAAAATATTTTGTTCAGCTCTGACTGTTCATTGCTCAAGTTCTTGTATGTAAATGTGGTGGTCTAATCCCAGTACAGAGCGTCCTTTGGTAGGAAACAAAACAGGAGGTGTGGCCTTGCCTTCCTGACATCAAATAATTTCATCCCAAGACTGAAGTTTATTCAACAATGTGTGGAACTCATCTGATGCAGAAGAAAGAGAAGAGAAAAAATAAAGTTAGGGGTTTTTTTTATTTTTCCCCATGAAAAACTCTTGAAAATAATATATTGGATGCTTTGAGGGTATTCAATCAAACAAAGAAAATCATACCCTGAATGCTGACCTTTCAGGGAAGCATTGGTAATAACAAAGCACTTTTGGCACAACTGACATTTTGGGCCAAAGAAGGGTTTTGTTTGGTTTTGTTTTGCTAGGTTTCTTTTTGCTTTTTTAAAAATACAGTTGAAGAAAGTGTGGAGGTTTGATGACCACTTATAAATATTACTTTTTAAAAAAAATTCTATCAAGGTAATAGCAACCAAATCAGTGCTTTACAGGCCACAAATCCCATTACTGCTCCCAACCTCAGGCCTTGGACGCCAGCTGTAAAGTGAAAGTCCCAGAGGAAGGTGCTGACTGATCAGAGAGAGGGTCCCAGGCTGAGAGAGCATTTGAGTGTTGGGTTCTCCTTTGCCAAACACTGGGGAAAAGTGAATTGATTGCAATGACCAGAAATGTGGATTTTGTAGAGAGATTGGGAAGGTGCAGCAGCCCAGTGCTGACACTTTGGAAGTCTGTGCACTTTGGGCTGCTTCTGTCTTGCAGAATTTCCCACTCCACCGGAGCAAGAGTGCAAAGGGGAGCTAGAAAAAGACAAATGGGAGGTGCAGACGAGAGGGGGTGGAAGCCAGGATCTGTGTCAGACTGGCAGGAGCGAGGCCAGACATGGTAAGAAGTGGGTGCTCCGTAAATTCCCCGTACATGTGTTTTGGGCGGGTTAATAGCTTGACTCAGCACAGAGGACAGACAGATTTCCTTCTCCAGCATGGCTTACGAGCACAGACCAAGCTTTTGATTCACACTTTGAGTGGGTTAGTTTCACAAGTCTTCTAGTGAGCCTTTGAAATTGGATAAGAGCAAAACCATAGTAAAAAGGGCTTCTTGCATTTCTGAGCACATAACTGCTGCTGTTTCATTATGATCTAATGTTTCATTGACCAAACCTTGGCTTGGGAAATAGCAGAGACATGGTAAAATACGATCCCTGAATGACTGATATGTCGGGAAGAGGGAAAAAAGCGAGAACTGTGAAGCAGAAAAACCCGGTATTTTTATAATTAAAGTGTGACCTTTTCCCTTTAAATTTATTACTGCTCTGAACCTGAAACTACCAAAAACTAAACAGTAGCTAGCACAGTGCCTGGGTGCCCCAGGAATGGAAATGTGATACCAAATCCCTCATCCCAGGCTGATTTAGTCCAGGCTATAAATCTGGGCTCTTCATAGGTGGGATATTCTTGGCCACCTTCCAGGCAGCCCTTGAGGATGCTGAGAGTGGGGCAGATGAGCTGCATGGGCCACTCGGAGGTGGCCCATCTGCACAAAGGACTGGCCAAACTTTAGCAAAGCTCAAACTTTTTCTGTTTCTGAGTTGTTCATGGTGGCCTGTTTCGCAATGGGGATTGCCACCAGATACCCCAGTATGAACAGTTTAAATAAAATCCAGAAAACCTACCCGCTGCACCTCTGGCTTTTTAAACAACAGAAAGCTGAAACTCTTTTCAAACGGCAAATGAGGACAGGAGAGCTGGAAAGTAGCTGTTTCTGGATGCCATGTTACTGCTAAATGCCCCTGTCTCTGAAAAACTAGTAGCTGGCTCCATGAGTGAGGCACACATTCCTTTAGATAAGCTGAGAAAATAATCTTCCTGAAACCTGGCCAAACACATTACAACTACTGCCTTGGTTGGTGTTTGAAAAGCTACCTGTATTTAAAACTTTCATGCAATTCCTTCACAGAGCAAGAGCCACCTGCAGCTGTGCCACCCAAGAGGGGGGAGCTTCAGGATTAAAACAAAAGCAACACGAGTTTCTAGCTCTCGTGACCATGACTGGGAAGTTTGGAAATTTGATAGCACGCACTTCAAGAGCTCAGAAGGTGGAAAGCAAGGAGATGATCTGGTGTTTGTCATCTTCTAATATTTCCTAGCTTTTAAACCAACACGGAGCCTTGCTTATTATTTTGCAGAGCTGTTTTAAACTCTGCGACAAGCTTCAGAAAGCGGCTGAACCCGCCAACAAACTTCACGCATATCTGAAGAAATAACGAAATAAATCAAAAGCCTGGCCCTAATGCCCATGTTGAGGCAAAATAACATTAAAAAAAAAAAAAAAAAGAAAGTCTGCAAGACTGAAGTAATGGGTACAGGAATCCTGTTGTTGTTTTTTTGTTCCTACGCACATGCCTTTGGTGTGAGGTAGTGTTTGTACTTCGCTCACGGTGGCTGGGAACGTCACTGTCTGGCACCGCGCAGGTAATGAATTCAGGGCAGCTTACAGGTGGTGGCACAAGGCTGCACTTGTTTTTCTTCCCTTTTTGATTAAGGGTGTTCATTCTGCCACCAAGGTCATGGCGTGTGAAAGAGGGAGAAAAATGAAAGGGGGAAAGAATGGGCAGTGAGAGGTGGGAATGAAGGAGTTCTGGAAAGTGAGTGCAGCATGGTACCTGCTAGAGGAGCTGATTTGGTGCCTAGGGAACTCAGGAGCCCTCCCTGCTAAAAGCCAAGTGCTCTCAGACCTTGGAGGATGGAGGCTTTCAGGGTGGTGTGGGGAAGAGCCAGGAATGTAGGTGCATGGTGTGGCCATGGGCTGGGCGCCACTTGTGTTTCCTGGCTGCTCTTTGCATTCAAAATTGGGGTATCAGATCACAGAATCACAGAATATTCTGAGTTGGAAGGGACTCACGAGGATCAACAAGTCCAAATCATAAGCGAGTGGCCCAGATGGGGATCAAAGCCATGTGAAGCTCATCAGAACTAACCCAGGTGTGGGTGCAGAGCTGGGGTCAGTGATTGTGCCATTGTCCCCACCCTATTTACAGCCCTCACCTGTGACTCCCTGTGAAAAAGGACTTCATACTTTAAGTATCTGAAACTTGTAAGCTGTATGTGCAGTTTTCCACATTTTTCCTCCCAAATAGAAATCTATTTTCTTAATAGATACTCTGTTGGAATCTGGAAGGTGATTTTTAGTGAGATTTGTGTCTATGGTTGAGCTTGGGGGAAAGGGAGGAAATTTTGCTCAAAGAGGGTGAAAAAGGCACTCTACTTTTTCACTCGTTCCTGACCAAATCCAGAAAGTTTCCTTTAATCCTAAAGGTGCTCATGATTTCACTGTAATTTCCTTGTTAGCAAGTGGCTGGCTTCCTGCATGGGTTTGTTGTGCTGAATTTATTTGTTTAAAGAGTACACACCATGAAAGAAACATAGGAAGCTGAGGACACTTTACCATTACAGAAATGCCACCTAACTGAAAGGGAAGCAGTTTTCAGTCAGGCTAAAATCTACTACACTTTAATTAACGTAGTCAAATGTAACTCAAGCAGCAGAAACAGCTGGGGCAAAAGGACAAACTAACCTGGCCCACAAGGGAAGGATTCAGCTCCTTTGTTGCTGCTGTTGAAGCCCTTGGGAACTGTCTAAAGCCACATTCCTTGAAGTTTTTTTTGCAAGCTGACTACCAACAAAATGTAAAGAGGAACCTGAAGCATTTCTGATAATTTCAAGGTAAAACAAACAAGTGGTTTAATAAGCAAACAGAAAAAATTAACCTTTCATGGCTACATCATAAATCATAAAAACATGATTCCTTTACTCAAGTCTCAACACTATCTTAATTTTTCTTTGACTATTTGTTTTTCTTTTCATGGCTAGGACTCAAAGAGTCACCTGGAAAGATTAGACATGACTTGTACACAAATGAAAAAGAAATCATTGGCCATGGGGACCACTAAACAGTCTCTTGACAGCCCTTCCCTCCGCACACCTCTCTTCCACAAATCCAAGCTCTGGCAGATGAAAACACCTCAGCTCAGGAACAGAAAATGCTCTGAGCTTCCAGAAAGGCAGGAGAAAGAGAGCAAGTCTCCATTCCAGTGGGGATCCTGGGAAGTGGATGGTGCTCTATGCTACAGGAAAAGGAAGGGGCCCTATCCTCTGTCCACTCTCACCTTCAGGGTAGCAGGAGGGCTTTCTTCCTTTATTCTACACCCAGTAACCAGCTTGACCTTAAGTAGAGAACAAGATTAAAAAACATGGAAATATGCAGGTCTTCCCTGCATCCTCTCTTGATCTGTATTCCCCCATGTGAGGAAGTAGGGCAGGGAAGGGTCTTGGGAAGAAAAGTGTTTTTCAGGCTGTTGTAACTGCTCATCAGAAACATGTGATCATTTAAACTGCAAACATCAGGTGCTCACAAATGCAATCAGGGAATGGTAATTAGCTTTCTTTGGTTGAAACCTGGCAAGAGGCTAAAAAATGTGTCCAGGAGAGATTTTATAAAGCACAGGTCATTTGTGTACAACATGCTGGAGATTTAGGGGCTTAACTTTTTATGAGACTGCAATACTTGATGGGTTTGGTCACTGAAATGAGAGGAGCCTGCTCTGCTATTGTCAGTATTTCTGCTTCCTCTTTGTTCAAAACTGGAGAGGTGTGTGGAGGAGAAAAAAAAGAGATTAAAGGTGAAACAACACAGGGCAGGATGAGAGAGGATCATTAAAGTTTTGGGTGTAGTTTCAGGTTGTTTTTTATTTTATCTGAACCAGTTGTCCCACCCCTAATTACAACGGTATTAACACATTCCTGGGTGTGGTCACTTGAAATTCTTAAGTGGGCAAAAATTTTCAGCTCTGTAATATGCCTAAACTGTGTATCAGCAGACCACTTGAAATGGTCTGGTGTGGTCCAGCCAGCTTCCTCACCAGCTTCTGACCCTGTGTTTGTTGTAGCTTTGGCACAGAAATGGTCATGTCATTGTTTTTTACCGAGCCTGAGCCTTAGTCAGCACCTCAGTGCGCCCTGCTCTCCCAGCCACAGCTCAGATGCTCAGATAAAGCTCTCCAGCTCCTACACAGTCCTACAGAAGGAGCAAAGGGATCAGAGCAGCTCCCACTGCATTTTCACTGCAGGGTTTGTTTATCTCAGGTTGCGCTGCTGGTGGTGTTTTCCATCGTCTCCTTGTTGGTGGGTTTTTCTCAAGGCGGATAAAAATGTCAGCTCACAGAGCAGGTGGTGCAGTGAGACTCTCTGGCTCACCAGGGGCTTTTATCTTGTGTCTTGGGACCTGCTATAAATCACAGTGCATGTGAGACAGCAGTTACAGTACAGGAGTGCACAAAGCCTACTCTGGGCAATGTGGGAGCTTGTTAGCCACCAGCAGATTAATCTGACTGAAAACACAGAGATTCTGTCTCTTCTGACTCCACAAAGAGCAGGAACATCCGGAAAACTTTCCCAACAAGCCCAGATAACCTGCTGCTTTTCAAAATTCCTGTTGTTGCCAACTATATGGATATTTAAAACTTACTGTAAACATACAGGCATTCAGTGGAACTGGACTGAAAGTCAAGAGCAGCTGATGCATCATCCAACAGCACAAGCTACACTGCTGGTTCTTACTGGAAACTTAAAAAAATCAGGTTCTGCATTTGTTCTGCTAGCATCCCAAACTTAGATTGGATATTGTGAAAAATTTCACCACAAGAAGGGTTCTCAAGCATTGGAAAGGGTTGCCCAAGGCAGTGGTGGTCACCATCTCTGAAGGTATTTAAAAGATGTGTAGGTGTGGAACCTTGTTTAGTGGTGGCCTTGGCAGTGCTGGGATAAAGGTCAGATTCAGTGATCCTAATGGTGCTTTCCAACTTAAACAATTCTATCATTTTATGATTCTGTACTGCAGTGCTGTGTGGGAAGCCTCTGGGGGAACTCCAGGTTCGTCATAGGTGTAGCTGTGTCAACACAATGTGAATATTAGGTCAAACCCTCAGTGCTAAACCAGCCATTTACACCCTCAAAGTGAAGCCCAACTGCATGGCTCAGGTCTGAGTTGAGCTCATGCAGTTTGAGTAAAAACCCCAACAGCTTTGCAGCTAAAAACCTGGAGGGTGAGCAGGGTTTGAGAGCAGGTTTGAACAGTCTCAATTCCATATTCAGAGGGGCAGGGATGAAATCCCACCCTAGTGACAGAGGTACACTTGTGACAGAGGGGATGGGAGCCCTCATCTTCGATTAAGTGGAGGTTTTAAGTTGTCATGCAAAGTGAAACGTCAGCAGGAGAAACTGAGCTGTGCCCTACTTGCTCCCTTTTCTCCTGGCTGTCATCTCATACGTTCAGGACAGCCATCTAAAGGACACAAGGTGCAGGGTCAAACTCTTTTGCATGGAGAAAGGGAAAATATCAGATCTCCTGCACTTCAGATAAATGATGTGACTGCTGGGCCATTAGATAAGGGAGCACATCTGCTCATCAAGCATCCCAGGAAATGAATTCTTCACTTCCTTCATGCTGTAAAAGAAAAATGTTTTACTTGGGACAGATGCAATATTGATGTCCAGCATCCAGCAATTATTCTGGTTTACCGTGTTGCAGGAAAACTGAAAACACAATCGGGTCTGAACACTTTCCTCCACTTTTATTTCTTGGTCATCAGAGTAGCAGAAAACTGTTCATTCACACTATTAAAAGGTAAATAGAAATTCTTATGCTCTAGGTGCTAAATAAAAAAATCCAGTAGAAATTCTAAAAAGAATAAGTAAAAGAATATAAAAGAATATCAAAGAACAAGTGAAACTTTTTGCTTTCTGTATTCATCTTCTCCCTACATTTTTTTTTATTCCAAGCCATTTGTATTAGTTAAATTCTGCAAGCTTGCAACTTATTTTTCAAGGTTATGCTTTGAATACTTGGTGCCAAACACCTGATAATTTAGGCCTGTGATTGAGACTGGCGTCATTAAGCAGAGGTACTGGGCTCAAGGTTGCACTGTGCTTTACACAGACCTATAAAAAAAATAAATCTGACAGGTGGGAGGGTTTCAGGCTGCCTAGAGGTGATACAATTTGCTGATTTCAAAATGCTTGATAGTGATTCTTTTATTCAAGAAAAGAATTTGCATGAGTTGCTTCTATGAAAGACAAGGCACAGCAACATAATAAAGGAGACAGAAACATGGACAGCTCATTGTGGTAAACTCCTTGTTATTAAAATAAATAAAAAGGTTTGAGGTTTGTGGGACTCACACCTCACAAGTTTATTCTGGCAAAAAGCTCACCAAGAACAGCACATTAGAAAACCAAGAGCTCTCTCTTGTTATGGCAACAAGAACAACAGCAACACGTGAATTCAGGCTCCAGATAAACCAGAAAGGTTATCTTTCTTTTAAAAGACATCCTTGGCATAGGTCACAGAATCATTAAAGTTGGAAAAGACCTCTGAGATCATCGAGTCCAACCTGTGCTTGATCACCACTTTGTCACCCAGCCCAGAGCACTGAGTGCCACATCCAGTTGTTCCTTGGACTCCTCCAGGGGTGGGGACTCCAAACCTCCCTGGGCAGCCCCTGCCAAGGCTGGAATTTTCCAAGGTTGAATGATACAATGCTTGCCTGGCCAGTGAGAACTCTGTTCACCAGAGGTTTTCAACCAAGGTGTACAAATAACATTATCAAATGGATGAAGGTCAGGATAGAGTAGATTATAATGGGGGAGGTCCTGGCTAAAACAGGTTCTGGGAAGGGTTGAATTCAGACACTTGAAAGCCTCCCTGTGGAACCAACCAATGCCTGGCCTGATGAGTTCAACAAGATCCTCCTGCTTTGTGTCCTCCCTCCCAAGTGCACCCAAGGGCTGCTTCCCAAGGCCCTCAGTAAATCCAGCCCCACATCCACACACCTGCTCTCCTAAGGAGCCAGCACCATTAAGGGAGGGATATAGCAGGACAGTTGCTGTCTAAAGCACACCAACCACCACACTTCCCTTTGAGCAGCACAGAGGTTTCAGCTGCTGTGCTCTTCTTCCTGCCCTCTTGCTGCCCTCCTGCATTTCAATCCAGGGAAGGAAGTCCCTAGGGATGAGGGCAAGGGGAGGGAGAGCCCAGTTGTGTTCAAAAGCTCCCCCTCCTCTCTCTTATCAGATGCTTTCTACATCTTTTCCATGGGTTTTGTCCTGCTTACACCCAGTTCTGGGAGAGGAGGCAGTGCAAGGAGCTCCCAAAGCTCTGGGGCTCTGCCGTGCCCGTGAATCCCTCTGCTCTCCCAGTGACGTACCAGGGCACGTCAGCCAGCTCAGCAGCCACTGCTTTCCTCCTCAAAGGTTATTCAGCAGCACAGAGGGATTTCCTTAAATGACTGCTGCAAGTCTCAATTAGCAACTTCTGAAGCATGAAGGGCTTTTTTCCGTTCCTTTCTGAAGGGGGGCACTTGTGTTACTGTCAGCAAGGTCAGAGGCTCCATCCTTTCCCAGCAGAACTTGTGTCTCTGCCCAGCCTCCTCCCAAACCAAGGAGACACAGATCTGTCAACTGCAAATTTTTCCAAGGAAAGCCTAGATACAGCAAAAGGTGACCCTGAACACAATTCTCTCATTGTGTATGATTTCTTTTTAATCAAACAAATGTGATTCAGCCTCTTACAGGGACTGCAGGTGGGGTTTGCAGCAGTTGCTCTGGGCTCCCGTTATCGTCAGGGAGGAGAAGCAGGATTTTCCATGGTGTGAGTCATCTGATCTCTGTCAGACCTCTACATGAGGATGAGACAAACTGTGTCCCAGAAATGCCCACTTCTCTCCTCTTTCTACAAGCAGCCAACTCAGCTGTAAATGTCCACTTTTGGTGTTTGCTTCCCATTTGTTCCCAAACAGAGCTGCTTTCAAAGAAAATAGGAATTTTCCTCTCTCTCTCTTTCCTTTCCCTTACTCAAAAATCACATCTCATCTACTGTTGCTTGGAAGATCTCCGGATCACCTGTTGGATTCCAGCCTATCAAATTTATGGATTAACTCTCTGCCTTTTTTCCCTTCCTGTTACGGTGTGGGAATCCCAAATCCAGGTGACTGGTTGCCATTTGGTTGCATTGCATTGTTTGGAGAAATAAGTAATTGAGCCTTGCTACAATAACTATGTTTCAGTTGGGAAAAAGAAAACCTTGTTTGCCTTGAAGGATTTTGCCTCTTTGACACATTGAATACATAATCGCATTCTGTTACAAATTGGGGCACTGTACAAAAATAAATTGTGCCTGTTTGGCAGTCAGTCTATTCCTTCTCATCGCCATCTCTGTGGCAGACAGCTGGATCCTCGCTGGGAGCCTGGGGAGCTTTAGGACAGGGTTTCCACCTTGTATTTACACATTATCATGGCCATGATTTAGTGCTGACCTAATCCAAAGGGGCTTCTCATGAGCTGAACCTTAATCAGAGGCTACTCGTGAACTGGGCATGTTTGGGGAGCTGTTGGATGAGGACCACCATGCAACTCCTCTTTTCCTCACTCCTTGTTGCTGTCAGTGTTTCTCCTCCCCAGGGGTGCTGGGAAAGGCATGTCCTTGCTCTCAGTCAGGAATGATATCACCTGCCCTTAGCAATGTTATTCCCTTTCCTGCTGAGCTTGGGCAATGCTCTAACATGCCTAAACAGTGCATCCACAACAAGGAATGGCATCATCTTGCTTTCAAAACAAACCTGTGGTGGGTGGAATTAGCTATGCCAAATTATGCTGGGCTGATTGATAAAGATCAGCCACGAAATTTCTTCAGCTCTTCTGTCATTGACCTCTGGTCACCCTGGATTTAGAGAGGGTAGGAGCTGGTTGTGCTCTGGCTTCACACTGCCAAGGAGAACTGCTGGTGTTTCTATTGTTTTTTAGTCCAATGTTAATTTAAAGGGATAATGAGCCAGGGGAAAAGAAGGGGGCATTTCTACATCACCTGATGTGATTGTACCTAATCTGTCTACTCAGTCTACCTTTGTGTCTGCCCTTAATGCAAATCTATCTGCTCCTGTGAACAACAAAACCCACAGAACACCCACCTGTAGCCTGTCCTGTGCAAATTCAGGCATAGTATTTCCTTCCTAAGCTGAAAAAATGTCTGAGTAAAGGGAAGAGCATTTGCTTTGTGTACAGTTTGTGTGAGTTTTGCTGCCTGATCTTGCATCTATGTCCAATTTTTCAGAAATATGTGACTAATTTCAAAGACACTGTCAGCTCATCCCATCACTGCCTGGGTGGTATGTAACACCATGAATGAGTACACACCTGGGTTATGGGGTGTGGTTTTCCCCCCCTTTTGTGGAAAACCCACTCAAATTGTGAAGCTTGCAAAGAGAAGGCCAGAAGGCTGAAGAGAGGAATCTGGGCAAGAAGATGGTGAGTGAGATCTGTAAAGAGAGCAGAGTGAGGCCTGGGAGGCTGCAGGGGAGATCAGGAACATGAGCAGGGCAGGAAAGAATACAGGGATTAGAGGACAGCTCATGGAAGAGAGGCAGAATGGCTGCTCTGACTCTGAGCAAGGATGGAGGAGGGCTGTCTAGGAAGGGAGTGGAGATGGCATCACTGGGACAGAGCTGAGGTTTTCCCCTGAGATTTTGAGAGAAAAACCTGAGGATGGGTGAGGAGCAAGCCTGCAGAGTGAAGAGGTTGCCCAAGGAACCAGTGATTTACTGGTGTTCAATGGCACAAGAGTGGCAGGGCACAGTGATTGCAGAAAGCCTGGCTTGTCTTATTCAAAATCCAGGAGCTGGATTAAGACAGGATTTAGGCACGGGACAAATTCAGGCTGGTGCCTGTGAATTGAGTGGCTATTACTCAGCTTGTGAGACCTTAGATGGCAGAGAGAGTCACTGCAGGCTGCTCCAAGGCTGATGGATCTGGCTCAGGAAAGGATGTCTGGAATTCTGGAATGGTGAGGACTTTGGCTCATCACAGGAGAGAACAGCCAGGGAGCTGAGAGGGAGAGAAAGAAGGGGCTGAAACAAAGATGTTTGCTGACCTCTCATTCTTCTTCCCAGCTCCAGCATGTCAAACCAGCAGAGAGCATAAAGAGAAGCATGTAATGCCCTGAGAAAATAGCATTCCTGGGCACAGCCAACAGAGCCTCCTGGAAATGCTGTCTAATTTCTTTTTTTTTTTTTTTTTTGGTTGTGTATAGCTCTGTACCCAAGAGTATGAAATACATGTATCTTACAGTGGATCTAACATGTACCTTAAAGTACATATAAGTGCATTAATTCCCTTGAAGGAAGCAGTCAGAATGTCAAACATCTTTTGTCCAGGACCATGTTTTAGTAACAGAACTCTGTTGTAACCTATTCTGCAAAGTTCTTGTTAAGATGCTAAAAAAGTTGCTGAAGTGCAGAAGTAATCAGCTGTTCCTTTGGTTTGGCTATGAATGGAAGCACTGGGATTTGCCTAGCAGACATACTGAGATTTTTTTTTTTTAATTCAGCTGAATTTGGTGGTTTCTGTCCTTAAAGATACTGAGCACTGAGAAGGCTCAGGCTCTGAGAGCTTCACACTCCCAGTCTGAGTGCCAAAACTGAAATATTCATTCATTTTCTCTCTTGCTGGTTTCCCCCTTTTAAATGGACTTTTGTCAAGCTGGACAAGCCCCCACTGCACATGCCCTGATACATTAATGATGGGGAGTTTGGGAAAAGCTGTGAAATAATAATTTTCTGACACACAAAGCCCATTGTCAGTGGGTACAGAACAGGTCAGAGACCAAGCAGCAGTGCACTGCCCACCTTGAGAGCTGAGTGAGTAAGGCACTGTGCAGCAGGCAATTAAGAGAGTGTTTCCCAACACAGACACACCAGGCTGATGAAGAAAGGCTGCACAGGTGGCCTTAATCACAGCATTTCCTAACTTTGGACACTGCACCTCCACCAACATTGTTTTTAGGGGTGTACTTGGTGCTGTGAGGAGCTGATTCTGAAGAACACAGGTCAGCTGTATGAGCAAGATTTCTCTGGTGTGAGAGCAGCCTTTGCACAAAAGACCACTCTGCAGGCAAGGCTGCAGGCATTGGTTAAGGAGCTGATAATTTCCATAGAAACACCTCACATCAGGGAGGTGAGCTGAGGAAAGAACTTGCTTTTAAAGAAGATGGACCCCTCTTCCTGTGGCCCCACACAGCTGCCTCATTTACTCCCCACAGTGGGCTGGAGGAAAAGAATTGGAAGGGTAAAAGTGAAAAAACTGGGTTGAGATAAAGGCATTTTAAACGGTAAGGCAAAAGCTGTGCATTTCAGAAAAGCAAAACATGGAATTCATTCTCCACTTGCCATGGCAGGTGTTCAGCCATCCCCAGGACAGCAGGGTTTCATCACAGGTAACAGTGACTTGGGAAGGCAAATTAACCACTCCAAGCATCTCCTTCTCCCCAGTTCTCCATGCTCAGCATGGCCCCACATGGTGTGGGTCATCCCTGGGGACGTGGCTGTGTCCCCTCCCCTCTCCTTGCTGGGCTGAGGGGCAGAAAAGGCCTTGGCTCTGTGTGAGAGCTGCTCAGCAAGAGCTGAAACAGCCCTGTGCTGTCACTGCTGCCCCCAGCCCAAACCCAGAACACAGCCCCACTGCAGAGAAAATCAACCCTACCCAGCCCAAACCCAGAACACAGCCCCACTGCAGAGAAAACCAACCCTACCCAACCCGAACCCAAAACACAGCCCCACTGCAGAGAAAATCAACTCTACCCAACCCAAACCCAAAACACAGCCCCACTGCAGAGAAAATCAACCCTACCCCAGCCCAAACCCAAACCAAAGCCCCACTGCAGAGAAAATCAACTCTACCCCAGCCCAACCCTAAAACACAGCCCCACTGCAGAGAAAATCAACTCTACCCAACCCAACCCCAAAACACAGCCCCACTGCAGAGAAAATCAACCCTACTCAACCCAAACCCAAAACACAGCCCCACTGCAGAGAAAATCAACTCTACCCAACCCAAACCCATAACACAGCCCCACTGCAGAGAAAATCAACTCTACCCAGCCCAAACCCAAAACACAACCCCACTGCAGAGAAAATCAACTCTACCCCAGCCCAAACCAGCACAGGGCTCTTCACAATCCTTGACAGCCCAAACCAGTCTCCCCAGGAGCTTCCCCCCACACCTTGGCCATGGGCTCTGGAGTTTCATTTCAGCCCCACCTGGGGCTTTTAGTCTCCTCCTGGCCTGAGGTTTAGGGGGGGCTCTGTCCAGCCCTGCCTCTTGGACAGCCATGGGGTCTGTGCTGTAGGTATCCTGTCCCCAGTCCTGCCCTCAGCCTTGTCTCCTTCAGCTCCTGAGTGGATCCTGACCCTGCCCCATCCCCTCAATGTGCTGGGGGCTGTCCATGGACCTCCAGAACCCCCAGGTCTGTCTGCCATGTGTGGATTCTGCAGGATGGTTCCTGTCACTGAGGCCATGGACAGTGCTGGGGTCACCCATGCATCCAGCTGCCTGCTCCCTTCTCTGTCCTGATGTCCCCCACTGAAATGGGAAGTGGCACAAAAATCCTCCAAGGTTTTTTATGGGCTCTTCATCCTCAAGTTTGTCCTGGTACCCTCTGAGGAAATATTTTCATGAAGGCTGGGAAAGCTGGGATACCAGGAAAAGACCAAGGAACCCTTCTCTGGAGGTGTCCAAGGCCAGGCTGGATGGGGCTCGGACCAGCCTGTATTAGTGGGAGGTGTCCCTGCCCATGGCAGGGGGTTGGAATAAGATGATCTTTAAAGTCCCTTCCAACCCAAAATATCCTTTGATTCTCTGCTAGCTGGATGATGATCCAACCCCTTGCTTTGCCATCTCCCCTGGAGACTTTGCTGGTAGGGGGCAAGAATCTTCTCAAAGCTGCCCATCAGAGCCTGGGCTCCCTGGGGAGGTGGATCAGGCAGGCCATGCACAGGGTCTGCTGTGTGCCAGTGTTCCTGCTCACTGCATGTGACACCAAGGCTCAATGTATAATCTGGGCTGCGGGCTCCAGGTGACACTCAGAGCCAACATCCCCCACAAAATACACTGTGGAACCTGGGCTGAGGGCTCCAGGTGACACTGAGAGCAAACATCCCCCACAAAACCCCTGTGGAACGTAGGCTGAGGGCTCCAGGTGACACTCAGAGCCAACATCCCCCACAAAACCCCCATGGAACCTGGGCTGAGGGCCCCAGGTGACACTGAGAGCAAACATCCCCCACAAAATCCCCTGTATAACCTGGGCTGAGGGCTCCAGGTGACACCGAGAGCAAACATCCCCCACAAAACCCCTGTGGAACCTGGGCTGAGGGCCCCAGGTGACACCCAGAGCAAATATCCCCCACAAAACCCACTGTATAACCTGGGCTGAGGGCTCCAGGTGACACTGAGAGCAAACATCCCCCACAAAACCCACTGTGTAGGAGCACAGTGGTTTTGGAGAGGAAGAGGAAGGTTTGGGCTGAGAATCCAACCTGCCCAAATACAGATATTTTGATCCTGCTGAGTCAGAAGAGATTCAGGCTCTTGGATGTTTAGAAATATAGATTAACTAGTTTTCCTCCCTATTAGAAGAATCTCTTCCCCTTTTCCATGTTAATCTGCAGGAGCAGAGTATCAGAAATTCCCCCTGGGATAGTCTCAAATTGCTGTGATCTGAAAAAGAGTATTGGGACTCTTACAAGAGACCACCACACTCTCTTGTGATGGACAGCAGAAAGAGGGTTTGGACTGTTCTTAGAAAAGGACAGAACTCAGTGGAAATGGGCTCAAAAATTTGCAATAAAATTAAGCCTTGGATATTTCATTCCAAAATAATTCCAAATGTGCTGCCACCTGAGTGTGTCTTGTGGTGTCTCCCTGCCCTGGCATGATCCATCCATCAGTGTTGCTCCTCTAATCAAAACCTCCATCGGGCCATGGACCAGATGGCACCAATCCTTCTGGCACAGCCCCAGCACGGCCCCAGCACCTGCCAGGTTGAATTAGCTGCCTATGTCTATTTAACTTTCACATTTTTTGTGATAGTGCATCATGCAGATAATTCTTTTGTCTTTTTCTCTGTCCAGTCCAGGGCAATAATTTATGTCCAGTCTTTACATATCTTTTTGGCTTGTTGCTTTGGTCCTGTCAAGCCCTTTACTAGACCCCATCACACACTGGACTGTGAGCCTTTGAAGGAAAAAATGAGTCTTTATAAACCTCCTGGCAAGGTGACTCCCCTTGTCCTGACTGAGGACACCATAAAACAAACAAGGGGAAAATCAGCTAGACTTTCAAAAGTCCTTGGAGCCTGTTTTTACAGCAATTCATTAGTTCATGCCAGTGTAAGGTGACACTGCCCGTCAGCTTTGCTTTGTGCTAGTGGCAAATGACGTGATGGTTCCTCGCTCTTATGATGAATTCTGAATCTTGTGATGTTTGTTGCTTTCTAAATGCCTGGATGTTTGCAGTCACATGACAATCTGAGACGTCAATTTTTATGCTGTTTCTATGTGTCACAGTCCTAGGGAGATGGTTGAACCCCTCCACAGTGAACCTGAAAACAAAGATATCAGAAGACAAATAGACCTGGCGGGAGGCTGAGGTTTCTTTGTTTGCCTGTTTTCTCATTCCTTTTCAAAGCAAAATACTTAAGTCATTTTTCAACCCAGTGTCACAATTTGGGGAACTTTCAAGCATGGAGATTGGTAATGTTTTATTTAGATTGCAGCTCTGTTTGCCTGTATCTCCTCTTCAGGCTTGCTTTCTATCCTGACATTTAGACCACAAGCATTTTTTACCTCAGGCACAGTGTGTACAGAAGTTGGATGGGAAACGGGTAAGCAATCAAAGCACTCTTCATCTTTTCTTATCCAAAGTTTTCTAGGGAAAGAAATGCTCCATGCCAAGGTTTTGGACAGCTTTGGAAAGTTCTGTCCTGAGGTTCTGATAAGGTTGCCCTCCTCCCAAGCAACCTTGGATTTCCCCTCACTCCACTCCCTGCTCCAACATCTAGCTCTCCCAAACATGGAAACTAGCAAATAATGGAAAAAAAAAGGAGGCAGGGCTGCCCTTTCAGGAGGCATTTTATAATGTCACTGTGTTTCCCTGCTCACAGCCCGTAGGTGCTGGTGGTGTTTACAGGAAATGCCATGCGTAATTCACAAAGCGAAAGCGCTCTGTGCTATCGGATAGGTCGGGGCTTGTCTGACTGGAAAGTGTCCTGCTGTGTGGAACAGGGGCTGGGCCAGCTGCCTCCCCATCAGCCTGCCATGCCACAGGCTTGGAGAGGCCAGGGCAGGGAGCAGGGCCTGGGGACAGGGTTGTGCAATGCTCCTTCCAGTAATTGGTGTAGAAAAGCAAGGACAGTTTAGGACAGAGTGTCCCTTACATAAATTTGCCACCTTCCTGGAGGAAGTAATTTCTAGAGCCTTCTTCACCTTGTCCTCTTGTATAGTCTCCAAAGAGCCCCAAAGCCTTTTCCATCTCCCCATCTCAGCCCAACAGCCTGCAGCACTTCTCTCCTGCAGGACTCAAAGTTTCTCCATCTGTCCCACCAAATTCTCTCTCTCAGTGTAAGTCCTTCAGTTTCTGCTGTCCACACCAGGCTCTGTGCTGTTGGAACTGCTTCTAGCTTAAAGCAAGCAAGCAACAGCCCCTCCCACTACTCTACACCAGGGTCTGTAGCCTAAAGGAACCTGAACATTCCTGCAAAAATATGAGAAAGATCCAGCTTTTGTTCTCATTGAGTTCCACTGCAAAACTCTGAGGGAGCTCCATACACCAAGGCTCCTCCCTAGTGGCTGGTGTTTGCCCATGTGTGGTTTGGACAGGTCTGTGTGTGCCACACTTGGCTGCAGACCTACCTGGCTTCCCACAGCAGGGATGCCTCCACCTCACAAGCTCCTTTTGTACCCCCTGCCTGCTCCTCCCTGCTCCTGGGACTTTCACCACCTCCCCTCAACAAAGCCACTTTTGCTCCCTGCTCCTCCCATCCCTCTTGGTTTCTGTTCATGTGACAGATCCACATGCACATCTCCTTCCTCTCTCTCTTCCTGCATCCTCTTTCTTCCCAACATCAAGATGCTTTATCTACACATCCATTCTTACACAGGGGATGTTGAGACTTTTGTCCTGTCTTCTCTGTCTTCTGCTCCTTTTAGTTCTGCTTGGGGATTAAATAGAAAAGCTCAAATGCCTCAACAGAAAAGGGAGATGTGGAGGTGAGAAAATTCCCCAACATGATTAAAAGGATGTCTACACTGCAACCTGCATGGCCTGGTACAGGGAGGGCTTTAACTGTGCAAGTGTAGGAGATGCCCTCTACCACAGGAGTCACTTGTACAGGCTGTGAAACACCAAAGGAGCAGGTCCCCTAGGAAGGAGCCTTGAGAGCCCCTCCCTGAGCCCAGATCCCTCACACCACTCCCTTCTCCCAGTTCAGAATCAGAGATGGGTTTGGCATTTCTGTGATTAACACCTGGGCTGAGACAACCCCTCAGGCACTGTCTGAAAAGAGCCACAGTGTTGAAAAGACTCAGGTACAGGAGTCCCTTACAGAGGTCTAGAGTGCAGGCAGCTCTTAGTGTGGCTGCTGTGCTCTCCAGGGAGTGCTTCTCATGCTTCCAGAAACTGCACAGCTCATTTCCCAATTCCTCCATATCAGGAGCTCTCCTTGCTCTGTTCCTCCCATTTTCCAATTATTTAGCACCTCAGGAGCTCCCCTTGCTCTTTTCCTCCCCCCTGGACTTTGTTGAAATGCTCCCCTCGTTACTCAGAGTGCAAATCTGGGTTAGACAAGCAGTTTCTTCCCTATAAATGCTGGTAGAAAAATGGAAGGGAATTGGGACAGGTGTGTGGGAAGGAGGAGAGAGGTATGGTGCAGTATCTGTACAACTCCTTGTTTCACAGGATAATATCATAATATCAGCCCAGTTCAGAGCTCCAACACCCTCTGTGAGGAGGGTGGGTGACACTGAACCCAGCTGTGCTTCCAGCACCACCTGAGGAGTCAGAGCCGTGTTTCCATCTCTCCAGAAATGCAGGGACAGAAATGCAGCTGAGCACAGTCCCCAGCCTGTATCATATTTCCATTGACAAAGAGCATCTTCAGTTTGGAAAAAAATTAATAAATCCCACCCCTAAGAGGCCTCAAGGGAATCATTCTGGATTTTAGGAATGGCGTGGTGTTGTAGCTGCCTTCAGCCTCTCCTCACTCTTCACATTGTCCTGTGCCTGCTGTGGTCCCCATGCCTCCTGTGCTTTTTTCCACAACACCACAGGTTTGGGAAATCTGGGAAATTGGCCAAGGTGAGAACTGAAGCAGCATCTGGGAGAAGGCAACAGAAACCCCAATGTGTGTCTCGTAGCAGGGTTTATTTAGCTGGGGAGCTCCTTCTCAGTGCAGGACAATCCTGTTAAGCACACAGTGCTTTTCCTTCCCTTTCCCTTGCCTGATCCCTGCTGTCCCTGCTGCACTGCCATTGACAGAGAGCAGCAGGACCTGCCTCTGTGGGCAACCATTTCCTGAGTGCTCCCTTTGCAGCCTGGAGGCTCAGCTTCCCCCTGTGACCACCCCTGCACCCCTTTTCCACAGGACTTTGGCTCTCTTTTTGTTCATTCTCATATTCTTGTCACTGCTTGGAGGAGACATTCAGGGAGAGGGCGATGAGTAAGCACCAGGATGAGAACTCTCTCCACATGGGATACAAAGTGCAGTGCAACTCTCATGTCTGATTTCTCTCTTGAGCTCCAGACCTATCCAGCCCATCCTCCCTCATCTGCTTGGTTATCTCTGGCCAAATGAGTTATTTTGCATCTGATTTTGCTGGGCTGAGCTGTGTCCCTCTGAGCTGGCACGGTGCATGCTGGCCTGTACCTCTTCCCACCAGCTTCACCTCCCAGCTCCTCATCTCCCACTCTCAGTACTGGGAGACCAAAACCAGGAGCAGATCCCAGTGCCAGGATCTGTAAGGGATGGTCCTGCTGGGCAGCTGGCACTGCTGAGCTCCACAAACACATCAGGAAGGGGGTGACCCCAACCCGGGGACAAGGGTGACACTGGCTGTTCCTCATTTCTCCCTGATCTTTGCAGAAAGGAAAAGATAAAAGCAGCACATTTTGCACCTGTGCCAGCAGAACAGTTGATTTAATGGTTCCACCTTTTCCCAGGGTGGAGCAGCCCAGGGAGGAGGAGGAACATGGAGGCATTTGTAGGGATGTGGAGGGACATGGAGGCAGGTGGGGAGCAGCATCCTGCAGGCAGGAGGTCCCTGGTAAAGAACACCAGGTGTATCTGGGAAGGAAAAAAGAACGACAAAATGGTTTGGGTTGGAAGGGACCTTAAAGATCAGCCAGTTCCAGCCCCCTGCCGTGGGCAGGGACTCCTTTCACTGGAATGAGAACAGTAAAGGTGGCAGTGAGACAGCTGCAGCCCAGGTGCCTGCAGGGGTGTGCTGGGCTGAAAATGGCTCTGCCTGGGAAATGAAACTGCCAGGAATAGGGCTGGGAGCCCCTGCTTAGCTGGGGCTGTCTGTGTACAGTTACAGCAATATCCTGGAATAAACCCACCTTTCTCAAAAGAATGTGAGCAAATCTATGTTTCATTTTCTTCTGTTATTTTAATGATACTCTTCCTTTGACTTGGTGTAATATCTGTGGCATGTGTGACAAGTCAAATGCCTCAGGCCTCTTCCTGCTTTGCTGTAGCACAAGCATGCAACAACTGGTATGAGTTTTGTCTCCTTAAATGTCTCCCTTTGGCTTCATAAAAAGAATTATAACTCAAATTAGGTTGTGCTGGTACTTCCATGAAAGATTTAGGTGTGGGAGGTTTTTTCCCCAGCCAAGAAATATATTTGTACCAACCTGGAAGTGTGGTTAAATTCTCAAATATTTCCTTTCAGTCTCTCTCACCCATAAATGTAACTATCTTGGATATCTGGGTGCTTCCAGTTTCACTCTGTTGAGAGTTTCCTTACAGCTGGATATGTGTCCTGCAATTTTCCAGTTGTTTTGGGCACACTCTCTCCACCGAGCACCTGCTCTTAATGAGCCCAGATACATGAAATGCCTTTCACCTCATCCTAATGACTTTTTTTTTTTTTGCCTGGTTCCATTATAAACTCTGTTTTCTTCCAGATTCTCTTATTATCTGTTATTCTTGTACTCCTTCCCTAGTCGTGGAAGTGTGAGTCATTTATAGAGTCACTGAATGGTTTGGGTTGGAAGGGACCTTCAAAAATCACTTCATCCAGCTCCCTTCCACAGGCAGGTACAGCTGCTCAGCCTGGAGAAGGGGAGGCTGAGGGGAGACCTCACTGCAGCCACTGCTTCTTGTGAGGGGCACAGGAGGGGCAGGCACTGATCTCTGCTCTGTGCTGACACTGACAGGACCCGAGGGAATGGCCTGGAGCTGTGTCAGGGCAGGTTTAGGTTGGATATTAGGAAAAGGTTCCTCCCTCAGAGTGTGGCTGGGCACTGAACAGGCTCCCCAGGGCGGTGGTCACAGCAGCAGCCTGGCAGAGCTCAAGGAGCTTTTGGACAATGCCATCTTTCTGGGTTGAAAGCCCAGCTCATCTGGAGATCTTCTGAGGCATTGCAGGATCAAGAGACGTGCAGGTCATTACAGCAGTAAGAAGGACTTACAAACACCCTGGAATGGTGATACCATCAAAGGAATTGCAATTGGAGGAGAAAAAAAAGAAAATTGGGAAATTTGGGAAATTTTGTGACTACAAGGAAATGGACTGGGATTATATCAGGTGCAGTGCAAAGGACAAAAATATGACAAAACTAAGCTCATAGATGTTGCAAAAGCAGGGGAAAAAGTCAGAAAGGAAGACACAACTTGGAGGGGAAGATATGAGGGACATGGCTTGGATATTTAAAAAAAAAAAACCAAAAAAAAAAAAAAAAAAAGAAAAAATCTTCCCCAAAGTCAAAGCCATGCAAAGGCATGGCATGCCATCAAGGGCAGGGACATGCACCAAAGATTCCTTTATTGGTCCCCATTGAAATGGCAAGATTCCGTTTCCCTTCCCAAAAGACTTGGAAGACTCAACCCCATTACAGCAGTGTCCTGCTCCAGAGGCTGCTGCAGGCTCCCTGCACACCTGGAGCTGCACAGAGCTGACAGACAGGCTCCTCTCCCTCTGGCCAAACCTGCTCTCACTGGAGGGATTTTGCTGGCTCTGAAGGAAGGACCTGCTTCCAGCAAAGCCACAGCAGCCAAATGGACTGAGCTATGTGAAATGCAGAGTCACACTGGTGTGAGTCAAACCTTCCCCTCTGCTGCTGGAGGGCTTGGTAAAGAGCACAGCAAAGGCAAATACACCAGCAGCTCAAAGTGGATGGGGTTTGATTTGCTTTCTTCATGGCAGAAGCCCAGAAGATCTGACTGAGATCAAAAAGTAACTTATCACTTTGAGGTCTGTGGAGGAGCAGAGAGATGTTGAAACCTCCCAGCACTTCCATCATCAAAAGCTTCAGGAGTTTTCTTTCCACGTGTGTTTTCATAGACAGCCTCGAGGAGAGCAGCTGCTCAATAGGGACATCAGGTGTACCTTCTGTTGGCTGAACAAGTCAAAACTGCCCTTCAGTGTCACCAGGACCACACACACATACCAAAAAAAAAGAAAATTCAAGGAGGAAAAGAGAAACAAGCACAGGGTCTCACTGAAGGATCTGGCTAGGGACTATACTGACGTGCTTCAAGGTCATGAGCTTGACTTTGGATAATGTTAGAAACAGATAAAAATTTCTACTGGTGGCTGCTCAGTAGCCTATATGAAGTTAATAATCTCTTGTAGATATTTATTTTAAAGAGATAACTGCTATATGCTTAGTAAAAAATATCCACAGATAAAAATTTCTACTGGTGGCTGCTCAGTGGCCTATATGAAGTTAATAGATAGTCTCTTGTAGCTATTTAATTTAAAGTGATAACTGCTATATGCTTAGTAAAAAATATCCACAAGTAAAACTTTAGGAGTTGTTGATGAACTGATGCATGTGGAAATGAATAACAAAGCTCTCTGAAGTATTTTGTAAAATTATGCTTTATTAATACTTTATTAAATTATGATGTATTCAGACCTCTTCAGTTGTGTGAACTGTCTATGTTGGAGTTGAATTGAGGAGCTTTAGGACAGAGTTGTTGGCAAAGGATCTTATGTCTGTTTGCAACATATAAAAAGAAAAAGTTTGGTTTTGCCAGTAAGGCATGGCTGCCATTACAGATAATTTTAATGGGCTATGAGGTAGCAGCAGTGCCCAAGTTCTGGCCATCTTCCACACAACAGGAAGGAAGGTGTTCTTCCTAAGAACACCTTGTCTGGAAAGATGCTGTAGCTTTATGTTGTGTACCTTGAGAAGGGGAGAAGCCAGTGCTCCTGGTGCTGGATTCTCACAACTTGGATGAGCCCTGTGCTGCTGAGCTCTGCTTTTGCTAAGTTCACCACATTAAAGGTGAAAGTAAAAGTAACATTCAATTTTGGCTTTCTCTCACATTTTTAATTATTTTAAAATACCTCCCACACTTCTGTGCTGCAGTAAATCTTTCATTTCTTTGGTTTCAGTCAGCTTTGGATAGCAGAAGCTGCATATGCTGTTAGAATCAGACCTGTCAAGCCTTCCATTTGTGTAAAGCAGGGTAAAAGAAGAGGCTAAAACTGTTGTCCTTAATTTTGCATGTGATCCTATATGTTCACCAGCAAGGCACTCAAAATCCATTTGTCCATGCCAAATCCACAACCTGTCCTCACCACGGGGCCCCAGTGCCACTTCTCTGCTCCCCAAGGTATCCTTGTCCCCCCCAGACCAGGATGTGAGAGGGTGATGCCTCCAGCAGCACACCAAGAAGGGCTGGAGCTCTCATCCCACTGCAGCTGAAGAAGGAAATTGCCATCACCACACCAAAGCAAACAGCTAAAATATGAAAGTCAAGGAACTCAGTCAAATTAGTTTGACACAAAGACAGGGTGGTGCCAATCAGACACAATTCTTTGGGGTTTTTTGCCTTGGTGGTTTTAATATTTTTTTCTTGCCTTTCGCATCTTTTTGCTTGAAAACAGAAACTATTTTGAAGGTCAAAGCTGAGAGGGAGAAGTGGTAGAGAAATCTCAAATAATTTCACAGTCATGCTCTGTTCCCCCTCCTGCTGCTAAGAACTCCTGATGTAAATCATCCCCAAAGAAGTCACAAATCAAGCATCCAGTGGAGGTCCAGGGTGTCCCTCAGTGGTTTCATTTTCCATCATTCCTGTCTGCATGTACTCAAATTGCATATTGCAACCAGAAAATCTGACTTCCTCCTGTCTCCTCCTCCTCAGAGGAATGCTGTGGTTCTATGTGGGGATGAGTGACACTTGTGACAGATGAGCTGCCAAAACATGGCAAAATCCTGGGAGTCTGCAACACCAACAGTCACTTTGGTGCTTGCATGTCCCTGCTGGGGATGGCAGATATTTTGCATTTTGCCATCACTTTTCCTACATACACAACCCAAATGTGTTCAGGAGGGGTAAACTTCCAGCGATGTGATTTTCCAGTGTTGTGTTGTTGTGACAGGGAGAAGCTGGATTAAGTTCTCAGGCATCATAATACAACATTTATCTTGTCACAGGACCATTTTCACTCTCTACTGCCTGCCTGGAGTGACCCCTTTCCTGAATGATTGCCTTTTCCCTGCACTGTCAGGATAAATCCCTGCAGTACACACCATACCTGTCTCTCTGTTCATCTACTACTTATACAGAAAGTACCACACAGTCATGCATAATTCATTCACCTTAATTAAAATGTAAATTTATTGTCAGCATTTTGAGGCAATTAAAACAGCATTGCAGGAATAGGTTTAAATTCTGTGTTTGGAGTTCATTTTGCTAAAATAAACACAGGGTGCTTTGTGCTGTTTGAAGTCAGATTGATCACCTAGTGGGACAGAACTGAACTTCCAGGGGAGGGAGGTCAGTCTGTGTGTGTCTAATATTCAGCAGAGTGTGAATCCACTTTGCTATAAAGTGAACTGCCTTTCTCTCAAGGTGTTACCTGCATTTCAGGCTTGGCATAGGCAGAAAGGCATATTTGTAACTGTATTTCTCCTCACAAAAGAATCCTGACTATTTTACTGGCCTCAAACTGGTCCTCAGAAGCCTTCAGAAGGATTTTTAGTGGATTGCTGTGCTTACTGTAAACAACTGACTTACCAGAGTGTCTTGCAGGTTGGGCTTCATTCCTCATATACCTCGAAGCCTCACGTGCCATTTGCTGTCCATTAAATAAATGATTAAGTGCATGGAAAAAATAAAAACAACATATTCCACAAGGATGAGGTAATGACAGAGCGCCCAGTGGGGGGCTTAGCTGTAATTCTTAGTGTTATCCCCCTCCTCCCTCGAAGCAATAAAATCCTTAAATTAAAAAAGAATGTAGAGAAGGTGGTCTTGGGGTTGTGGATGAAGCACATGGAGCTCTTCTCGTGGGGAAAGATAGAGAGAGAATTCCCAGCTCCACCATGCAAAGAGTCATAGGGATTAGGAGTATTTCACCAGCAGGCTTCTGAATTTTTTCCCTGTAACAAAAACATGACCTCTCCCCTGCCTACGCCCTGTCTCTGTCTGTGTCTGTCTGTCTGTCTCTCCCGTGGACAGGCAGACAGAAGGGCATTTCTGCTCCTGGGGAGAGCTTGGGACTCAACAAAAATCTCCTGAATACGGAAGGAAAACGCTTTGCTTTGCCATTCCCCGAAGTCACATTATTCTCATGCTACACGTGACTCTCTTGGAAAAATCTGGGATTCATTACCCACCTTCTGCCCCGACCTTCTGGCTCTGGAAACACTCAGGGATTTCAAGATCAGCGCCACGGGAGCGCGGTGGCCGCGGGGCAGCCAGGCTGTGTGTGTGGCTCCTGGTGTCCCCAAACCTGGCCCTGCTGCTCCATTGCCACCAGCCAGGCAGGGAAAGGAGAGCCAGGGCAGGAATGGGCCACCAGCTGCCCCTCGTGCCTCGCTGCTGGGCAGCACAGGAGCAATTTTGGAGGAGACAGAAATTTTGGAGGAGCCAGCAATTTTGGAGCAGCCATCCCCAGACCGCAGTGGACTGGAGGAAGCAGAGTCTGACATTTATTTTCTGTGAAAAACGCCAATCGCTTGTTTTTAAAATTTTTAAAAGTTTAATAGTAATAAAATGGTTAGGACAATGTGAGACAATAAAAGTAAAGAGTTACGGACATCCAGGTGCCTTTTTCTGGGCAGCTCAAGCCCGAAAAAGGACCCCTGCTAACAAAGGATTAACCCTTAAGAACAATAGCCCGTTGCATATTCATACACTTCATACATGATGCATAAATTCTATTTAAACACAGGATTCTCTCTGGTCATTGTTAACTTCTTCTTCTGAATCCTAGCAGCGCCTCCAAGGTGGGAAGAAGTTAGTTTCTTCTGATACGAAGGCAATAAATTCTTTTTCTCTGACAGATTCAGTTGTCCTGTGGCTGCTATCTCGCTGCGAGCCCTTTCTGTTAAACAAAGCATCTTACATAGCATAGTTTCTATTTTAACAATTTTTATAACCTAAAACTATATTTAACACAGTACTTCAGAGAATTAATACAGCATTATTTTCTAACACAACACATATAATATTCATTTTAATATTTGCAAAAAGCCAATCATAAAATACATGCATTTTTCACATTTTCTAGGCCATGTTTTGACAGATTCCCAATTAAAATTAGGTTCCCTATCACTGCCCTTTCACTACCAGGGGTCCTCTGCAGTGGCAGTGCCCAGAGCTGCTCCTCCTGGGTCTGTCCTGGGTCTCAGGGCAGCCAGGAGGGGCTCCAAGCAGGTTTTTGGCACCAGGGACACAAGGGACAGTGTGAGAGGAACGGCGTCAGCAGCAGGGCCCTTGCTCAGTGTCAGGGGCTGGATTGAGAGTCGCTCACCAGAGCTGCCTGACGTCAGTTCTGTCGCTGTAGGAAGCATCAAGTTAAACTGATAATTATCTGCAGCACGTGTACGAGTTACGAACCTTTTGATGTTCAGGCTCATGTGTTTTCAGTTAGCCAGCACATCTTAATCAGATTTTCTTTTCCTTTCAAACGAAGATTTGAAGCTTTCTTATCTCCCATTCCTTTCTCCTCCTTTGAACTTTTACTTCTCTGAGGTTTTCACGGATGCAGCCTTTCCTCAGCCAGGTCTCACCAGCTCCCCTGCACAAAGCCAGCTCAGCAAGGTAACATGGCAAGTGCTGTTGGGTTTGCAGTAAGAGCTTTGGTACAGCCTGAAAACAAGGAGCTTTTTGTCACTGCTGTTCTTTCTGCAATATTAAAATCTATCTTATCAACAACACGGTGTAGTGGAAAGGAGAGAAAGAAAGAGGAGAAAAGCAGACCCTCAAAAGAGATTCTAGTGAGTTCAATAAAAGTCTGCCTTTCTTGAGCATGAACAATTTCCTCACTGGTGCAGGATGCCTGCAGAAAGCAAACCCTATAACTCATTGACTGCTTGCAAAATTCAGTGTCTTTGTCCTAACCACAAACCCTTCACCAGCACCCCACCCGCCACAAAGCACAATAGCTCATTCTCTCTCTGGCCCTCCAAATTTTTCACAGATATTAGTCAATGTTTTTGTTATATTATTACAGCTTTTCTTTATTTCTCTCCATTTTTAATAAGGATAAATCACTCATGCTGCTTTAGCCCAGCGCCTTTAAAAAAATTACTTATAACACAATCTGATTTCATAGCTGTGTTTATGGCTGAGTTGAGGAAGAAGAAGGGTGTAATCCGCTCATTTCAAAATCACGTCTGAAGTGTTTCTTTGTCACTTTTAATGGCCTGTATTCCCCCTGGAGGGTTCAGGTGTTGGCCAGTGTTAGCTGACCTTGCTGTAGCTGGGTCTGAGACACAGAACTTTCCCATGCACCACTCTGCAACTCCCCTGGGCTTGTCCCTCTGCCCCTCCTGTTGTGCCTGTAGACATCTGTTCCTCCTGCAGGAGACTGGATGGGATCTCCAAGCCACTGAGCTCAGGTCTCTGCTGCAGTCAGGACCATCTCCTACCACCCCTTCCATAAACTCTGTGAGCTCCAAAGTTAGGGGTTTGCCTTCTGCCTCTGCCAGGAGGGACATGCCTGCAATGGCCAACAGGGTGGTGGCACCTTCTCCCTGTTCCAAGCCCCACGCAGACCCCACTCTTTGGGATGAGAAGAGCAGGGTGATCCTGCCTGGTGCCTGCCCTGAGGTCCCTGTGGCCACCATGAGCCATCCACATGGCCTGGGAGAGCCCCACATCAGGAATGGTGGTTTGAGCACATGCAGCGGCTTGGCAGGGTTATCTCACAGCCAGAGCAGAGTGATTTCCTGGGTGGATTGCTCCCAAAGCTGCAGTGAGAGGATGCCATTTCTGGAGTCTCAGACAAAGCACTCGTGGAGCTGTTTGTGCCCCTGTTTGCCCAGCAATAGCACAAGGGCTGCCTCAAAACCACACACTGCTCAGGTGACCCTTGGTGCCCACCTGCCCATTGCCAGGGGGAAGGTTTTGGTTTTTGCAGCCGAGAAAAGCTTTCAGAGGACAGCTGCATTTCATAAGGCTCCTGAACAGCGTTGTCAAGGGAGCAGGCAGGGAGCTGACAACTTTTGGGTCAGTCCCAGAACAGCTTGCCAGAGAAGCCTATCAAGCCCCAGTAATCAGGTTTGATTTAAATCTTTCTCCTCCTCATCACCCTTTCTGGATTAAGTCATCTCCACCGAATGAGAGGCTGCACTGGGAGAGGCACAGACAGGCTCTTGGATGGTGTTGGGCAGAGGAAGGGAAAGATAAGCAAAACACCATCACTTTTGGGGTTTATCATCTCTGTCCCAATTTTGCTGCTCCACTGGAGTCACAAGATAACAATGATCTAGAAGCCAGCAGCTTTTGAGCTCACTTCTTCTCCTCTGGTCAGCTGCTTGGTGAATGCTTAGAGTTATTTCCTTGGGCACTCAGGACTTGTGCTGGCTGCAGTGGGGTTTGTGACACTGTGGGGAGAAGGAGGGTCTGTGAGCCCTGACATTTTGGGATTTCATGTACTGAGGGAGGCCATCTCACAGGGCATTTTCTCTTGCTTTTCCCCTCTGTTTCTCACGCTGAAAAAATGCAGCTTTTACCTGAGGCTAGAAGCTTGCACAGGCTTCCCTTGTGAGTAAGCAGCACCCTGGTCTGGAGCACAAAGCTCTCTGTGTGCTGCAAGGGCATGAGGGCAGGGGGGCTGGCAGGGCTACCTGGTCCTGCTCTGTCCTTTCAGTGTGTCCCCGTGCTATGACAAAGGAGAAAACACAGTGCAGCCTTGCTCATGGCCTCAGAGGAGCAGGAGGGTGGGTGGGAAAGGTTATTGAGGCAAAGGGCTGGCAAAAGTCAGCTGGAAAAGTCAACAAACACCACCTTTGCTGTCGGTGCCACTCAGAGAAGAGGGGTTTTGTGGCACCAAGGTGAAATAAAGGGGACCTAAACTCCTGAAGGGAAAAAAAAAACAGCCAAAGAGGAGGCTTTCTTTGCAATGTGTAGAAGGGGAGGGTTTTTTCTCCCCAGCCCAGTGAGTGTGAGGGGGAGGTGACTGTGCATGTGATTGTGCAGAATAAGAAGGATCACCAAAGGGGTGACGCAGGAAAAGGAGGATTACTCTGCATGTGATGGCAGAAGGAGGATGGAGGAGCATTCTTGCAAAGGGTGTATGGATGGGGATTACTAAGGGATTTTCCTAGGGATCTAGGTATAACCAAGGAGTTCCACCCTCCACCACCTTGCACTAAGTGAAGGGTCATCAGAAGGTGCCACAACTCCTGATGGCTTTCTGTCACCCTTTGAAGCATTTATTGCCCACCCAGTGTGTGATCGTGTTCACAGGTTGAGGGAAGAGATGAGGATCTGACTCCATGTTTCAGAAGGCTGATTTATTATTTTATGATATATGTTACATTAAAACCATACTAAAAGAATAGAAGAAAGGATTTCATCAGAAGGCTAGCTAAGAATAAAAAAAGAAGGAATGATAACAAAGGCTCTGTCTTGGACTCTCTGAGCCAGCTGGGCTGTGATTGGCCATTAATTAGAAACATCTAACATGGGCTAATCAAAGATCTGCTTGTTGCATTCTACAGCAGCAGATAATAATTGTTTACATTTTGTTGCTGAGGCCTCTCAGCTTCTCAGGAGGAAAAAAACCTTAAAGAAAAGATTTTTCATAAAAGATGTCTGCGGCACCCAGTGAACCCAGCTGCAGGCAGGCTTCCCTGGCTTTTGAAGAGCCAATGCCATTTCCAAATTTCTAAGCCAAAGGAAGAAAATGAGGCCATCTTTGTGCAAGCCAAGTGTCTGCCTCCACTGAAACTACTCAAACAATTTGGACACTTCCTCCTGTGTAGTCAAAATACAGCTTCTCATCCACACAGGATTTCATAAACAAAAGGTTGAGCAGTACAAAGAGGCTGACACCCCTCAGTGCAAGAAGCTCTAAAACCTGCTGAGTTAATGGGGAGATGCTTCCCTTCATTTCAGTGGGAGCCCTTCAAACTCCCTGAACAGACCCAGAAGTGATGCCCTGTTGTGCCCATGCACTTTCAGGCCACTGTTGCCACTTTGTAACAGGCTGAAAAAATCAAAAAATCACATATTCATAGAAAAAAATGAATATGTTTTTGGGGACATAGTCAGCGGGATCACAGGTCTCATGGCAGGAGAGGATGGTGTGACAAGCTGACTATAAATGTGACTTCTTTAATAGCAGTAAGAACCCTACATCTGTGAGAGGAAGGCTGAAGTCTGGCTGCAAGTGAGCCTTTAGAAACAGCAGCCTCTGTGAACAGTCCAGCAAACACAGTTGAGTTTTGGCTCAGTTGTGGAGTTTTGACAGTGAATAATTGCTGTTATTTATATAACACCCACGCACAAACCATAAATGTTTGGCTCCCTGACCTCAGCCGTGACCACAGAGATCTGCAGTGGATGCTCTTCACGTCCTCCTTGTCACAGCACTCCCCTCCCTGGCCTGGGCAAGGGGGACAAGGGCTGCAAGTGATGGCAGGGATGGGATGGACTCAGCTCAAGGTGGGGAAGAGAAGCTGGAGAGGAGCCAGACTGCGGAAAACACACAGGAAAAGCAAGGTTGGAGGAATGGAAGAGAACACAGAGAAGAACCAAAGGATAACTGCAGGCAGGGAGTTCTGAGATGTTTGCCAGAGCAGAGGTAAGAGCAGCCTTTGTGTTGGAGGTGCAGACTGTTTGCTATCTCCACATCCTTCCACAGAGGACACAGCACAATGCCTGTGATGACAGTTCTACTGGCAGAGCAAGAGACAGAAAATTAGCAAACACTGAAGGGGAATTACCAAGAGGGTCAAGGACCAGGAGGGGAAGAATGGACAGAGAAAGCTAGGAGAAAAATTGAATAGCAATTGAAATAAAAAGGACTTAACAGAAAAAAAAATAGAAGTTACATTCTTTGTAAGGATAAGGCTTGTTTTTGGCAGTGCCTTCCCTTGTCCCCATTGCACACCTTTCACTTTCTGCACAGTCCTTGTCCTTCTCTGCACTCAACCCTTCCCCTCTCCTGGCCCCAGCCCTTGCTTGAAGTCCCTCACTGTGCCCTGCCTGCCATTTCCACTCTGTCTCCTCACCAATGTCCCTCTGTCCTTGTCTATCCTGTGCCCCAGCCTCCTGCGGGCAGCACTTCCACCCAGCCCAGGCCATGCCCCCGCCAGGAGCTACCCCTGCCTGTCCTGAGCCAGTCCATGACCCTGCTGCTCTGTTCCTTCTTATCCAGTCCCACTTCACCTCCTGCAGACTCCAAATCCTCTGTGCCTCTGGGTTTCCAAGCTGAGGCACCTGTGAATTCACAGAATTTACAGAATTTACAGAATCACTGGGTTGGAAGAGACCTTAAAGATCATTGAGTCCAACCCAGTCCCAACAGCTCAACTAAACCCTGGCACCCAGTGCCACATCCAGGCTTTGTTAAACACACCCAGGGATGGGGACTCCACCACCTCCCTGGGCAGCCATTCCACAACTTTCTCACCCTTGCTGGGAAAACCTTTTCCCTGCTACCTAACCTGTATTTCCCTTGACACAGCTTGAAAATAAGGGGATGTTTTCTCTTTGCACAGAGAGGCAGAGCCCCAGGTTTGCTGGTGCTCCATGTTCTACCTGCAATGACTGACACCTGTCAGTGTGCCTGGCTTGGCGGAAGATGCTGTTAGGAAAATTAATCCACAAACACCAGAGGTTTATGTCCTAAAAGGAGACAGAGGAGTCCCTTTACTTTATTTCAATAAAGGGAGAGGCCATGGGGCATTCCCCTGGGGTCTCTCAGATTTTTGGAGGATGCAGCCTCCTTTTTATCCCAATTTCCTGGCTGCATTTCCCTTCTCTCTTTCCCCATTGGCTGAGGTACTTGAGAGGCACAGACTGCCCAGAATGCCTGATACCAGAGATTGCCCTCTAATGTATAACCCTCCCTTTTAATTTTCAATTCTTATGGAATTTAGGGGTTTTTCTTCCCCATTGTTTCTTTCACCTTTCAATGTCTAATTTCATTTATTAGCAAAGCTAAAGTTTATTTGTAAAAGCAAAGATCTTTTTCCATTCATCAATCGGTGGAATCCCTCCCATTGCTTCTTTTATCTCCCAGTGCTAGTTTTATCTACCAGTTGGTTTGTAAAGACAAATCCAGTATTCCTCTCAATGCCATTATCCTGCCACAGCTCCACCACCTGCTGCAGCAGCACGTGGATTTCCCTTGAAGGCACTCATGCCAAGCTCAAACCTGTGCTAGGTCTCTTCCCAAGCTGCCCATGCTGTGCCTGTCCTTGGCCCTGTGGGCAGCAGCAGGTTGCTCCCCTTCCCCTGTGTGAGGAGCCATGGAGCAGGGACGGAGGGCTCAACCCTGCATGGAGGCCACTCCAACCCAGCCATCCCTGCATCAGAGCTGGAAACAGCCACCTCCCAGTTAACATGGAGCCCAGGGACCCATGTGTCTTAGCTGGGAAAGACAGGAGTCTGCTAAGGAAGGCAGGAGCTTCCCCCGAAATGGAGAATGTAAACCCTCCCCACCCCTCTGAATTGCTATAAATTTTAAATTAAGGGGGTCTCAGGCAAAAATATGGGAGCAGGAAATAACAGTTCTTTAATAGGGAAAAGGAAAAAAAATAAAGGACAAAATAAACAATGCAGCACACTAGAACAACACTGACAGAGTCACAGCCCAACCTGACACCCTGTGGGTGTTGGTGGCAGTCCCATTGGAATTGTGGCTGCAGCTCTCCTGCAGTGTCAGGGGTGGCTCTGCTGGAGCAAGGGGATCCTGTAGAGAAGGATGTATTCTTCCTCTGAAGATCCAGTGGAAGAAGAGGCAGCTGCTGTTCCTCTGGGGAATCCTGTGGAGAAAGCCGTGCTGGTGTCTCAAAAAACCTCTGGATTATATCTGGGTAGGAATGCTTGGCTCCTCCCTCTGGGTTCACATCTCCCAATGGGATGCTGTAGTTCTTATCAGTCATGCAGTGACATTCAATGGCTGTTATCAGCAATGTCCCCTCCCCAGGGAGGTGTGAATGTGGTCACTCAAAGAAAGACATAAAGCAAACTGCCCGCTTGTCAAAGGTAATCTGCCATACAGATGGTAATGGAAAACATCTTGCTTTGCAATCTTCAACACCATGTCAGCATCAGTTCTGGCAAAGCACTCACTCCACCCTTCCCTCTGGCCTCTGGTGGAAGGGCCACAGCACCCCAGGACCCTCCGCACTGTGGTGCAGCAGCACAGGGCACCCCAGGAGCAGAAGGAGCTCCACCATGTCAGGAGGAGAGGTGCTGGCAGGACAGATGACAGCAGGATTATCCCTCTGCCTGCCAGCAAGGGTGAAACTGGACAGCTGGGAAGCAATGAACCCTGACCAGTGCTGCTCTGCAGTGGCAAGAATGCTTATTTTAAACTAAGCACAAAGGAAAGGACTGTCACCACATCTCCTGCAGATCAGTTGCCACCCAGGTCCAAGCCGTGTTTTGGACCTTGGAGATGTCATTTTAGTGTTTCCCAGTACTTATCCACCTGAGACTGAGCAGATGAGGATTTACTTTCCTTTTACTCCTCTTCACTCCCCCTCAGAGAGCAGCTGCCCTGCACAGGTGCCTGTGCGAGTGTGAAGGTCAGAGCAGCTGCACACCCCCTTGCTGCACCTGGACACCCCCTTGCTGCAGCTGGACACCCCCTTCCTGCAGCTGGACACCCTGACAGGCTGAGGTGGCAGGGTGGCAGCAAGGAGAGGGGCTTCAAAAGGCAGCCAGGAGGGAAATGTGCTGTTGTTTCATTGCTTATAAAGGAAACTGAGAGCAGGTGCACAGATGAGAGCAGGGAGCCCAGCAGGACTGACCACCTGAGCCCTCCCTGGCTCTGCAGAGGGCTTGGCAGTGAGCTCCCTGCTGCTGGGGCTCTGCTGTGGCTCATAGCCACACCAGCTGCTTTAGCTCCAGCCTGGGTATTATGTATTAGTGCTTCAGTTATAGCACAACCAAGCAGGCTGATCCAGCTCAGGTGAAGCAACTTTCGTTTGCAGCCCTGGATCAAGCACCTGCCTTGGCCAATTTGCGAGAGCACCTGCTTGTGTGAGGCTTTCCTTCACTTCTGCCTGTGAATCAGCAGGAAAGGGAAGTCTCTTCAGCTGCTGGCACCAGGAACAGCACAGAGATACAAGGAGAGGGATGCCTGAACTCCCACCGACCTCTTCTGTTTACCCTTCCAAAGAAACTCCTGCCCTTCAGGCTGTGAGTGGACTCTTATGTCACAAACCAAAACCCACAAGCCCTGCTCAAACAAATCTCAGGTGGCAGCTCCAGTAACACCTCTGTGTGAGGATGTGCTCCAGCATTAGGCAAACAGTGATAAATAAACAGGTAAATCTGTTAGCAGAGGGAAGGGGAGGTAATTTGTTGTGGGGGTTTGGGATTGTACCCACAGTGGCTAGAACAGATACTCTGAGGTATCCCTGCTTAATTAGAAACACAGCTGGGTTTTGTCAAGGCAGGTAGCTTCTCTGATGTCTGCTAATGGGCTAAATTGCATTTGTGTAGGCTGGATTTTGGTCTCCCTGACTGCTGGGAATAAGAAGTAGATTGGGCCCTGCCACAAGCAGCTTTCTCTCCCAGTAACTCATCCAAGGTCTAGAGTTGTTGCATCCTGCCAGCATCCCCTGGCTGCTGGGCATGCATTTCCCATTACAGCTTCCTTGTTGATCATACTTACCCAGAGTTTGATCTGATCCCTTATCTCGATCCTGCAGCCTGGGGTTGACCACACAGCTTTGGGAAAACCAAAGAACTCAATCTGTTTGAAGATCTTTCCTCCAGCTGCCCAAGCATAAGCACTGGCACCTCCAAAGGAGCACCTGTGCCTTATGAAAGGGAGAAAACCACGAGGAAAATGGCAGATGCTGGAGCACTGCTCTGTACTGTGTTCCACTGAGGTGTGTCCCATGCTGTCACAAAGCATTTCTGATGAAAAATTGAAGCAGCAACTGAAGCTGAAGTGATGAAGTGAAAACACCTGCCTGCTGAGAATTGTTAAAGAACCTGAATTTACCTGGGAGGCATCTGGAGACAGGGTAATTTATTTTTCCTGGCTTCCTGCCAGCTAATCCTCCTTCTGTGAGACCACTACCTTCGAGGGGCTTTGTGCCCTCTGACTCTGCAGCTCTCCCAGTTCCAGATGGCCCAAGGAAAAAAATTAAAACTGGGGAGGTTTCAGAAATTTGCCTCCTCTGCTCTGAGAGGAGCTGACAAAAGTCAGCTGCCGAGCCAGGAGCTGAACTTCAGCTCTCTTGCTTCCTTCAGCTACTGTGCTGTGTGATGTTATTGGACTTGTTGCTCCCAAAAGCATCGCTTTTAGGATCAGCTCCAGAATGGCTGTGGAATAAAGGCAGCTTACGATCCAGGCATAATTCCTAAGGTTTCTAACCCTCTCAGAGCAGTTGAATAATGAGAGCAAGAAGTAGAAACCATCTGGAACAAATCCTTCAGCCTCTGGCACGCAGTGTTTTGATACTCCCCTGTGACCTGAAAGCCTGTCCAGAGCTACTTCACCTACCCAAGCCCGGATGTCCTTATGGGTGAGAAAGCTCTGCCTTCCTAGTGCAACTGGGGAAAAGATTTCAGAAGAGGTGCAGACCCAGTTCTCAGCAAGTTTTTCAGTCCAAGGGCTTAATGGGATGTTCTCTTCAACTTCTGCCAGGCATTGTCCACAAAAACGCAGCAAAGTCTCCTGTTCTGCATACACTGTCCAGGAAAACTGGAAAGGCTCTGTCTAAACTGTGTCCAGGGGAAAACCATGCTAACAATCACTCAACAAGGCTGAATGTCCTTGGCAGCTATTAATTATTATCAGTCCTTTACTCCAGCAAAGTCCATGAGAGGCTTTCAGATGTTGCATTCCGCAATCCCCGCACAAGCTGTTATTGATTTGGCACACGAAAACCAGGGTGATAAGTTTGTGTTTGGAGTGAGCTGGAAGCACTTGAATAAAACCCCACAGTCAGGAAAGAAGGTGCTTTGTTCTGAAGGACGTGTTCCTTTTTGCTTGTTCAGTTTAACCATTCTTTGCTGTCAAGGTCTCTTTCCTCCTTTTGGGAGATGATTGATTGATGGAGGAGAAGCTTGCTTTTGACGTATTTCACAGAGGAAACTAGAATTAGTGGTTACTGAATGCTAGTAAAGCATTCATGGATTAGATTCTGTCCTTTCATAACCATTTTCTGAGAGCCCTTGACAAGGTTTGCCCCCTGTATGTTTTTCCTTTGCTTCCCAGGCTCCTCAGTGGTGGGACAGAAACACAGAAATCCACGAGGATGGTGGATCCCTAACAGGACAAAAAGCAGGGATCTTACAGCTGCTATCCTGAAGATCTCTGGCACTATGGTTGGCCTCTCAGTTTGCCAGCACAGCAGAAAGTTGAGCCACCCTCATTTGCACAACAGCCTAAACCAACCTTGTGGTTTGCCTTTAATTTGCAGTTTGCTTTCCGCTCTCTCCTGCTCCTTTCCCTCCTCCTTTTGTGCTCCTCATTCACACTGCAATCAGAGGTGGGTCAGCGCAATGCAAGTGTGATTCAGGTTTCAATGGCTGCCACCATCTGTGATGAATCAGAGGAGATGCAGCAGGCAGGGATGGCTCAAAGGGAGGTGGTTTTCCCTTCGGAGATTTTAAACAGGAGGGACTCACACAGCCTGATTCAGGCACTCAGCTGAGGTGCCTGCACATTTAGGGGGACAAACTCCCTGAGTAGATGCTTGGCAGCAGCAGATACCTCCAGATGTGGTTTAAAGCGGCTCCACACTGATAGTCAAGGTGGCAAGATACGAAAGCTGCTCGTCCTCCTCCCTGGCACGGGCCTGGTCCATCACATGCATGTCACACAGAGAAAATATCTCTGCCAACAAACGGATTACTGCCATGGGATATCCCCAGGCACTGGCTGCTGCTGGTGGTGGTATATCCACACAACCAGGATGGTCCCTAGCCTGATTTTGGCTTGGATCCACTCCCCAGGAATTCTCCCAGGTGGTTTGGGAGTTGTTGGGAGCCAGGGAACGTTTCCATGGAGCATTTTGTGGAGGCCATGCCGAGCTGCAAGGTGAGCCAGCCTGGCTGTGGCTGCTGCCTGGGGAAGGGTCTCAGGGCAGTTTGATGTCCAAGCACAGGCACAGCCCATTTCTCTGGGGTTCCTCTTCACTTTCTTCCTCTCCTGTGCCAGAAGAGCCCTGCCTGAGCCCAGCAGATGGCACTCCACCATGAATTTACACCGAAAAGCCCCTCATAAATAACCAGTCCCATCTCTGGGAGGGCAGCATGGTGGGACAGGGCTGCCCTGCTTACCCACACCCCACAGGGCTGCTGCTGTCATGGGAAAGCCATGCCAAGTCTGGGCATGAATTTGAGGACTTTGAATAAAAATCCTTCATTTATCCATATATTTGCACACCTACCTGCCTACCTTTGTTTAGTTATCTTTTTCTGAGCTAATTTCTCCCAAACAGCTCTCCCTTTTTGTTGCTTCTGCCAGCTTTTCATCTATCTCCAGCAGCAATAGATGCCTGCAAGCACAGAGTTTTAGCCCCCTCTGGTACCAGATGAAGCCCAAATCTTGACTGTTGTCACCTCTAGTGAGTGGCTGGGCTCCTTGCTGAGTTGGGGCATTACTCTTTTTTTGCCATAAGCAAAGTGAAATTGTGCTTGGAAAGTGGAAAGTTCCTGCTTGGCAGCAAACTGCTGCTCCCAGGGTCAGTGTCTGCACACAGGCTCCTTGCCTGAAACTGGAGTGGGCTCAGGGCAGCTAATGTGGCATTTCAGGGCTGCTGAGCCAACAACCACAGCTTCCTACCAAGCATTTCAGCTCTCCCTAAGTGGCTTTGGATTTCGTCTGTCTCCTTTTTTCCCTCTGACATTTCAAAAATGTTCAGGCTCCTCAGAATTTGTGCTGCAGTTTTGAAACAGTTGCCTCCATAATGCTGATTTCTCTCTTAAGGGCACAAGATGCCCAATCCCTGTAAGTGTTCAGGTTGGATGGCAATGCCTGCCCTGACCTTTGCTGAGTTGTCCATTTATCCCCATCTCAAATCACCGACAGCAAAACTGGTCCCTGAACAACCTGAAGTGGCAGCTGCACGTGTCTAAGCTTGGAGGGAGAAGATCAGAAAGGAGGAAGTGAGATGAAGGGAGAGAGGCAACCTAGCTCTTTCCTGGAAGAAAAGAGAAAAAAAAAGCTGCCACGAGCATTGGGATCTCTCCTTTGCTCTCTGAAAGTCAGTCAGTTCATAAGAACCATGAATAGGCCTGAGAGCATCTCAGAAGGTGAAATCCCTTCCTTCCCCTCTCTCCAGTTTTGGTGCTTGCTGTTTGTCCTCTGCTTTGCCAGCTCATGTGGTCTTTCCTCCTCAGTCCCAGCTCTCCTCCCCTTAACAAGCAGAGTTTGGCCTCTGGCTGCTTCCTTGGCCCTTTCCATCACAGACTTTGTTTCTGCTACTTCTGTTCTTCACCAGGAGTGAAGAGCTCAAACCAAAATCACCCTCACTCTTCATCCCTTTGAGTTTTCAGTCAAAACATTTCAGGACATTTCATTCCCATAGCTGTGCTGGGAAGGGAAAGGCTGAGAAAATGAGGGACTGGAGAAAGGGATGGGGCATGGAGGGAGAGAGGTTTGTGTGGTGTTTGTGAGGTCCCCAGGATGAGGTGAGAGATGAGAATTTGACTCCATGTTCTCAGAAGGCTGATGTTATATATTATATTATATTATATTATATTATATTATATTATATTATATTATATTATATTATATTATATTATATTATATTATATTATATTATATTATATTATATTATATTATATTATATTATATTATATTACATTATGCTATACTAAAACTATACTAAATAAAGAAAGAGAAAGGATACATCAGAAAGCTTTACAAGAATGAATAATAAAAACTCGTGACTGACTCAGAGTCTGACACAGCTGATGGTGATTGGTCATTAATTAAAAACAATTCATGTGGAACCAATCAAACATTCACCTGTTGGTAAACAATGTCCAAACCACATTCCAAAGCAGCAAACACAGGAGCAGCAATCAGATAATTGTTGTTTTCATTCCTCTCTGAGGCTTCTCAGCTTCCAGGAGAAAATCCTGGGCAAAGAGGATTTTTCAGAAAATATCATGGTGACAGGCTTGCAAGAGGCAGGGAAGAGTGTGTAGGTAAAGTCATCAGAGCTGGGGCAGGAGAAAAGCTGCTGAGCCTTTCAGGATGGCCTTTTGCCTCCCTGTTTGGCATCCACATGTGGTGGGGCCACCCCAGCATGATGGGAGGTTGGGATGTGGCTCCTTCCCAGTAACCCTGGGTGGCTCAGGGTATAGGTAATTACCTTGGGCTTTCAGAGTACAGAATTTGAGGTATTTTCTCCTCCCTGGGCTTGTTCCGGCCTGGATTCACATGCACATGGTGCTGACCTCAGGGCTTAGATCAGTGAAGGCACCAGCAAATATGCAATTCCCTTTCCATGGGGAAAAGGATAAGTATGGCTCATGTGCAGCCAAAAAGTGGTTTCGCCAGGCTTCTCCTCCTGCTGGGTCTGTGTTGCTGGCAGGAATCTCACAGGACATCTGCCTGCAAAGGGAGACAGAAAGTCACTCTCCTTCTGCCTGTGGTGCCCTTGGAAAATGTCTGGGCAAATAAACAAGCACAGAGAAATGACCCATTGCTGGGACAGAGCTGCACTCAGGTCAGTCTGCAGCAAGAGCAGAGACTTCTCTGTGGGTGCAGCTTCCCTTGTGACAAAACCCTTCTGTGGATATACAAAACTTTCATCTGCAGGACTGTAATTTCAGTGCCTTTATTGGAAGTTACATTTCTGCTTAAAGTTAGAAAAAGGAGCCACAGCTCTTCATTCAGACAGTGGCAGAAGACTGACTCATGTGTCTATGGAATTTTTTTCTTTATAGAGTATGAAGAGAAAGGGTCATTCAACACCTAAAGTGTGCAAGACCTAAAAGAAAATTAGAAAAGGAAATTGTGCACATACTAATGTTTTGTTCTTGCCATTTCCACCAGCTGACTTAGAATCCTAATGCAGAGGCTGCACTTTCATCCCAGGCTGTGATGCCAGCACAGGGTTCTGCTGTCATAAGCAGTTCCCAATTTAACCAAAAGAGAAGACACAACAGCACAAAGTGACAAAATGTGCAGGTTTTGCTTAAGTGTTTAATTCCTGCAATTCCTCCCATGGGTTTCCTTTTTTTTTTTTCTTTTTTTTTCTTCTTTTTTTCCTCCCCCCAACTCTCCTCTTTAACTTTCACCTCGGAGGGCTGGCTCAGCCCAGCACCCAGAGCTGCTGTGAGCCCACAAAACCCACAGCCAGACGAACCAGCCTTGCTTGGAACCACATTTTTGCTAAAACCCTGCAATTTCTAGGTCTCCCCCTCCATGCCATCCTCCAGCATCACCCCTCCACGTGTGCCCACAGAAGCCCTTTGTCTCTCCAGACCCCTGGGGGCAGCTGTTTGGATTTCCAGGCTGGGGAAGGTGATAAGCCCCGCGTTTATCTGCCCTGCAGGGAGATAACAGCGTGTCCTTGACGTGGGCAGGTGCTGGGCACGCTGGGCTGGGGAATGCTGTCCCAAATCCTTCAGGAGCAGCACAAGCAGGGCTGCAGCCCCCCACAAGCTGGCTGCCACTCATCAGAGTTTGGGGTGATGCCACCTCACGTCCTGCTGAAATCCTGGACATTCCTCTGGCTGGACTTGAAACCCTGGCAAGGGGGCTCAGAGACCCTGGAGTCAAACACACCTGTGACTCCAATTTTAACCCATAGAAACAATTACCAACTTTGTGTGAAGATTTACAAGCCACAAGAGTTTGAGTAGAATGGTAGTGAATTTATCACCAGGTGAAAAAGTAGAATTTTGGAGTTTTTAGAATGGAGGTTCAAGAGGCAAGATGGAGGAATCTGGGCATATCCTGTCCTTCTTGTCCTCCATCTTCTGCTGTGATGGTGGCACTTTTGGATTGGTTTAGAGTAGAGACAGACTGTCTAACATAGGTGATAGGTATTGGAAAATTATTGTAAATAAAGTACACGTAGTTCTTAGTATAAAAAGCTAACACCACCCCAAGGGCTGTCACTGTGCCTCAACAAAACCTGCTGGACAGATCTCAGCAGGTCCAAAAAAGAATGTGATAAATGAGAGAAAATAAACAACCTTGAGAACTAGAGCTGAGGAACCTCGACATCTTCTTTGGTTGCGGGGCTGGGAAAAAAAGACTCTTTAATACCTCAGGAGCCATTTTAGCAACACCAAACCCGAGAACGTCCCTGACACCTGGGTGTCTCATGGGGGACACAGAGATACAGGATGGGCAGCAAGCAGCAGTGCTGGAGGGAAACTGAGGCAAGCACCGTGTGTGGCTTTCCATTTTCTTCTAATTTCCCCCCCTTGTCTGTTTCCTTGCAAAAAATAAAAGCTCTTTAATTGTGTGAGTTATTCCGTTGTGAACAATAAACTTAGGTTGTAACTGCATTTATTCTGGGTAGGTCTCTTCTTGCAACTGGTTTTAATGCCTTGGGCCTCCCTGGTATGTTCAGCTGAAGGAGCAGAGTTAATTGGAGGCGTCTGGCTCAAAATACTACAAGTTACTTGAAACCTGCAATTTTGGACAGATTAAAGAAATCTGTGAAAGCACTCAAATGAACCACAGATCCTGCAGCATACCCAGAGTACAACTTCTATTAGCTTGCAGTAGACCACAGACGTGGAAAAATGCTTTCAGTGAATATTCTTTGAGGAAAAAGTTAAACATTTGTGATTTACAAAGTACCCACAGCAATGTATTAAGCTGTCAGCCATGGCACAGTCTTGCCTTCCTTACTAAAGCAGCTGGGCTATGGTTTATAGCATCTATGGGAAGATTTTGCAGGATAAGGAATTATCTTTAATATCTTTAGTATTTTTAGGAAAATCTTAGCCAAGAAACATCCTTTCCTCTGTCTCTAGCTCCTCACACCAGCTCTCTCACCTTTCTACTGTCCCAAGCCCATCTGAGCGCTGCCCTGGGGCCTGTGCTGAAGTTAAAATGGTTGCATTGATTTCCAGATGTTGTTGGACTAGCACCAGCATATTTGCTTTTGGCCACTTATCCCTCCATCACCACCCCATCCTCCTGTGTCAGGGACAGGCAGGCACCTCCAGCCAGGTCACTGAGGTGAGCCACAAGAGCCATGAGCTGTGAAAAGGAGGGGCTGGGAGGCAGCTGAGCATCCCCTGGGCTTGTGACACAATGCCTGGACTCATCCCCCAGTTCAGAGTGGGAAGGGCTTTTCCTGACCAGCAGAGACACAGGAAATGTTCCCTCCACCCTGGCACGAGGCTGTGATGGGCATCAGTGAAGGATGAGGGCAAAGGAGAATAAAGGCAACATCTGTCACTTGGGAGGGAACAGCTGGCAAGTTGATGTGTGATTGAGATGGATTCCCCTGTGGGAATGATGTCTTCCAGGGAGGAGACAAATTCCTGGGCTTTGTGGGCTGACAGGCCACAGGCTCAGAAGAGACCATCCTCCTCTGGTCCCACATCTCCCTGAGTTTTGTGTGTGCTGCTTTTTGTGGCTGGGGGCTGGAGAACAAAAGAGAGCTTGTGAAACACAGGGTTTGTTCAACGTGTTCATTTCATGTTCTTGGGATGCTGACTTGGCCTGGCTGGGCTGAAATCAAGAAGCCAAGCTAGTTTTGGTTGTGCATCAAAATTTCATAGCAGTAAAACAAGGATGGATGTTGTGGCAATGGAAACTCATCTCAGTTCCATTGCTGGTAAGGCTTTTCCTGGGACAGATTTTACTTCCAGATCCCAAATGGAAAGAACCAACACAGAAAAAGAAAAATGGAATGGAAAGAACAGGAAAGCGGAAGGAAGTGGCGGAAGGAAGTGGCGGAAGGAAGTGGCGGAAGGAAGTGGCGGAAGGAAGTGGCGGAAGGAAGGAAGGAAGGAAGTGGCGGAAGGAAGTGGCGGAAGGAAGTGGCGGAAGGAAGGAAGTGGCGGAAGGAAGGAAGTGGCGGAAGGAAGTGGTGGAAGGAAGTGGCGGAAGTGGTGGAAGGAAGGAAGGAAGGAAGGAAGGAAGGAAGGAAGGAAGGAAGGAAGGAAGGAAGGAAGGAAGGAAGGAAGGAAGGAAGGAAGGAAGGAAGGAAGGAAGGAAGGAAGGAAGGAAGGAAGGAAGGAAGGAAGGAAGGAAGTGGCGGAAGGAAGGAAGGAAGTGGCGGAAGGAAGTGGTGGAAGGAAGTGGCGGAAGGAAGGAAGTGGCGGAAGGAAGTGGTGGAAGGAAGTGGCGGAAGGAAGGAAGTGGCGGAAGGAAGGAAGTGGCGGAAGGAAGGAAGTGGCGGAAGGAAGGAAGTGGCGGAAGGAAGGAAGGAAGGAAGGAAGGAAGGAAGGAAGGAAGGAAGGAAGGAAGGAAGGAAGGAAGGAAGGAAGGAAGGAAGGAAGGAAGGAAGGAAGGAAATTAAAATGTTGCTGTTTTCTCTCTACAAGAGCCTCTAAGCTGTGAGAGTTCTGATCAGAATTTCTCTGAAATGCTGAAGAAAGTCTTCTTTTATTCTCATACTTTTGTCTGTTGCCCTTTAGGAAATTTCAGTCAGCTGTGCCATTTTGCCTTTTATCCCATAACTCTGCTGCTTTGACATTCAGGTTATGGACCAGGAACACACACTGGCACCAGTGACAGCCATTGTTTTCCTTACAATGCTTGGGTCATGAACCAGTAGGAGAAAATTGGCGTTCAATTCATGAGAACTCTTGCAAAATCCCAAATGCTGCAAAGCAAATGCCCCATCTCTCTTCTGGCTTCTTGGTGCTGTGAGAATTTCGCTGGGAGTCAACAAACTACCTAAGTTTATTTTATTTTATTTTATTTTATTTTATTTTATTTTATTTTATTTTATTCTATATTTTAATTTTATTTTAGTTTCTTTTATTTTATTCTGGCTTTGTTTGGATATTCTGTGGCAACAGGGTCAAGATGAGGGTGAAAAGTACTGGAGGGGGAGGAAGAATGGGAAGTCAATAAAGAAAAGAAAAGAGGGGAGTTGTGAGCAGAGGAAAAGGCAGAAATAGGTGATTAAAAAGGGATGTCAATAGTGGCAGCAGAAGCTTGGGACAGGGAAAGGCAACTCCACAATCCCAGTCCACAGAAGGAAGCAAAGTTCTTAACCCCAGCACAGAGATGAGGGGTGTGCAGCCATTTGTACCACACGTGGCTAAATAATAAATAAGTCCAACTGCATCTCCTCTTTGTTAACAAAGGCTTGAAATCTTCTGCCCTAAGACCATGCAGCCCTTTGAGACCATGCAGCCAAAAATCCATTTATTTCTGTTGTATTAATAGAAGCAGCTCAGGAAGCCCTCAGCCCAGCACGGTTTCAACACTTTATACAGCAGGGGATCTTAATGGGGTCTCTTCCATCCAGGGTGCCATTAGTTCCCTTTCCCATCTCTCCACTCCCCCCTTTCCTATAAAATACTAGTCTAAACACACACTGGGGTGTTAAGAGCAGGGCTTTCTGCACTGGATGGGTGTGAAGTAGCTCTGACTCGTTTTAAACTAGCTTTAAATATTTGTGCCTGTGTAAAAAAAGAAAAAAAGGAAAACAAAACAAAAAAAAAATCAACAAAACCCTTCTAAGTAAGTCTGAGTGACCCAGGTGCTGCTTTTCATACTTCTGCATCACCATTTCTGTTTTTCTGCCCGGTCTGTCCCTCAGTCTGCTGCCTCATGTCAGGGACACTGGGTACCTGTTGACAGTTTCCATCACACGCTCCTGCTGGGTGGGACTGCAGCTGGGCACGGCTCTGGGCTATGTGGGAAGCCTTTCAGATGGCCTCAGCTGTGGGATGTTGTTCCTTATGGCATGGTTGGCAGATGGGAAACAGCTGTGTCCATTATACATTTTAAAAATTGCTCCTCAGCACCCTTGCACAGGACTGGCTGGCTGGGGACTTAAGTCAGTCACTTTTTGGGGCCTGAAAGTCCTTCAGGGAAATAGTCACTGAAAGCAGCACTAAGTGATTTAGTGTCATTTTGTGGCCAGATGGCCTGGGCAGTTCCCATCAGAAAAATATTGATTTTTTGGGAAGTTCTTAGAGACAATTTTTCAAATGGGTCTGTAGTCATGGAAAGAACAAATACTTGGTAAAAATTTTCTGTTTGTGGCATTCTGGGATTTTTTTGGGTTTTTTTTGGGGGGGGGGGGGGTTGGGGTGTTTTTTTTGTTTGTTTTTGGGTTTTGTTTTTTTTTTTTTTGGGGGGGGGGGAGGGGGTTGGATTTGGGGGGGAGGGGGTTGGGGGTTTTTTTGGTATTTTTTACTTCTTTGGCCTGAACATTGACTGGCCCCTTATTCCAGCTGTCCTGGTCTGACCATTTACAAACTAACCTGGCACAGCAGCCTTTTGGACTTTCTCCCCCCTCCCCTGCAAGAGCAGGCAGCTTTCTGCATAAAAACAGCCAAGCACTTCACAGGTTCTGCTCAGGGGACCTTGCTTGCTTGACAAAACTTGCTGTGGATTATGTTTTCTGGTAAACTGGGTGCCACAAGGATGCCCTTGTGTTTCCCAGCATACAGCTGTGATAGAAATCACAAATTTGAAAGAAGCAAAATCTCCCTCCTTTCCCTGCTGCCCCCTGGTTTCCTCATGTTCCTATTGAAGCATTTGGAGGCAGAGACTGGGAAGACTGAAGTGTCTTGGAAGTGAAGTGGAGCGCTTGGAAACAGCTTGTTTCCACACAGTCTCCAGTCTGTGGGAACAGCAAACTGCGTCGTGTCCCACTTCATCTGCCGCATTTCATTCATTATGCTGCTGGACTGATCTGATCAGTATCTCTCTCTCCCTCTCCTGCAGCTGTGGGCAGAAGATGATAAATTAGATGTATTAAAGCAAACACTCCCCATCCCCTCAGGTCTCTGCCATTCCAGCTGTCTGAAATCATGCTTTCAGAGCATTGCGACAAACGAGGAGAGTCCCTCAGTGACCGCGGTTGGTGTCGGCGGGGACTTTGAAAGCAGAGTCTGGTTCTGGGAAGTGAAGGCTGCTTCAGGCAGAACAAACACAAATGCTGCCATCTTACCAACCTCTTCCCTTTGTCTCTGCCTCATTCCTCCCCATTTGTGTTTTTGTGGGCAAACCAAGCAATGCATAGCTCGCTCGTTACTGTCACGCACTCGGGTCACCCCAGGGAGTCACGATGCAGATTTTCCATTAGCGTCAAACGTACATGGATTTATGAACTCCCATAACCTGGAGCTGATGGGAGCAGATTAGGGAGCAACTGTTTTTAGATAGCTTGCATACCTAAGAAATCAGCTAATATAAAGCTGCCTGCTGAAAGGTCACTTATTTCCCAAAGAGTGTGAGAGAATATTGTGGTGACCCCTTTTTTGTTATGTTGTCACTTTGTTCTATACATGTACATACACATTGAGGGTTTGGTATTCATTTTTCTCTCTCTCTCTCCTCTCACCCTGAGCTAATTCCCTGTGCTTTATGAAGTGACTCCTGTGCAAGGACTTGTTATTGGGTATGAGACCTTTGGGATCCAAGACTAAAGACACAAGTGTCTGGTTTTAATGGAGAAAGCTGTGCCAGACCTCACCAGGATAACAGATGGACCAAGATGAAGAATCTGCACCCTGCAGTTGCAACAAAGACCTGACCACACAAAATGAGAGCTGTGAGAGAGAGACTGCACTTCCCAAGTATCCCATCAGCAGCAGGTCTCTGGTCTCATTCAAGGTGTGGCTGTGCCCTCCTACAACACCCCTGCTATACAGAAAGGACTGTCCCTTGTTTATGTGTTCCAGAGCAGGCTCTGTCCCACATCACAGGGTCTGAGGCTTTAAGATGAGTCTTTCTAGACACACCAGAAATCCCCAAACAAAATGGAAATGGAATCCTGTGCTTTGATATAAGATCATCTCTCTGTCCATAGCACTGAAGTTCTGGTTTTGGTTTTAGAGAAAAGCTTCATTTGAAGCTGTTTGTTCTTTCCACAATTATGTTTGTGATTAAGTTCAGGTTGCAAGCACAGGGAGAGAGTTCATCTGGCACTGGAATTCAGCCTTTGTTTGGAGCATGATGGGGAACATCCCACAGTGAAATGCGATGGAAATGTTCAACTTTGGAAATATCCAAATTAGCTTAATTCTCAACTTTTATCATATCACACCATCTCCTTTTAGACCTTCTTTGTAACACCTCATTTTTGGATTAAGTGGTGCATTTGTTCTTGGTGGAGGGGGAGGGTGGTCTTGAAAGCAGCATTTCTCCAGTGAATGCATGCAAAATGCATCTGGTAACTTGAGTTTTGAGTAGCCCCAAGTGCTGAGAGAGGGTGGAGAGATCAGAAATGGTCATGATAGAGTGCTGGTCATCCCTAATGCTGTAAGAACCTTAGCAGCCTTGCTCAGTGCAGGGAGAGTCGTGCCAGGGGAGCAGAGCAGTGCCTCTGAGCTCCTTGACATTCACTGCATGGAGCCAATGGAAGTGGCAAGAGATCTCCTTGGACCAGGTGCTTTATCTGACAGAGGGTTTGTAAGCAGAGTTTCTTCCTTCCCATGTGGTGGAGGGACTGATATGGGCTAGAGAGGGAAAGGAGAGAGAAGACAGGTTCACTTTCCTGGTAGAAACACACAGGCTGAGAGTGCACCCTGCTCCTGTGTCCTGTTTTGTTCAAGAGATGAATGACTCAGGTGAAGGGAATCAGAATTATTCACCTGACCATCTCTGTTGCAAGAAAAACATGTGGGACTTCAGGGGAAGGGAAGATGCATTTTCCCTCAGCTTCTACCTACCTCTGCCTTCCCCCAGGCAGACAGGAAACTCTCACAGACCTGGGCTCCCTGGTGCCTCAAGAGATTGAGGTCCCAACCTCACTGAAGGCAGCCCTGTGTGCATTTTATCTCCCAGGAACCAGGCACAGGGATTTCTCTGTAAGGAAAATTGCTGTAAGATTCCTATGCCACTTGTCAGCAGCGCTCACAGCCACCCCAGCACTCCCCTGTGCCACTGGAGGGTTGTGGCAGGGCAAAGGCACAGGCAGCTGCTCATCACCAAGGTCAGCACTGCCTGGGCTGAGAGCAGATTCCACCAAGAGATCCACAACAGCCTTGTCCAGCTCAGATGCCCCTGAATACTTTGCATTTCTCAGTCAGGGTAACAGTCCTTGCTCAAATATTTTCCTGAGGAGAAGGCATTCAAGTCACTGATGGCAGCACCGAGAATTCAGAACATTTGAGAGCACATGGGTGAACCAAGCTGAAATGTTGATGCAGCTCACCGTACCCTCAAGCGGAACTGAAGAAGACTGGGAGAACAGAGCCCAAAAAGTTTACATTTCACTCCATGTTCTTGCAAGGAATGGCTTGCAGAGACAGGCATGGGTGAACTCTAGGTGTCCACAGGTCAGAGATAAATCCCAGTCTCTCCCATGCCTGACTCAGGAAGATGACACAACTTCCTTCTTCTCAGGAAACTGAAGAAACAAGGATGCTCAGGTGAATTTCTCAATCCCAGCAACTATTTGGTGGTGCCCAAAGAATATCAGCTGTATATATAAATAAATTCATTTTCAATCCAGCTGAGAGAGAGGAAAGCAGACTGCACCACTGCCCCACTGCAGCTTGTTCCTCTCTGCTGCACTTTTGGGAACATTTCAAAAGTAACTTGGAGATGGAAATGGAGTAAGGGGGTTCCTGCCCTCTGGCTCAGCCGTCACAGCAGCTCTCATCGACCCCAGACACTCCTGGTGACTGAAGCTGAGTGAAACCATGAAGGCAGAGGGAATCCTGTCTCCCCTGGAGCAGAAGGAACAGGACAGAGGCCTGATGATTCCCCAGCAGATGGCTTGTCCACAGAAACACACGCTCACTTAATGAGCTGTGCTCTGCACGCCTCCCAGAGGGAAGCAACAGCCAGATAAAGATTTCAAAACTGACCACTTTAGCTCAGCATCTGAGCTGCTTAAAAACCTAACTGTGCCCAGGAGGCAGAAAGGACAGTCCAGAGTCCTGAGTGTCCTCATATTCTCTGCTTGAGGCATTTTACTCCATCCTGGAGGGAAAAGACAGGAAAAATAAGGTGTGCCGTTTATTTATCGAGTTTGGGAAACACAGTTGTGATTGTGGCTTGAACAGCTAAACTGGATAAAGTCTCAGTCCTTTCCTGGTCTAGTTAAAGACTTTGCAATCCTGCTCTAGATGAATGTGCTTTTTAATGTTTTGGTTTGGGTTTTTTTGAGGTTTTTGTTGTTTAACTTGGCTTTGTGTGCGTGAAATGTGGTGGAATGGATTACAGATGTGTGCAAAGATCTGTAAATAGCAGTTTCTTGCTTACAGTTGTGAGTGTATACTGTTTATTAGGCTAAATGCATTCACTATTTCATTCAGAATCAGCAATTGCAAAATATTTTAAAACAGATTATTTTTAAAAGAGAGAGGGGAAAAAAATCAAACAAGGGTGGTGTTTTCTTTTTAAGATTTATGACTAAATAGTTGAGCATAAGCCAAGGCCTGAGGATAATCTTGGACACTTTAAAAATAATATCCCTGAGTGAAATAATAATAACAACATAAAGAACCTACTTTTAAGACCGTGCTTTCCTAGAGTTTTATACCACCACAACCTTTCTACCTTACCTACACACACTCTGTCATGAATACAATAAAAATCTAGGAAATTATTTTTACTTAGAGAAAAAAAAAAATAAGCCACCCAACAAGATGGGTTAATTCTGGGGGAAAAAAACGGGTTCAGAGGAAAAGTAGAGTTGAGTTGATTAAACAAGTGATTCTCCTTTAAGAAAAGTTAGAATCCATGATATTTTAGGGAAATTCCTAGTAATGAATACATGTATTTGGCTTCAGTCATTGTTTTAATCTTTGACCATTTCTGTAAGATATTAATGACAGGAGTTTGGACTCACTTGTCCCAGTATGTCATGCCTGCTTACTCACTGTGGAAGAAATACAATTTTTGAATTACCTGAAATCAAATCAAATATTTAAATGACAATTTAGAAAATTATTCATTATATTGTACCTTTCAATGCAGTATGAATGCCTTCCAAATATTCTGCATGTGCTTGCAGACCCCCCCTGGGTCTGTATTTTTAAGAGGTCTTGGATGTTTGGGGAGCCTAGCATCCTCACAGGGATTGTATTAAACAGGACCCTCATCCCAGAGCCCATCCACGGGCTGTCAGATTCCCAAAAATGGGCAGGTCAGGGTTCTTGTGCAGCCCCTCTTGGACCCCATGTCCACAATGACAGATTTTGCTCAGCCCTGGTACTGTACAGCTCCAGCTCTCTTACCTCTTTGGGATTTACCCAAGTGAGACAGGACTCTGCCCATTTTTTGGGATGGGGCCACAGTTTCCCAACAACTTCTGGCACTGGAGATGAGCATTAATTACCTTCCACTGCCTGGAATTTTGGCTCCTTCATCTCACCCCATCTAGGCACAAATACAATTGTTAACAAACTCGTAAAGATCCAAATCACACACATCAAGCTCGTACAACACTCTGTGGAAATACCAGGAGCCCACAGCACCCATTGCATCAGGTTTGAGCTGGGTTTTGCTGCCAGAGCCCTGTGAGGAGTCTGCCAGCTTTATCCCAATCCAGCCCAGCCTGGCGACCCTTTATTTGCACAGGCCTTATCTCATCTACCTCAATTGCACACAAATAGTTCCACTCATCTGGGCCACTCCAAATCTGCCACACAGAGCATGAAAAACCCCTCGGCCTCATAAAGGAGCAAATCAAGCAGAGGCTTGGCAAATGTGGGCAGCTGTGGCTGCCTCTGCTGGGCTGGAGGGTGTCCAGGGATAGGGAGTATGGCCCAGGCCGGCACCCACCGGGGCTGGGCAGTGAGGGAGCTCTGTAGCACAGGGAAGTTTTTGGAGGTGGATGGCTCCCCCTCAGTTTTTGTAGGAGTGTCAGGGGGTAGGATGGTTGGGATGGACGGAGATGAGAGATTTCTGAAGCTAGGTTGTGGAACTTGTGGTTTATTGCAAAGGGCCTGGTGCATGGGCCTGCTGGGAGCTGCCAGCCACAGCTCAGAGCAGGCCCCAGAGAAGAGAGGGGGAGAGAGGATGAGAGGGTAAGGTTCCTGTTACAATACAATAAATCTTTTTCTGTGTGTGACGGTGTTCACAGGGGTCTTAGGATGAGGGAAGAGACGAGGATCTGACTCCATGTTTCAGATGGTTTGTTTTATTATTTTATGATATATATCATATTAAAATTATACTAAAAGAATAGAAGAAAGGATTTCATCAGAAGGCCAGCTAAGAATAGAAAAAGAAAGAATGATAACAAAGGCTTGTGTCTTGGACAGAGAGTCTGAGCTAGCTGACTGTGACTGGCCATTAATTATAAACAACCACCTAAGACCAATCACAGATGCACCTGTTGCATTCTACAGCAGCAGATAATCATTGTGTACATTTTGTTCTTGAGGCCTCTCAGCTTCTCAGGAGAAAAAATCTTAAGGAAAGGATTTTTTAGAAAATATCATAGCTACATTCTGTGTTGAATATTCTAATTCTCACTAACCAATCTAGTAAAAGATACAAATCCTATAGCATTTACATACAGCCTGTAAGAATCATTATATTACCATACTGTGTTACATTTTAAACCCTAAAAACTCCTCTTTGGACCCCTTCTGCCAAGCTGTAGGGTCTGCTCTGACCCTTGGACCTGTCTGCAAGCAGAGGGTATTGTTTCATCAAAAGGGGATTACCTTCAGCCAGCCACACCATTGTTTTCCAGTTGTTCAGTAACTGAGGTATCTCAAAGCTTGCTTTCATTTCAATCTCGCTTATAGTTTCTATATTCTCAAAATCTTTTGCCAGACAATAATATTTATAAGGCTTTCCTGTTTCATCTTCCCCAACAAGTTTTTACCTTGAAACGGCTAAATCTGTCTGCTTTATCTATCAGGGTCAGTAAAGCCCACAGCAGTATTTGTCCTGGCACCAGGCAGAGGATCCCTGTACCAAAGCCCCCCATGAGGGACCCCAGCATCAGGGAATAAAGACCATGTGCTCCCACAGCAGTGCCTCCAGACCTTCAGCTTTCCACCATGTCTGTACAAGGGGACTGAACCCAAATCCTACATTTAAACATCCCCAG